>NC_086452.1:373324714-373663047 GCF_028390025.1 Pseudophryne corroboree
CTCTCAATCAGACATTACTGACCCTCCAGCCGCCACCGCCCGCTAGTCTGCGATTGACCCTCTACTTTTTCTTATGGCAAATACCCACTTAACATGCTTAGATTTCTACAGGTATTTTTCTTTGTTTCTGCCTGTTGTATTTGTTTCTCTTTTTTCTTTTTTGCAATAGGTCCAGATGGTAAGGCTTCACTTTAGCAGCTCATGATACTATGCCATGTGCACCGCTGAGGCCTGCACTAGTTATTTTTATTTTGATTGTACTATATTCGCTAAGGCATTTCTTGCGCATTGTACTTTATTGTACTCTATAATACTTCATAGTTTTGCTTACATATTACTCATTCTCCTTCTGAGGATGCAGAATTTGTTAGTTCTGTTATGCATATGTTACTGGTCATGTTTCCTATGTCCGTCTGTTTGTATTTTCCCTACTGTCTCTCCCCCCTCCCCCCTCCCCTATTTCTTTTTGATTGACAGGCTGAGTCTGGATGTTCCTTTCTGGCCCCTGTTTGATACCCCTATCACCTAAATGTCAGTACGAATAGGTACGTGGAATGTGGGAGGGATCAATTCTCCAGCTAAAAGACGTAAGATACTTACTTATATATCCAAGATGAAATTAGACATTGTTTGCCTTCAGGAGACACACCTAACACATTCTGAGTCGCCGAAGTTGCAGATTCTAGGTTGGAAATTGTTGGCAGCCGCCCCTTTCAATTCCAAATCACGTGGAGTAGTCATTTTAGTTAAAAAATCCCTACCCATCTCTATCTCCACTACAGTGATTGATCCTGAGGGTCGGTATCTGATTGTAGAAATACTACTTAATAAATCCCCTTATGTCCTTTGCACGATTTACGCTCCAAATATCTATAAGAAATCTTTCTTTTCTAACTTACTTACTAAATTGTTACCTTATAGCTCCAGCCCTCTCATTCTTTTAGGCGATTTTAATCTTATAGCATCTCCTATATTAGACAAATCCTCCTCACAAAAGTCTCATACCAGCCTACCAAAATTGGGAATCCCCGCCCTTTCTGAACAACTATGCCTAATCGATGTTTGGCGTACAATGCATCCGACTGACAAGGACTATACTTGTTTATCGGCCGCACATCAGACCCTATCTCGCATTGATTACATTTTATTAGCTACCTCATTGTTTCCCTCAATACATGAGGCTAACATCGAACCTATAGGTTTGTCAGACCATGCACTAGTCTGGATTACATTGCAGTCCACATTAGATAAAGGCACGTTTAGACTTTGGAGATTTCCTAATTACTTGTCTCAATCATTAACATTTCGCCAAAAAATAGAAGCCGCATGGATGGACTTTAAACATACTAATTTGGAGTGTGAATCCTCAAACCCCTCTTTATTTTGGCAAACAGGGAAAGCATACCTCAGAGGTGTAATCATCGCATATGTCGCTGCTGAAAACAAACGTTTAGCCGCTTCATATTTGAATTTACAATCCAAATTAACTGAATCCTATCAAAGGTATATATCTGCCCCTTCACCGTCCAATAAATTAGAGTATTCCACAGCCAAGATCCACTTCGATGAATATTTTAAATGTAAAAGTGAACGTTCACTTTTCTCTACCAACTACAAATTCCATAAATTCGGTAATAAGACAGGACGCCTTCTCTCCAATCTACTGAAAGGCTCACAGCCGCAAATGCTAGTTCACCCCCTCCGTCGTGAAGATGGCTCGTTAACTAACTCGAGTGACCAGATCACTGATGTCATGAAATCTTTCTATGAAAGAATATATTCTAACCCTAACCACGACAATTCTCCCTCACTTATTAATGATACTTCGCAGTCCTGGACGTTTCCCCCCCTCCCACAGTTTCCTGAGGAATTCTCCCATATGCTGGAGGCCCCTATCACCATTGACGAAATTATGAAAGCTATTCAGTCTTCCAAACCCATGAAAGCCCCTGGTCCGGATGGCTTAACAGCAGAATTATATAAAATTTTATTGCCTAGGTTTGGAGAAAATTTAGTCGCATTTTACAATGACATAGTTACCACTCAGTCTGTGCCTCTTCATTTTAACTCAGCACTCATTAAATTGCTTCCGAAACCGGGAAGGGAGTTATCCCATCCAGGTTCTTATAGACCAATTTCTTTATTGAATTTTGACTACAAGATGTTTACCAAGATCTTGGCAAACAGACTGAAACTGTATTTACCCCAAATTATACATCCGGACCAGACAGGTTTTATTCTAGGCAGACATTCAGTTGTTAATGTCCGCAAAATCTTGGCAATGATCCATCACTCAACCTCTATTACTTCTTCCCCCCCTAAGATGCTTGTATCCTTTGACGCCGAAAAGGCTTTTGATTTGGTAAACTGGAATTATCTTTTTTCCACTTTGCGTAGGTTTGGCTTACCCCCTATTTTCATATCGACTATACAAACATTATATCACTCCCCCCAGTCACATATTTCCTGCAATGGCTCTCTCTCACCTTCTTTTACTATTTCTCGAGGAACAAGACAGGGATGTCCTCTATCTCCCCTTCTATTTGCGTTAGCCATTGAACCTCTGGCGATCGCAATACGGAACTCACAGTCAGTTGAAGGCATTACTATTAGGTCTAAACAACTGAAAGTATCCTTATACGCAGACGATATGGTTCTTTTTCTTTCCAATCCAGCTTCCTCTCTTCCAAATGTCCTAAACCTCATCTCCTCTTTTGGAACTGTCTCAGGCTATAAAGTCAACCTAGATAAATCTGTGATTCTCCCTATCCATGGCCCTCCCTCATATTTTCAATCGCTTCCTATACTCCAATCCTTTCAGATCTCCCAATCCACCGTTAAATATTTAGGGATACATATATCAAAGGATTTATCAGACCTTTATAAACTCAACTTTACCCCAATCATTGCCAAGATTGCAAACTATCTAGACAACTGGCTGTCGCTACCCATCTCCCTTTTAGGTAGGATAGCAGCCATCAAGAGTGTTCTATTTCCAAAAATTTTTTATGTAATGCAGATGCTGCCGATAAGACTCCGTAGGAAAGACGTACAACTCTTGAATTCTTTATTCTCCCGTTTTCTGTGGCAAGGGAAACGCCCTAGAATAGCTTACTCCAAACTACGACTACCCCGTAAACGTGCAGGCCTCGGCTTTCCGGATTTAAATTTATATTCTAATGCGATATTTTTTCGCTATATCAATGACTGGTTGCTCGACACTAGTTCTTACACAGACAACAATCTAGATTCTGCCTTATTCTCTCCCTGTTCTCCAAATGCCCTGCTACACTCTAAATTGTCAGATATTCCGAATGCCGTAAAAAATAATCTCCTATTTATAGACACATACAGATCCTGGATTATGATTAATAAGAAATTTCACTCCAACCCCAGATACTCTCCGTACATATCACTGTGGGGAAACCCAGCTTTTCCCCCCTCTCTATCCAATGCCTCTTTTCTCCAGTGGAAGGATAAGGGCTTGGCCTCAACAGCAAAAGTGTTTGATCCTGGTGGCAATCTACTCTCGTTTGCCGATCTCCAATCTAAATATTCCATACCATCTCAACATTTCTATATGTATCTACAAGCACGTCATTATATTCAATCCCTCCCCACGCCTTCGAACACAGATAAAGAAACGTCGACATTCACTTCGCTTCTTAAACTTATTTCTTCTGTACCATACAAAATTAGTTTATTATATGAACCTCTAGTTTCCATTTCAGCTTCATCCCACTGGGAATCCTCAATACAAAAATGGTCCAGAGATATCCCAGATATCACTCTGGTATCAGACTTACTTACACAATATGACACTTCTCTAAAATTTTTGCAATCATCTTACCTGCAGGAAGTCCATATTAGAATAATACATAGAGCATATATTTCCCCTGCTCAAAGGAGATACATGTCACCCCTTGAATCCGGGGCTTGCAATAAATGCGCAATGTCACATGCCACATTTTTCCACTGTGAATGGGAATGTGGTAAAATTAAAAAATTCTGGAACAAGATGATCAACTTGATTAACTCCATGTTCACTTCCACCTTAAGCCCTGACCCTTTAGCATGTCTATGTGGAAACTTTAAAAACTGGGATTTAGGTTCTAATAAAAAAGACAAACTTCGTCTACTGATCACTATAGTTACGGTAGCAAAAAAAGTTATTCTCATTCATTGGACCCAACACTCCGCGCCCTCTATATCAGAAGTCAAACATAAATTGCTACAAATACTATATTATGATAGACGTACTACTATACCAGATATTGAACAAGGAGTCGAAAAATTTTACCGTAAATGGGAATATTTTATTAATATATTAGACATACATTCACAGAATCATATCCTGCAATTGTTCGAAAATACTTCATGGAACTTACTTAGGAAACTTAATTATGACATAGAGCCTTTATCATAGGTTGGCTAATATTTACTTAAATTCTGGCTGACAACACGAACCTGTCAGGACAGAACTCCAGACTTGAGATGATCTATTTCTTTCTCCCTCACCTTCTCTTCCCCACCCCCTCTTTCCTTATATGTGTTCAGTGTTCCCCCACCCCCTTGATTCTTAATTGGTCTTGTTTCACTCAGTTATGTTCACACAATTAACCAAAATTGATATTAAATTTTTGGCGACTGCCAGGTATTCTTCCTTTCATGGCATATAGTTACAACAGGTGCAGTATGCCTGGATGATAATACGTCCAAGGAAGACCTTTGTTCCTGGATTATTGTACGTCGATATATCACTGTTTAGGCCTCTGTTTTTGTTTTCTTAAACATTGATGTACTATGTACTTTGCTTGGCTCATCTTTAGCATAATCTGAACTGTACAATATTTGTTTGGAAAATCTCAATAAAACATATTTAAAAAAAAAAAAAAACTAAATAGGAAATGGGGGGATAAATAATGCATCGCATTTTGAATGCGATACATCCCACCACAGATCACATGTATAGCAGCGATTATTAATGGCATAAACATGTAGATTTATCCCAGTAAGAGCTCCAGAAAGTTTTGCATGATGTATATGGAGAATGCGGTCAAACCTCAGAAATTTTTTGGTGGTTTATTGAATTTTTGAAGTTGACACATCCCGCACACTTGCAGATTCAGAAGAAAGTAACTACTAATGTCATCTATGTATTGCTACTTCCGGGGAAATAAAAATCACAGTTTTGACCTTGGACGCAGTGTTTAGTATTTAGAGTGTGGATTTTCTCTTACGGTAGGGGACCTGCGGTAGCAATCTGGAGCATTTGTGATTTTCAAGTCACTGAGATTTTTGTGAAGTGTGAAATGTGGCTTTAATTCTGGAGATACTTAAATTATATCCTTTTAGTGGGAAAACTAAAATTTTCAGATTTTTTTATGTCAAAAATTGAATGATAATTATTCCCCTTATACTGCTGTATCGAAGAAGTAATAAGTACTGGTAGAATACTTCCCCCATGTCCTTCACAATACATTTTGGTTGGATTTTTTCACATATTCCAATCTGTATTTAATTTTTGTGATATAAATTAAATCAAATCTCTAACTGGAAAGCAAATGCAAGTGTGTTTGATATGTAATGTAGGTAAGCAACAACAGTAATATAATTAGATCCTGACAGCACTTTAAAGCCTCTTTCAGATATGATGCCAGGTCTACAAGGCAGCAAATTCCCTGGTCTCAGCCACAACCCTGGTAAAGAGCATGGTCGGGAACCTGGGACTTAGTCCCGGATAGTTTGCATTCATACATGCAGAAATCTCTGGTTGATGCGCGTTCATGTGCAAATTCATGGGCTAGAGCAACATGTGTTAAAGGGGTATACAGTAATACACTTGTATGCAATGCCTATTTTAAGCTTGTACTGTAAATAGAAATGCAACAATGCATATGCAAAATTGTGTTGTTATCTGTGTCTTATGAGTTGGAAGTGTTGCAAGATATAATAGAATAATATGTTTGCCCATAAGTTTGGATCTGTGTTGGTTTTGCCAAAACCGCCCTTGCGAGTCTTGGTTTTGGGTTTGTATTTTTTTTAGAAAATCATAAAAACAGCTAAAATTACAGAAATGTTGGGCTGTTTTTGCCCCTACAGTATTTATTTCAATAGCATTTATTTCCTTTGATAACACTATCAAACACAGACATTACAGAGACCACACAGCTGGTTGAATTATAATCTTTATTGAAGTCATCCAGTACAGTGGGGGTAATTCCAAGTTGATCGCAGCAGGAAATTTTTTAGCAGTTGGGCAAAACCATGTGCACTGCAGGGGGGGGGGGGGGGGCAGATATAACATTTGCAGAGAGAGTTAGATTTGGATGGGTTCTTTTATTTCTGTGCAGGGTAAATACTGGTTGCTTTATTTTTACACTGCAAATTAGATTGCAGATTGAACACACCACACCCAAATCTATCTCTCTCTGCACATGTTATATCTGCCTCCCCACATGGTTTTGCCCAATAGCTAATAGAATTCCTGCTACGATCAACTTGGAATTACCCCCAGTGTGTATAAGAACAACAAAAATATGAGATACTCTGTTCAGCTATCTAATCCAATATTGTATGTTGCCTAACACTCACAGAGTGGAATTAAATTTGCAATATAGAATTTACTAAGGAGCCCTAGACTGTTAGGAAGGGTCTCCGGCACAAATTTTTAACATTCTTAATCTTTTTTCATATTCTATCATTTTAAGTAATATTTCACTAACCTATTTTTCAATTATCAAGGGGAGAATTATGAATGTTTTAAATACAGGTTGAGTATCCCTTATCCAAAATGCCGTAATGAGATATTATGGTGATGGGACCCAAGTCTAAGCACAGAATGCATTTATGTTTCATATACACCTTATACACACACAGCCTGATGGTAATTTTAGCTAATATTTTTAATAACTTTGTGTATTAAACAAAGTTTGTGCACATTGAGCCATCAGAAAACAAAGGTTTCACTATCTCAGTTTCTCTCAGAAAAATGCCATATTTCGGAATATTTGGATATGGGATACTCAACCTATATAACTAATAAAAGTTAAGTTTTATTGTCTTAGTTAAATTCTATACTGGCTAGTGCACCTCTGTACTTCCTCTACTTTCTTCTCATGTCTAATGTCTCATTGTTAGAGGGTAGCACCCCCCCAATACACTTGCTACGATAGAATAAGTATAATAAAATAAATTAATATAAATTATTGGGTGGTTTACCGGTATGAACCTGTGCAGCAGTCTAATAACCATAGGGAGAAGACCATAAATGGCTGCTCCCAGTGTGAATGAGCGACAGCTATGCTATATATTTTTTGGACATCTAATAGAAAAGTGGTAGCTATGTTTGTGGAGGTCCTAATAGTACACACTGTAAACAGATGTTTATTTTGTGCACAGGTTGGTTGTTGGGAATAATGGGACCAAGATTTGCTGTTCTACATCACAGAAAAGCAGCCTGTGGCTCTCCAGCTAAACTATAACTCCCAGGATCCATTCTGTTTGCCGGGTCTGCTGGAAGTTGTTTGTCAACAATGGGTGGAATGCCTCAGATTGCCTCAGACAGATTTACCATGTTGTAAATATGTATGTTTTTGACCAATATACACAACTATTTTTTGTATTAATTAATTAATTAATTAATTAATTAATTAACTAACTATATAAGGGGCCCAAGGCTGGTAGAGTATGTATGTAGTGGAAGGAAGGATTGATAAGTAATTTAATTTAATTTAACTCTAAAAATGTAAATTAATCAATGGGGGCATTGGTGATGGTCTTTATTGCATAAACAACATTTTTTATTAGTTATTGCACTAATCTGACTTTTACTTTTTCTTTGATTTTACATGTCCTGACTCAAGTCATCTATGCTTTTGGGCATCAGCCTAATCATCATGATTGGTGGCAGAACATTCAACACTAGTATGTGCTTCCTGCTCTCCTCTCAATTGTTCATCCTCCAAATCTATCAACAAACAAAAAACAAGTGGGGTACAGTACACACCACACTTTGTACAAAAAATGTACCACCTACAGTCTCACAATACATGTATGAGTCAGAGATAAGAATCTAACACTACGGTTAACTTTTACCTACAGTGTCACACAATACGTGTTGAGTCAAAAATAGTAATTGGACACTGCAGTTTAATTTCACCAACAGTTTTGCACAATACGTGTATGAGTACAAAATAAAATATATTACTGTGGTACCACCTGCACCAACAGTATTGCGCAATACATGTATGAGTATGAAATAAAATATGTTACTGTGGAACCAACTTCACCAACATTATTGCACAATACGTGTATGAGTATAAAATAAAATATGTTACTGTGGTATCACCTTCACCACATTATTGCACAATATGTGTATGAGTATGAAATAAAAGATATTACACTGTGGTTGACCTTCACCAACAGTGTCACACAATACGTGTATGAGTACAAAATAAAATATATTACTATGGTACAACCTTCACCAACAGTGTTGCACAATTCGTGTATGAGTCAGAAATAGTAATCTAACACTGCAGTTTAATTTCACCAACAATGTCGCATAATACATGTATGAGTATGAAATAAAATATATTACTGTGGTACCACCTTGACCCACAGTGTCACACAATACGTGTATGAATACAAAATTATAAATATATTACTGTGGTACCACCTTTACCCACAGTGTCGCACGATACATGTATGAGTACAAAATAATAAATATATTACTGTTGTACCACCTTCACCTACAGTGTTGCACAACACATGTATGAGTACGAAATAATAATATACTGTGGTCTGATCAGCAGTGTCACAGTACCTATGAAAATAAAATAAACATTGTATAGTACACTGGGGTACAGCACAAACAAATTTTTTTTATAATTATATTTTAGACGTTTTAGCTTTTATTATTTTAATTTTACACTGGGGCAGAGCCCCTGGAAGGACGGACAGAGCACCCCTGTACAGACACAGCACCCCCTGGTGTATGTAACCCTGATTAGGTGTTATAGTGTGATATGTGAGGTAAAAATTGTTGTCATTAAGTCATAACTCTATGGAGTAGCACATTGTAAACTCTAACTGTTGGGGTAGCACACTGTAACATTTAAATTATCACTTTGCATATCACTTTCATACAATTTTACTAATATCTCCTTTTTAATTACACTTTTTCATGTTTATCTTCTTTTATACTGCATATAGCCTACTATTCACTTACACCTTAACCTCACACTGGTGTGCTGCCCTGGGGTGTCGTGCCTTGGACTTAGACTTAATGTTAGGTACCCCCAGTACTCAGAGACACCTTGAAGTGGACTGGGGGCTTCCCATACCTTTGCAAATGTATGCAACTGAGAACTCTGAAATTTCTACCACCACGTAGTTATTAAATCCTGTTGCTGATGTCATCCATTGTGCTGGGGGATACCAATGTTTCTTGTTCAGAATAACCCCTCCCTCTCATGCGCCTGGATGACATTACTAATTGGATAAGAGCAGTTACCAAGCTTCTTGTTGCTGTTCTGAGAGGCAAGGATGGGATCAGCATTAGGAGGGCACGTTGGTTCCTGCAGTGCCATAGTAGAATATAGGGGTATCTCCAGGTAATCTTGCTCCCAATTAGTTGCATTTGTGTATGTGCCATTATCATGTGGCAATGTACTAAGCAAATATATGCTGTTATTATTTTTGAGGATGAGTTTGTGGCGCGGTGCTCCCTGGACTAGTGGGGCTGGGCTGATTTGGGGTAGCACACTGTAACATTTAATTTAGCACTTTATATATCACTTTCATACAATTTTCTACTAATTTGACCTTTTAAATTACACTTTTTCATCTGTATCTTCTTTTATGTATGAGCCTCTGCTCCCTACTATTCACTTACACCTTAACCTCACACTGGTGTGCTGTCCTGGGGTGTCTGGCTCTTGACGGTTTGTGGGGTGTCACGCCCTGGACTTCGTCTTAATGTTAGGTACCCCCAGTACTCGGAGACGCCTTGAAGTGGCATGGGGGCTTCCAATACCTTTGAAAATGTATGCCACTGAGATCGCTGACATTTTTACCACCACGTAGTTATCAAATCCTGTTGTTGATGTCATCCAGTGTGCTGGGAGAAACTAATGTTTCTTGCCTCAGCAGAGATGAAAGGCAAGCATTTGCGGCAGAGAGTGTCCCAGTACTGACAGCCAGGCGGCTGCAGTGAAAGCAGGAGGGAGCCACCTGAATGACAGCAGCAGCAGTGTAGAGCGCACGCCACATCATGACATGCAGCCTAAGGCAGGGCAACAGTATCAACAGAAGCCAGAGTCCAAGTGCCCAGGTCTTCCTCTCATCTGAAACAGAGTGAGGAGTAGGGGCAGTGGCCGATGAAGCTGACTGACAGGAGATTCAGCAGGACGGTGAGAACTGTTTAACTACACAGCACATGTCACAGACAATGCAAAAGCTAAGGATAATGCTAGCTACCCCACATACTGTTAACTATTGACAGCCTTTAAAACTAGCTGAAAATATGTATTTCACGTAGACTAAAAAGATACTATGGGGGATATTCAATTAGTGCTGAATTTTCTGACAGTTTTCGCCTGTTTTTTAATCCATTTTCGCCCATGCCTTTTCATTTTTTTTTATCAAATTGACGTGGGACTCAAAAACTGTCGAAAACGCCCGCAAATTTGACAAAACATGAGGATCAGCAGTAGAGATGAGCGGGTTCGGTTCCTCGGAATCCGAACCCCCCCCGAACTTCAGCCTTTTTACACGGGTCCGAGGCAGATTCGGATCTTCCCGCCTTGCTCGGCTAACCTGAGCGCGCCCGAACGTCATCATCCCGCTGTCGGATTCTCGCGAGGCTCGTATTCTATCGCGAGACTCGGATTCTATATAAGGAGCCGCGCGTCGCCGCCATTTTCACACGTGCATTGAGATTGATAGGGAGAGGACGTGGCTGGCGTCCTCTCCATTTAGATAGAGAGTGAGACACTTGATTTACTAGTAATTTAATTTTAGTAATTTTGGGGAGCATTAGGAGTACTCAGAGAGTGCAGAGTTTTGCTGATAGTTATACTAGTGACCACCAGTTTTATTTATTATTTCAAATCCGTTCTCTGCCTGAAAAAAAACGATACACAGTCACACACCATATCTGTGCTCAGCCTCAGTGTGCTGCATGATAATATCATCTATGTATATCTGACTGTGCTCACTGCTCACACAGCTTAATTGTGGGGGAGACTGGGGAGCAGTTATAGCAGGAGTACATATTTAACAGTGCACACTTTTGCTGCCAGTGTGACTGACCAGTGACCACCAGTATATTGTCTGCCTGAAAAAGTTAAACACTCGTGTGGTGTTTTTTTTTTTTATTCTATAAACGCATTCTGCTGACAGACAGTGTCCAGCAGGTCCGTCATTCATTATATTATAATATATACCTGCAGTAGTGATATATATATATTTTTTATATCATTATCATCCAGTCTATACTAGCAGACGCAGTACGGTAGTCCACGGCTGTAGCTACCTCTGTGTCGGCAGTGCTCGTCCATAATTGTATACCTACCTGTGGTGGTTTTTTTTTTTCTATCTTCTTCATACTAGTAGTTTAGGAGTCTGCTGCTGACAGTGTCCAGCAGGTCCGTCATTATATAATATATACCTGTCCTGCAGTAGTGATATATATATATTTTTTATATCATTATCATCCAGTCTATACTAGCAGACGCAGTACGGTAGTCCACGGCTGTAGCTACCTCTGTGTCGGCAGTGCTCGTCCATAATTGTATACCTACCTGTGGTGGGGTTTTTTTTTCTATCTTCTTCATACTAGTAGTTTAGGAGTCTGCTGCTGACAGTGTCCAGCAGGTCCGTCATTATATAATATATACCTGTCCTGCAGTAGTGATATATATATATTTTATATCATTATCATCCAGTATATACTAGCAGACGCAGTACGGTAGTCCACGGCTGTAGCTACCTCTGTGTCGGCAGTGCTCGTCCATAATTGTATACCTACCTGTGGTGGGGTTTTTTTTTTCTATCTTCTTCATACTAGTAGTTTAGGAGTCTGCTGCTGACAGTGTCCAGCAGGTCCGTCATTATATAATATATACCTGTCCTGCAGTAGTGATATATATATATTTTTTATATCATTATCATCCAGTCTATACTAGCAGACGCAGTACGGTAGTCCACGGCTGTAGCTACCTCTGTGTCGGCAGTGCTCGTCAATAATTGTATACTTACCTGTGGTGGTTTTTTTTTTTTATATCTTCTTCATACTAGTAGTTTAGGAGTCTGCTGCTGACAGTGTCCAGCAGGTCCGTCATTATATAATATATACCTGTCCTGCAGTAGTGATATATATATATTTTTTATATCATTATCATCCAGTCTATACTAGCAGACGCAGTACGGTAGTCCACGGCTGTAGCTACCTCTGTGTCGGCAGTGCTCGTCCATAATTGTATACCTACCTGTGGTGGGTTTTTTTTCTATCTTCTTCATACTAGTAGTTTAGGAGTCTGCTGCTGACAGTGTCCAGCAGGTCCGTCATTATATAATATATACCTGTCCTGCAGTAGTGATATATATATATTTTTTATATCATTATCATCCAGTCTATACTAGCAGATGCAGTACGTTAGTCCACGGCTGTAACTACCTCTGTGTCGGCAGTGCTCGTCCATAATTGTATACCTACCTGTGGTGGGTTTTTTTTTTCTATCTTCTTCATACTAGTAGTTTAGGAGTCTGCTGCTGACAGTGTCCAGCAGGTCCGTCATTATATAATATATACCTGTCCTGCAGTAGTGATATATATATATTTTTTATATCATTATCATCCAGTCTATACTAGCAGACGCAGTACGGTAGTCCACGGCTGTAGCTACCTCTGTGTCGGCAGTCACTCGTCATCCATAAGTACACTAGTATCCATCCATCTCCATTGTTTACCTGAGTTGTGCCTATTAAAATATGGAGAACAAAAATGTTGAGGTTCCAAAAATAGGGAAAGATCAAGATCGACTTCCACCTCGTGCTGAAGCTGCTGCCACTAGTCATGGCCGAGACGATGAAATGCCATCAACGTCGTCTGCCAAGGCCGATGCCCAATGTCATAGTACAGAGCATGTAAAATCCAAAACACCAAATATCAGTAAAAAAAAGGACTCAAAAATCTAAAATAAAATCGTCGGAGGAGAAGCTTAAACTTGCCAATATGCCATTTACCACACGGAGTGGCAAGGAACGGCTGAGGCCCTAGCCTATGTTCATGGCTAGTGGTTCAGCTTCACATGAGGATGGAAGCACTCAGCCTGTCGCTAGAAAAATGAAAAGACTTAAGCTGGCAAAAGCACAGCAAAGAACTGTGCGTTCTTCGAAATCACAAATCCACAAGGAGAGTCCAATTGTGTCGGTTGCGATGCCTGACCTTCCCAACACTGGACGTGAAGAGCATGCGCCTTCCACCATTTGCACGCCCCCTGCAAGTGCTGGAAGGAGCACCCGCAGTCCAGTTCCTGATAGTCAGATTGAAGATGTCAGTGTTGAAGTACACCAGGATGAGGAGGATATGGGTGTTGCTGGCGCTGGGGAGGAAATTGACCAGGAGGATTCTGATGGTGAGGTGGTTTGTTTAAGTCAGGCACCCGGGGAGACACCTGTTGTCCGTGGGAGGAATATGGCCATTGACATGCCTGGTGAAAATACCAAAAAAATCAGCTCTTCTGTGTGGAAGTAATTCAACAGAAATGCGGACAACATTTGTCAAGCCGTGTATTGCCTTTGTCAAGCTGTAATAAGTAGGGGTAAGGACGTTAACCACCTCGGAACATCCTCCCTTATACGTCACCTGCAGCGCATTCATCATAAGTCAGTGACAAGTTAAAAAACTTTGGGCGACAGCGGAAGCAGTCCACTGACCAGTAAATCCCTTCCTCTTGTAACCAAGCTCACGCAAACCACCCCACCAACTCCCTCAGTGTCAATTTCCTCCTTCCCCAGGAATGCCAATAGTCCTGCAGGCCATGTCACTGGCAATTCTGACGAGTCCTCTCCTGCCTGGTATTCCTCCGATGCATCCTTGCGTGTAACGCCTACTGCTGCTGGCGCTGCTGTTGTTGCTGCTGGGAGTCGATGCTCATCCCAGAGGGGAAGTCGTAAGACCACTTTTACTACTTCCACCAAGCAATTGACTGTCCAACAGTCCTTTGTGAGGAAGATGAAATATCACAGCAGTCATCCTGCTGCAAAGCGGATAACTGAGGCCTTGGCATCCTGGGCGGTGAGAACCGTGGTTCCGGTATCCATCATTACTGCAGAGCCAACTATAGACTTGTTTGAGGTACTGTGTCCCCAGTACCAAATACCATCTAGGTTCCATTTCTCTAGGCAGGCGATACCGAAAATGTACACAGACCTCAGAAAAAGACTCACCAGTGTCCTAAAAAATGCAGTTGTACCCAATGTCCACTTAACCACGGACATGTGGACAAGTGGAGCAGGGCAGACTCAGGACTATATGACTGTGACAGCCCACTGGGTAGATGTATGGACTCCCGCCGCAAGAACAGCAGCGGCGGCACCACCAGTAGCAGCATCTCGCAAACGCCAACTCTTTCCTAGGCAGGCTACGCTTTGTATCACCGCTTTCCAGAATACGCACACAGCTAAAAACCTCTTACGGCAACTGAGGAAGATCATCGCAGAATGGCTTACCCCAATTGGACTCTCCTGTGGATTTGTGGCATCGGACAACGCCAGCAATATTGTGTGTGCATTAAATATGGGCAAATTCCAGCACGTCCCATGTTTTGCACATACCTTGAATTTGGTGGTGCAGAATTATTTAAAAAACGAGAGGGGCGTGCAAGAGATGCTGTCGGTGGCCAGAAGAATTGCGGGACACTTTCGGCGTACAGGCACCACGTACAGAAGACTGGAGCAACACCAAAAACGCCTGAACCTGCCCTGCCATCATCTGAAGCAAGAAGTGGTAACGAGGTGGAATTCAACCCTCTATATGCTTCAGAGGTTGGAGGAGCAGCAAAAGGCCATTCAAGCCTATACAACTGAGCACGATATAGGAGGTGGAATGCACCTGTCTCAAGCGCAGTGTAGAATGATTTCAACGTTGTGCAAGGTTCTGCAACCTTTTGAACTTGCCACACGTGAAGTCAGTTCAGACACTGCCAGCCTGAGTCAGGTCATTCCCCTCATCAGGCTTTTGCAGAAGAAGCTGGAGACATTGAAGGAGGAGCTGACACAGAGCGATTCCGCTAGGCATGTGGGACTTGTGGATGGAGCCCTTAATTCGCTTAACAAGGATTCACGGGTGGTCAATCTGTTGAAATCAGAGCACTACATTTTGGCCACCGTGCTCGATCCTAGATTTAAAACCTACCTTGGATCTCTCTTTCCGGCAGACACAAGTCTGCAGGGGTTCAAAGAACTGCTGGTGAGATAATTGTCAAGTCAAGCGGAACGCGACCTGTCAACATCTCCTCCTTCACATTCTCCCGCAACTGGGGGTGCGAGGAAAAGGCTCAGAATTCCGAGCCCACCCGCTGGCGGTGATGCAGGGCAGTCTGGAGCGACTGCTGATGCTGACATCTGGTCCGGACTGAAGGACCTGCCAACGATTACGGACATGTCGTCTACTGTCACTGCATATGATTCTCTCCCCATTGAAAGAATGGTGGAGGATTATATGAGTGACCGCATCCAAGTAGGCACGTCAGACAGTCCGTACGTATACTGGCAGGAAAAAGAGGCAATTTGGAGGCCCTTGCACAAACTGGCTTTATTCTACCTAAGTTGCCCTCCCACAAGTGTGTACTCCGAAAGAGTGTTTAGTGCCGCCGCTCACCTTGTCAGCAATCGGCGTACGAGGTTACTTCCAGAAAATGTGGAGAAGATGATGTTCATTAAAATGAATTATAATCAATTCCTCCATGGAGACATTCACCAGCAGCAATTGCCTCCACAAAGTACACAGGGAGCTGTGATGGTGGATTCCAGTGGGGACGAATTGATAATCTGAGAGGAGGGGGATGTACACGGTGATGAATCGGAGGATGATGATGAGGTGGACATCTTGCCTCTGTAGAGCCAGTTTGTGCAAGGAGAGATTAATTGCTTCTTTTTTGGTGGGGGTCCAAACCAACCCGTCATTTCAGTCACAGTCGTGTGGCAGACCCTGTCACTGAAATGATGGGTTGGTTAAAGTGTGCATGTCCTGTTTATACAATATAAGGGTGGGTGGGAGGGCCCAAGGACAATTCCATCTTGCACCTCTTTTTTCTTTCATTTTTCTTTGCGTCATGTGCTGTTTGGTGGAGTGTTTTTTGGAAGGGCCAGCCTGCGTGACACTGCAGTGCCACTCCTAGATGGGCCAGGTGTTTGTGTCGGCCACTAGGGTCGCTTAGCTTACTCACACAGCTACCTCATTGCGCCTCTTTTTTTCTTTGCGTCATGTGCTGTTTGGGGAGTGTTTTTTGGAAGGGCCAGCCTGCGTGACACTGCAGTGCCACTCCTAGATGGGCCAGGTGTTTGTGTCGGCCACTAGGGTCGCTTAGCTTACTCACACAGCTACCTCATTGCGCCTCTTTTTTTCTTTGCGTCATGTGCTGTTTGGGGAGTATTTTTTGGAAGGGCCATCCTGCCTGACACTGCAGTGCCACTCCTAGATGGGCCAGGTGTTTGTGTCGGCCACTTGGGTCGCTGAGCTTAGTCACACAGCTACCTCATTGCGCCTCTTTTTTTCTTTGCGTCATGTGCTGTTTGGGGAGTGTTTTTTTGAAGGGCCATCCTGCGTGACACTGCAGTGCCACTCCTAGATGGGCCAGGTGTTTGTGTCGGCCACTAGGGTCGCTTAGCTTACTCAAACAGCTACCTCATTGCGCCTCTTTTTTTCTTTGCGTCATGTGCTGTTTGGGGAGTGTTTTTTTGAAGGGCCATCCTGCGTGACACTGCAGTGCCACTCCTAGATGGGCCAGGTGTTTGTGTCGGCCACTAGGGTCGCTGAGCTTACTCACACAGCTACCTCATTGCGCCTCTTTTTTTCTTTGCGTCATGTGCTGTTTGGGGAGTGTTTTTTGGAATGGCCATCCTGCCTGACACTGCAGTGCCACTCCTAGATGGGCCAGGTGTTTGTGTCGGCCACTAGGGTCGCTGAGCTTAGTCACACAGCTACCTCATTGCGCCTCTTTTTTTTCTTCTTGGCATCATGTGCTGTTTGGGGAGTATTTTTTGGAAGGGCCATCCTGCCTGACACTGCAGTGCCACTCCTAGATGGGCCAGGTGTTTGTGTCGGCCACTTGGGTCGCTGAGCTTAGTCACACAGCTACCTCATTGCGCCTCTTTTTTTCTTTGCGTCATGTGCTGTTTGGGGAGTGTTTTTTGGAAGGGCCATCCTGCGTGACACTGCAGTGCCACTCCTAGATGGGCCAGGTGTTTGTGTCGGCCTCTTGGGTCGCTGAGCTTAGTCATCCAGCGACCTCGGTGCAAATTTTAGGACTAAAAATAATATTGTGAAGTGTGAGGTGTTCAGAATAGACTGAAAATGAGTGGAAATTATGGTTATTGAGGTTAATAATACTTTGGGATCAAAATGACCCCCAAATTCTATGATTTAAGCTGTTTTTTAGGGTTTTTTGAAAAAAACACCCGAATCCAAAACACACCCGAATCCGACAAAAAAAATTCGGTGAGGTTTTGCCAAAACGCGTTCGAACCCAAAACACGGCCGCAGAACCGAACCCAAAACACAAAACCCGAAAAATTTCCGGTGCACATCTCTAATCAGCAGCGAATTCGCCAATCCACATGGTTTTCGCCCGTGTGGATTTTTCGACTAGTCAAGGGTCACTATTCGGGCATTAAATAGGTTGAATGTAAATGCGACCTAAAACTGGGCGAAAAGGGCAGTCGAAAAAACGTCACTAATTGAATACCCCCCTTTGGGTTCCAGTGTGAACATTATAGAACTTCACAAACTAGTTCCATTTGACATGGGCTTTCAATACTCCATAATTGACGTACCGCCACATCAAGTGGCCAATGCTAATTTTACAGCCATCCAGAGTGGTGTAAGTTATTAGATATTCAGCATTGTATCATACAGTATGTACCACCTATACAAGGTGTTAGATGGTTTGGTACAACACTGAAATGAGCTTTCCCAAGTAGGCACATAAATACTTTCCGATAGTTGGGTATAGGCGCTAATAAAGGTACCTATTTACCGGGAAGTTAAGGGTGGGTACTGTTCAGACAACAAGGTACTGTAATTAGATATACTTGGGTAAAGCATAAAAAAAAAATTATTTTAAATTAATAAAATATAAGTTTTATTTTTTTTTAAACTGGGCCAGAGCCCCTTGATGGATGGACAGAGCACCCCCTGGATGGATAACACTGCACCTCTGATGATCAACACAGCACCGCTGCACAAACACGTCTGCACTGTACAAGCTCCACAGCCGGAGTGAAGATGGTGCCGATCACCGGAGACTTTTATAGAATGCAAAATCTGAGAGTATCCGACAGTGTGAGGATGACATTTTAACTTGTTTTGGGTGAGTCCGGTTGCTGACCAGCGATCAGATAGTTGCCGCCTCCAGGGGGTTTGTAAACTCGCCGTGCAAGTGTGCGATCACATGTGTAAGCCGAGCTGCGAAAATCCACTTTGCGCAGTCTCTGTGCAGCCCAGGACTTACTCCTAAAGTGCGATGAGAACAGGCTGATCGTTGCCAGAGCTGATGTCACACACCCTCCCTGAAAATGCTTGGTAACGCCTGCGTTTTCTGGACACTCCCTGTAAATGCTCAGTTGCCACCCACAAATGGCCTCCTCCTGTCAATCACCTTGCGAACTGATTTTTTGCACCATCCCGCCGCTGACCCATGATGCCCGTTGTCCGACGTGCGTGCACATTGCGGTGCATAATTATGCATGTGCAATTAGGACCTGATCGCCCGCTGTGCTAAAACGCACAGCGGGGATCAGATCTGAATTACCCCCTAAGCCTTGGGGTGCCCGGGGCACTTAAGACAGGGGGACCTGGGGGAAGAGAGGATGGTGTATATTAGATTGTGCATACCTCCCCACATTCCCATTTGAGGAGGGAGAAAATGCTCTCTACCTGGACTTCCCTCTTAATATATGATTGGCTTCACCTGAGTTGAACTATTTAATTGATAAGAAAGGTATTTCAACAAAAGTGATTGCAATCATTAATTATGAGGGAAGTCCACGTAGAGAGTATTTGAACCCTCCTGGAATGAGTCATGTTTGGAGGTACGGATAGTGTATATTAAATTAAAACCAATGGGGTATATAAGATTTAAACTAATATTTTAATAATGCCTGGGTACTGTTTGTAGCTCCACCTAATTGAGAGACAACTATTTTATAAAGTGTTCCTGTAGTGAAACAAAGAAAGCTTCAACAACTTTAAAATACACATAGAAAAATAAAATCTACAATTTATCTTACAAGAATGCAAAAGCAGCAGCCTCTGTGCTATTTACACACAGGGACAGGACTCAGGAGGATTCTCTGTGTGCCTCTCTCTCTAGACCCAAATGCTCTCATTATATAGCAGGTTACACAAAACCCAGACACCCATGTGGGAAGGAGGAGAAGCTGGGATCCCTGGGTCACTTCTATTTCCCCCTCCTATCTCTCCTCTGGTCAGGAAGCTTTGTCGGTATCTCTTTAAAGGGTCTATTCATGAAGCAGTGAAAAGAGTGGAGAAGTGAGAATGTGGAGAAGTTGCCCATGACAACCAATCAACTGCTCCGTACGATTGTATAGTATGCAAAATATAAATGTTACTTTAATGCTGATTGGTTGCCATGGGCAACTTCTCCACTGGCTCACTTCTCCACACTTTTCACTGCTTCATGTATAGTCCCCTAAACCTGATACTCCTGTGTCTCTGCCTGTACTGCTTACTGTTCTGCTCATATTTTGGCAGCCTGTTCTGCTGCTGAACAAGAGGGAGAGCTAGTGATGTCAGTGTGCATCAGCTGGGGCCCCCCTGACACAGGGGTGCCCAGGGTACAGTATGCACTGCATCCCCCATCTTAATCTGGCTTTGTCACTAGCGATATCGCACAGTGTGTATGCACACTGTCGGCGGCTTTGGTCTAGGAGATATCACTCCTGGAGCAAATCACCTAGTGTGTACAGGCCTTAAGTATAATCTCAAAAAACATACAAAAGTTAAACATTTTTTGTAACCGCAAGATATTTCCAGCACAAAACAAAGTGTACAGATATATTTGGTATCTTTATGCGTTTGACAGGTATATCCAGATTGCAATAGAGATATAGTAGCTACAGTATATTGACATTCCTCAAGGCAATTCTCAGTATAATATCATATTACATAATATCATATATTTTGTTTATTAACCATTTCCTATGCTTTTTTACTTATTAAAACAATTAAATTGAATAAATGCACTCAGTAACACCGTCACCGGCACAAGCTGTTGGGGATCATTGCTATGGGCAAACTTGTGTTTCTCCCGAAGTTGTGCAAAACGTCTGATTGTTTGGGTAGTCCCCAACAACCACGGAAGAGTAGGCGGATCTCCCGCAATCAGCAAGCTTCGCAGCAGGGTTTATTCTCTGGCTATGAGGGAGGTGAAGGTGGGTGGCAAAATTGTCCTAAAGTCAGACCTTTGTGTCCAACAGATTAATTCAAAAGTTTTTTCTTGCTAAAGCCAAAAGAGTACAGCGATTCATCCACACAGAGGCCCTGTTCTGAAGTCTGTGAATAACTCAGTACGTATATTCAGTGGCAAATTTCCCATTAGGCAAGTGAGGCACGTGCCTAGGGGCGGCACCTGTTTGGGTGCGGCAGTTGGATGCTTATGCTGGTACAAAAAGTACCAGTAACTGCAAAATATTTTCACTGTACTGTGCAATATGCCATCTTGAATGGAGTGTAAATGGGTAGGACATGCACATACTACCCCTGTAAGCTGCCCAACTTACTAAATATGTACTATACATAATAAAAAAAAAAAAAGTCATAGTCAATTTAATAGAATAATGAAAAAACTATCATCAAATGAGGGCTTATAACCAATCAATAAAAATAGTAAAATTAGGCAGACGGGGAGCAGCCATTACTGTTGTGCCTAGGGGTGCTCTCACCCATAAATCCGCCCCTGTGTATATTGAATAACATTACAAATTATTATGTACTGTTATTGTACAGATATATTTTACAGAAGGCTATACATTCTTTATACAGTATTAGCAACTTTACTGTATTATAGCAGTATATCAGCTTCAGTGCTTTACAATTAAATGAAATTTGTATAGAGTGATATTTGCCGAATACTACTGTAAACATTTCCACAGATTTAACTTATAGAGACAAAGCAAACTGAGCTAGAAAAATCATAACGACTGCTTAATTCATAGCATTTTAAAGGAACCCTAAGAGAAAATTGAAGACATCCTGGAATAGATGTATTAAGCCTTGGAGAGTGATAAAGGGTAGAGAGAGATACAGTACTAGCCGATCAGCTCCTAACTGCTGTGTTAAAGGCTCTGCTTGAAACATTTCAGTTAGGAGCTGATTGTTTGGTAGTTTATCTCTCCACTTTATCACTCTCCAAGGTTTAGTACATCTTTCCCGTATGTGGATTTTTTTTTTTAAATACTAGTAGATACAAATGACACGTGGCCATAAATGTGGACATTTAATGAAGCAGCTAAAGACATTAAACATATCAAATAAAAACTGTAGTACATACTGTATTATTATTATTATTATTATTATTATCATCATCATCATCATCATCATCATCATCATCATCATCATCATCATCATCATCATTTATATGGCACCACAAGGGGTCTACAGCGCCTTGCGAAGTACATAAACATAATTGAAACAGATCATGCAGGGAGTGGGAGGAAAGAAAGGCAGTAAGGTGGCTGTAGACAATCTGTTCAAGATGTTTGGAAGAGAGATGGCATTAGAGAGAGTGTCAGGATCAAAGGTGTTTTTTTTAAGAATGGGAGAGACAATCATTTATAGAGAAACAATAGCTGTAATGTATTTGGAGTTTGGACTTGTGAATCATTTGAAAACCATAATATCAGCTACCAATTTTACATTTGTATTTTAGACATAGATAGACAATTTTGCAGTTCATTTTTAATTGTTTAAAAAAAATGTGTTATTTTATTTCAAAGTTAAAATAAAAATGTTTTACACTACTATGATCATGGCTGTATATTATTATTGACTAGCCTGTGAAAATTTCTCACCATTTAAAATTTACTCTCTCCTGCATTCCACATACCCCTAATGATTTGTAGATTAATTATTCCCATATCCATAAGTGATACTTTGTGAAATATTAACATGCCTGATGGAATTAATGTCTTTTCGGCAGCACCTGTGACATTACGATAATGGCAAATCAATATTTCTCTCGGCATTGTAAAGGGTTATTGTTCTCTGTGACTTTTTCAAAGCTGACACTGTGAAAAGGCCAGAAATGAATTCTGCAATTGCTGCTCTGGTTGCCGAGCAACTGATGCTCGGAGCATAATTGATTGAAGCAGCTTGATTGCGGTACAGAAATAAGTTGTGCTATACATAAAATTTCCTGCCATTAGAGCATTTTGGAGAGACTGTAAAAAAAAAAAAAAAAAAAAAGATATACGTTCATGTTCTGCTGGTGTGTTTTAGGGTTATTCTATAGCCAAAATCAATGCTAAAACAGGGGCACAGTAAAACAGCATCGATGTGCAACATTAACCCGCTTAAGAAGATTTACACAGACCACCAACAGCACTACATTAACCTTTCTGCTGTTTATTATTATTATTATCCTTTATTTATACGGCGCCACAAGGGTTCTGCAGCGCCCAATTACAGAATACATAAACAAATAATCAAACAGGAAACCAGCAACTTACAGTTGATGACAATATAGGACAAGTACAGGGTAAATAAACATAGTTACATCAGCAGATGACCCTGGAATAAGTATCAGGTGGCAGAAGACTGCTGGATTTGGTGCAGTTTAAGATTATTAAAGTAAGAAAAAGGATAAGCACATGAGGGAAGAGGGCCCTGCTCGTGATAGCTTACATCCTAAAGGGGAGGAGATGTTGACACTACTATTAATGTGAGATACTGTATTTCTTCAGTAGAAAGAGACAGTAACACATAGCTAGAGAAATGTCCCAATGCTGAAGTTGAAGATTTTAGGAATAAGTTAAAGACATAGTATGGGTGAGATGTATAAAGCATTGGGGAGAGATAAAGTGGAGAGAGATTTAGGGGTCTGTGGCCCAAATGTATTAAGCCTTAAAAATGTGATAAAGTGGATATGGATAAAGAGTGATAAAGTACAAGAAAACCAGCTCTTAACTGCAATCTCACAGGCTGTGTTTCAAAAATGGAAGATGCTGTAGGAGTTGGTTGGCTGGTCGTTTATCACTTTTTATCCATCTTCAACTCAGCACTTTTTAAGGCTTAATACATTTGGGCCTATGTACTAAGCCTTGGAGAAAGATAAAGTGAAGAGCGATAAAGTACCAGCCATATTACAAATCTTGAATTTGTTTAGCTCACATCCGAGTAGCACCAAAATGTTTTAGTGTATGAATACAAAAATGGCATCATCAGAAACTGATTTACAGTATCTACAGTATAAATGTATTAAAAGTTTTAAAAATGTTCCTTGAGAAGTGTTTCTAGGAACATTGCAGAAGTCTAAGTAAAATTTGCAGTTTGGGTACCAAAGAAATCAAAGATGTGTTTTTTTCAAAATAGTTTGCGTTAAGTTTACATGGTTACACTTTAGTAGATGTATCATTGCCCCTCTGTTGCAGCCATTGTTTTGTACTTGCAGTTATAGTGCACAGAAGAACATTAGTTTTATGGATAGACTACGTTGATATTTTGTAGTGAGCTTTTTTTCCCTAATCAACACAATATTAATTGACAGTGCCGGATTAAGGGCGGGGCAGATGGGGCAGTCATCCAGGGGCCTCCACACACTAGGGGCCTCCACACATACCCCCTTACCCTGGTCCCAACACAGCAATAGGTGTTATCTGCATGCAGCTGAGCCTTTGTGCAGCAGCACTCCCCCGCTCTACTGAGTATCCAGCAGTCCCTCTCGCATGCATATATATGAGCCACTGGCATTAGCAGTCAGCCTGGCCATGGGCTGCTCCCATTGGTTGGCGGGGATTCCTTCAACTAGAGCTGCTCTCCTGGAGTAACTAAACAGCCACCGCTATAGAACAGTGCAGGACTGGCAATCACCAGTTCCAGCTGTTGGTAGAGGATAGACTATAGCTGGGGTGAGGTTTTTGGCTGCTCTAAAGGCATGTAATTCAAGTGTGGGGGAGTGTGCAGCGGCTGAAAGTGCAGGAGGGAAAAGGGTCAGAAGAAGGGGTTATGTAGGATTGAGGCTGGATAAGTGTCACTCACTGCATGATGGGACACACACTGTCACTCCACAGATTGCTTAAGTGTCTACAGTGGGCCAAACAGTAAGTGTTTTTAGTGGGCTTTGGTGGTGGTGGACAAGTGTACTGTTGGTATGGAGGCCCCCACAAGTTTGTTGCCCTGGGACCTCACAACCCATAATCTGGCCCTGGTGATTGGCTTATCATGGATAAAAGCTGTGTGAGCCTCCCAAAATGGAGGAGGCAAGGTTAATCTTAAAATATCATTGAATAGCTTGAATAATACTAAGAAGCAATGTATCATCTAGTGATCTTTGTGGAGGCCGTGGTCTGGAGTGCAAAATAACTTGCACAGAGATGGCAACATGATCGGACCAAGCCACACATACAATATGTACAGTCTAGAATTTAATGAGCACGGGAGTATTGAGTAAAAATTTTCATGCTGTTATTCTTCAGATGCCAGATACCGTAAGAACCAAAGGTTTTTGGTAAAGTGACTAGCTGCAAGATTAGTTGAATTAGCTAGATGACAGGAGTTAGGTGACCTATTTTGTATAAGATCTTAAATCATATTAATAATATGTCCACCTACCTATAATTACATGTCCTTCCATCACCTTTTATAGATCACCATAAAAGTAATTCATTGTTATGAGGAATTGGGAATGTAAATGGATGCAAAAATAACTTTCACTCTTTGTACCAACAATTGTGAGGGGAAACCTCAAACTGTAATAGTTTTGGTTGGATAGAAAATAATATTTTTAATGAGGATTCCAACTGCACAAAGTTTATCTTCAGCAGAGGCAAAACAAGTTTGATCAAACTATTTGCCCTTAGACAAAGGATGTAATGCACAAAAAATGGGTTTCCAAAGATAAGACTATTCCAGATGTCATAAATCAGAATTTTAATAGATAACATTATGAAAAAACGTTGTTATACCCATAATGGAAAAAGCTTCTATTACATTACAGTATATTTAGAATTAGCTTGCTTATGCAACATGTAAAGTACCACACCTCTTACAGGAAAAATAAATAGTTTCCTGTAAAGAACAACTATTAAATAAGGTAAATCAAAGGAGAAAAATTACTAAAATTCACATGCAAACATTTATTTATCTTTTAGCTTTCTGCTCTTGACATGACCTCCTTTCTAATTGGCCATTATACTGTATTCCTGACTGAGAAAAAGTGTTTATTTGTTTCAGTCAAGACATTTGTGTCATATCAAAGGATTGTTCCTGGTTAGTCATACAAGAAGAGACCTAGCATTTAAATGGGCATTCTTCAATGACTAGCTCAGGTGGGTAGGAGTTCCCAACAAAAACATATGTCTTTGCTTTGCAATTGGCAGAGTGTATTTAGTGGCATTCTCCCACTGGGTCACAGGTCTAGGTGGATTTTGAATCAGATGCACTCTAGTCATCATCAATGGGTAAATACAATTATACACAAGATGTTACTGCAACTTGCACTGTGCACATATTGGGCCATTATAGTCAGTACAATTAACTATGTATGCTCACACCCCCAAACCTTACAAGCAGATATCAGCTCTCAGACACAATGCACTAAGCTTCTGGCAGCAGTTTCAGTGGCAGCTCACCCACCATTGAATCTGCCTATACTGTTTATCTACTACCTTGTAGCTTTCTCACAACCA
The DNA here is from genome assembly GCF_028390025.1 of Pseudophryne corroboree. Classification (NCBI taxonomy): domain Eukaryota; kingdom Metazoa; phylum Chordata; class Amphibia; order Anura; family Myobatrachidae; genus Pseudophryne; species Pseudophryne corroboree. Next base: position 373,350,866 of record NC_086452.1, read on the forward strand.
GACAATAAATATCTCAAACACATGCAGTGACTAAATTTTCTTCTTTGGGATTCATAGGGCTCCACAGGGAGAACATTGGGTTGTAGGTGGTGGATGAGAGTCCAGGCTCCAAACACAGTAGTGGCTCTTGTCCCGGGAGATGGACCGCGGCACTGGCATGACACTGGCTCCAGTAAGGGATTCCAGTAGACTACCAGGGCACATAAGGCACAGGTTTTAGTGTATACACTAAATTTATAATGGCCTTTAGTACCTGGGGAGGAAAACCAAGGGGAGGCAGCACTAAACCTGTAGCCCCTCCACCAGCTTTGAATCCTTAAAGCAAAGCGTGAGTGCCAGACATCTATGTCGTATATACAGTATATATATATATATATATATATATATATATATACACCCACTGCTCAAAAAAATAAAGGAAACACTTAAACAACACAATGTAACTCCAAGTCAAACACACTTCTGTGAAATCAAACTGTCCACTTAGGAAGCAACATTGATTGACAATCAATTTCACATGCTGTTGTGCAAATGGAATAGACAACAGGTGGGAATTATAGGCAATTAGCAAGACACCCCCAATAAATGAGTTGTTCTGCAGGTGGTGACCACAGACCACTTCTCAGCTCCTATGCTTTCTGGCTGATGTTTTGGTCACTTTTGAAAGCTGGCGTTGCTTTCACTCTAGTGGTTGCATGAGACGGAGTCTACAACCCACACAAGTGGCTCAGGTAGTGCAGCTCATCCAGGATGGCACATCAATGCGAGCTGTGGCAAGAAGGTTTGCTGTGTCTATCAGCGTAGTGTCCAGAGCATGGAGGCGCTACCAGGAGACAGGCCAGTACATTAGGAGACATGGAGGAGGCCGTAGGAGGGCAACAACCCAGAAGCAGGACCGCTACCTCTGCCTTTGTGCAAGGAGGAACAGGAGGAGCACTGCCAGAGCCCTGCAAAATGACCTCCAGCAAGCCACAAATGTGCATGTGTCTACTCAAACGATCAGAAACAGACTCCATGAGGGTGGTATGAGGGCCCGACGTCCACAGGTGGGGGTTGTGCTTACAGCCCAACACCGTGCAGGACGTTTGGCATTTGCCAGAGAACACCAAGATTGGCAAATTCGCCACTGGCGCCCTGTGCTCTTCACAGATGAAAGCAGGTTCTCACTGAGCACATGTGACAGACGTGACAGAGTCTGGAGACGCCAAGGAGAACGTTCTGCTGCCTGCAACATCCTCCAGCATGACCGGTTTGGCAGTGGGTCAGTAATGGTGTGGGGTGGCATTTCTTTGGGGGGCCGCACAGCCCTCCATGTGCTCGCCAGAGGTAGCCTGACTGCCATTAGGTACCGAGATGAGATCCTCAGACCCCTTGTGAGACCATATGCTGGTGCGGTTGGCCCTGGGTTCCTCTTAATGCAAGACAATGCTAGACCTCATGTGGCCGGAGTATGTCAGCAGTTCCTGCAAGATGAAGGCATTGATGCTATGGACTGGCCTGCCTGTTACCCAGACCTGAATCCAATTGAGCACATCTGAGACATCATGTCTTGCTCCATCCACCAACGCCACGTTGCACCACAGACTGTCCAGGAGTTGGCGGATGCTTTAGTCCAGGTCTGGGAGGAGATCCCTCAGGAGACCATCCGCCACCTCATCTGGAGCATGCCCAGGCATTGTAGGGAGGTCATACAGGCATGTGGAGGCCACACACACTACTGAGCCTCATTTTGACTTGTTTTAAGGACATTACATCAAAGTTGGATCAGCCTGTAGTGTGTTTTTCCACTTTAATTTTGAGTGTGACTCCAAATCCAGACCTCCATGGGTTAATAAATTTGATTTCCATTGATAATTTTTGTGTGATTTTGTTGTCAGCACATTCAGCTATGTAAAGAACAAAGTATTTAATAAGAATATTTTATTCATTCAGATCTAGGATGTGTTATTTTAGTGTTCCCTTTATTTTTTTGAGCAGTGTATATATGTTGCTATCACTTTTCATTATACCCTGTGAGACAGATGCTTTCAGGGTTATTCTGAGCAGCAGTTAAATTGCTGACTTTTGTTACATACTACACTTGCTTATACAGTTACTGTTGCCATAAAAGTGTGTGCGACACACAAATTTTGCAGTTATGTCTAACAAGGCAAAAGGTCACAAACAGTCAGAAACCCCAATATTGCTTTAATGTAAAATGTGCTCTATGGGGTTATCTGCACATGATGTTGTACAAGATGGACTATGTGTTAAATGTTATACACCTCCTGGTCAGTCAACTATTCCCCTACCTACACAGGATCCTCCTAGGGCTTCCTTTACACAGTTATTGGGTACCTTGGTGGACAGACTTATACCAGCCATGAGTCTCCCTATGCCAGTACCAGCCCCAGATAAAAATCCACCCTGGGTGGGAACTCTGGCCATTTCAGTTCAAAGTCTGGCACAGACATCTATAGATTTTCAAAATATTTCACCAGGGAATAAGCAGCATTCTAGGTTAACAAAAAAATACTACATCTTCCTCTCAGTCCACTATTATATCAGACGCAAACAAATCATCTGAGGAGGAAGATGAATAGAATACGCTCTCTGTCATGGATTCATGTGTAGCAGAGGAGGAGGCTTCTATTACTGTAGCTGTACTGGCATTAATTATGTAAACATATCCTTCAGTTATCTGAAGATGAACCTGCGGCTGTTGCTAAGAAAACTGATATATTTAATTGACAGAAAATAATCAGATCAGAATTTCCACATTCTGACATTTGATGGAGATTAGACAGGAACCTTGGAATACCCCTGGTAAAAAGTTTCCTTTGTCTAAATGACTCTCATATCGCTATCCTATCCCTTTGGAGGATAGTGCGAGGTGGGAGACTCCTCCTCTAGTTGATTCTCATGTCACACATTAGGTAAAAACATCTACCTTACCTATCAAAACCATTTCACCATTAAAGGAACCCACAAATAGACGCATTGAAAATTGCCTTAAGTCTATCTTTTCACTGATGGGTTCAGTAAATAGGACTACAATAGCAGCCTCATGGGCAGCCAAATCTATTGAATCTTGATTGTAGGCAATAGAGGAGAAATTGCCTCTAGTTATATCAGAAGAGTGCAGAATATATTTTGATTGTATAAAGAATGCGACTATCTGATGCTGGCGTGTTGGCAGCAAAAGCATAGGCAACATCAGTGATTGCAAGACACATTATATGATTACACTCTTGGAAAGCGGATTTAGACTCCAAGAAAAGTCTGGAAGTACTACCCTTTATGGGAGACATTCTGTTTGGAGAAGAACTACACAAATAGTGGCATCCTTAGTGGCTGCCAAAACAGCTTTTCCCCCTTCAGCTTCTACACCATGACCTAAAAGCTCAAATTTTTGTACCTTTCACCCACAAGGAAAAGCAAAAGGACAAGCATTTCCTAGGCAATCAAATGCCTCAAAGTCTACTAAGCCCAAGACTAAACTGCCATGGGCAGCAAGACTCTCCCAGCAAAACCTGATAAACCCACAGCCTGACGGGATGGGCATCCCCCTGGGGGACCTCAAGGTGGGAGGCCGACTTCATTACTTCACACAAGCCTGGATAAAGACCACTTCAGACGCTTGAGTGCAAGAGGTAATCTCTCACGGGTACGCCATCTCTTTCAAAGGACTTCTCTGTCGGCAGTATTTTCACACAAGCCTTCCATCGGACACAGAAAACTCTCGGATACTACAAAAAGTGGTTCAATCACTCCTCCAGTCAGGAGTAATAGTGTCAGTTCCTCAGGCTCATAAAGTAAGGGGCTATTTTTCATCCCTGTTCCTTGTACCAAAGCCAAATGGGACATACAGACCTATTTTCAATCTCAAATCTCTCAACAGATTTGTGAAAGTTTCCAAGTGTCGCATGGAAACCCTACGCTCCATAGCTCTAGCGATGGAGCCGGAGGATTTCATGTTGTCATTGTCATATACCTATTGCGCTGCCACATCAACAGTACCTGAGGTTTGCTATCCTAAACCAACACTATCAGTCATGGCAGCACACCTGCATCATCAGGGAATCAGGATAATTCCTTATCTGGACAACATATTGCTCCTGAACAGTTCACAGGAGGTATTGCACCATAAATTATAAACAACAATAGCATGCCTACAAAGTCACAGTTGGCTTATCAACTGGAAAAGTCCTCACTCATACTGTCCCAAGAATGGTAAATCTGGGAGCACTGCTAGACTCTTAAAATCAATGACTGTTTCTACCAATGAACAAAATATAGAAACTAAGGGACAAAATACAGGGGTACCTTCACCATCCTCAGGTGTCAATTCACTCAGCCATGCAAGTCCTCGGCCTAATGGTATCTACATTCAACATGGTAGAATTTACCCAATTTCACTCTCGCCCTTTACAAAGGTTGATTCTAGCCAAATGGAATGGCAAGCCTCATCAGATCAAATGGCAGATAATAACTCTTACGCCAGAGATTCGCCTATCATTAACTTGGTGGCTCCACAGCAATCACCTAGACAGGGGTTACCCCTTATGGATCCTGAATTGGGTGCTTCTCACTACAGAAGCCAGCCTTCACAGTTGGGGAGCTGTAACCGAGAAACACTTGTTCAAGGAAGATGGAGCATGGCAGAGTCTCAGTTACTAATCAATGTACTAGAACGGAGGGCAGTATATAAAGCATTAATGCTCGCACACAGCACTCTCCAAGGCCAGCCTGTACAAATTCAATCCGACAATGCCACAACAGTGCATATATCAATCACCAAGATGGCACCTGCAGCAAAAGGGCAATGCAAGAGGTAGCCAAAATACTAAGGTGGGCCAAACATCATCTTCTGGCTATTTCAACTGTGTTCATACCAGGTCTCCTTAACTGGGAAACAGACTTCCTCAGTCATCAGGATGTGCACACGGGTGAATGGGCTTTCCACCCAAAAGTGTTTCAACTACTAGTGGACAGGTTGGGCCGGCCAGATGTATATCTGATGGCATCATGTTAACCACAATTTCCCAGTATATGGATCCAGGTCACAGGATCTGCAAGCAGCATTCATGGATGCTCTATCAGTACAATGGACCTTCTATCTACCATACATATTTCCTCAATACCCCTTCTGACAAGGGTAATAAGGAAATTCAAACAAGAAGGAGGAAACCTCGTTCTGATAGCCCCAGTGTGGTCCAGATGACACTAGTTCTCCATCTTTCAGTAGGGCAACCCCTTCAACTTCCTCAGTGATAGGACCTTCCATTTCAAGGGCCATGTTTACATCTAGACCTGAACCGTCTGTCTTTGACAGCATGGCTCTAGAATCATCCATTATAAGAGCAAAAGGATTTTCAACCTCTGTAATTCAAACAATGCTTAAGGCATGCAAGCCTGCTTCAGCACGTATATATTATAGAATATGGCATACCTATTTCACATGGTATGCTTCTAAGCGCTATGATACAACTATATTTAAAGTATCAAGAGTAGGTTTACGCATTGCTTCTCTGAAAGTACACATTTCTGCCCTATCAGTATGGTTTCAGAGAAAAATTGCTACACTGCCGGATAAACATACTTTTATTCAAGGGGTCATATGTGTACAACCTCCATATGTCCCCCGGTAGCTCCATGGGATCTCTCTGTAGTATTGGAGGCATTTCAAGAGCCCCCTTTTGAACCCTTAGAGTCAGTTGATCTCAAATGATTGACGGCTAAGACAATATTTTTGCTGGCTATTGCTTCTGCTAGGAGGGTGTCAGACTTTCGAGCTCTCTCCACATTTCCTGATTTTTTATCATGACAGGGCTGTTCTACGGACTAGGCCTGGGTACCTTCCTAAGGTAGCCTCTAGGCTTCACCTTAATCAGGAAATTGTAGTCCTGGCATTTGTCTCACCAGATCTTTCAGCAAAATAACGGTCTTTTGATGTAGTACATGCCCTACATATCTACATACACTGAACCAGTTCTATCAAAAGATCCAACTTTCTATCCATACTCAGGGCCGGTTCTAGCCATTTTTGCGCCCCGGGAGGGAAATAGGGGCATGACTTCATACAGGGGGCGTGGTCAGTTACGCCCCCTGTACAGTAGAGTAATGCCGCTGAAATGCTGTGTGGTGCACGATGACATCATCGCGCACCGCACAGTAAAGGTCCTCTCCACGAAGGGAAACTAGACGCTACGCGTCTAGTTCCCTTCACAGTGGGACACAGCGGGCAGCGGCAGCGGGACACAGCAGGCAGCGGGGGGCACAGCAGTAGCGGATCTTGCCATGGTGCAGCGCCCTCCGTATGGCGCCGGCACCCTCCGGAAGGTGGCGCCATGGGCAAAAGTCCTGCTTGCCCGTGGCAAGATCCGCTACTGTTCATACTCTGTGGATTTCACAAGCGTGGCTGGCCAGCTAACAAACAGACGCTGGCCAGATGGATTAGTATGGTTATTACACAAGTATACAATCAATATTTGCCTGTCACAACATCAATTCCTGCCCATTCTACTAGATCTGTAGGTCCCTCATGGTTGGCACGCCATGTGGTGTCTCTTGAGCAATTATGTAAGGCTGCTACATGGTCTTCTATTCATACGTTTATAAAATTCTACTAATTTGATACCTCTGCACCCCAGGATGCTTCCTGTGGATGCAGGATTCTGTTATCCTCTCAGGCACATCCCCTCCCTTAAATATACTGCTTTAGGACATCCCCGATGTTCTCCCTGTGGAGCACTATGAATCCCGAAGAAGAAAACAAGAGTTATGGTATACCTACCTTTGCTAGCTCTCTTTCTTCAAGGTTCATAGGGTCCCCACCCTTACGCACCTGACATCTCTGGGTTTTTGTGGCATAAGTTGCTGGTTCCTTTCTCCTGTCTGCAAGAATGTGTTCTTATATGTACAATATCTTTCTTCTCTCCTATCCACTTCCTGCTTTGGGCTTGTTAACAAAACTGACATGCCTGTGAATGGAGACAGGGTTATAGGGGAAAGGAGCCAAGCATTCTGGGAAGCTGTAAAGCTTAATTGTTTGGTGCCCTGAGGAAGTATTAGAGCGAAATGCGCATTGGTAGTCCAGCTATGTGTCCTCCATTCCATAATACTTACTAAGCAATTTAGCAATCATGAACCCGAGATCTGTCAAATATAGTATATAGGAATTAGGTTGTGTGGTCCATCATAATAAATAGCTTAACTTCAATACAACACTTACTGCACCGAATTGTCTGTGATTCAATTTTAATGGCCGCTACGGGTATCACGCTGCCTGCACAGACAATGAGGCTATGATTTATATGTCAGTTGCGTCACTGTGTATAAGAGACTGGTTACATACTAGTCTACTATTGTCAGCACAGTGCACACACTAAATAGCAGGTGTAAAGTTTTGCCTTATACTTGTTTTGTGAACCATATAGTGAATGCGGTTACCGCACACTGATTATCATCTACCATAGTAGTGACACTGTGCAACACATGTCAGTGTCTTTTATGTGCTGATAATTAAACTCTGTGTCTGCTTTGCACTAATAATCAGCCAGTATCAGAGATACATTGCAGTGCACTGGATGATATTACCCTAAGCTGGGCTAATGTTGAGAAATACACGGCATCCATTAATATTCCTGTTACATCAAAGGCACTATAGCATGCATAGATAATAAACTGATTAATGCTATTACAAGTGACTGACACATTTTTTATTGGAGCCACAACAACCTTTGTGATTAAAGGACATATTTACACTTTTATAGTACACATCATATCAATTCCTATTCCTTTCTTGCTGATTTGCAAACCACTATTAAAATTACATACCCAGGGCCGGAGCTTCCATTAGGCAGCTTTAGGCAGCCGCCTAGGGGCGCCGGATCCTGAGGGGGCGGCCGGCTACAGCTGCCTGAAAAAGGTAGCGTGGTCCTATCTCACAGTCGTCGCCTCCCCCCCCCCCCCGGCACTTATATCTTACAGCTGTCGCGACTGGCAAGCTCCCATATTGCAGCCTGCAGCTCTGCCTCCACCTGGCACAGGCAGTAACTTGTACAGCTCCTGGAGTCCTGGCTGGGGGTAACATGCGGCGCTGCTCTTCATTCCAGACTCTTTCGCAGATTACTCAGTCCCGACTCTGCATCACAGCCTGCAGGTAAGGTGGCTGCACAGTGCGCTCTCTGCATTTGATAAGGAAAGAGGGGGAGAGCAGCAGTCTGGGGAGGGGGTGGGGCGGAGATTAGCAGCAGGCACGCACACTGTCTGGGGGGGAACGTGCAGCAGCACACACACAGATGCTGGGGGAGATGGAACAGCAGACATTTAACAGAGTGGGGGGGGGGGGGGGGGGGTGAGAGCAGCAGGGCACACACACATACTGGGGAGATGGGGAGAAGAGAGCAGCCATGCAACAGACTGGGGGTGGGGGAGAGCAGGAGCATGTCTTTAACCTGGGGGGCAGATAGGTGGAAGGGGCAGTAGGTAGAAGTTTTGCCTAGGGTGCCGAGAAACCTTGCACCGGCCCTGTACATACCCATGTACACTGTCTGTTAACAAGGTGTGAGTGTACTGTAACTGCTGTTGTACCTTTATTACTATCAATATACTGCTGGGGAACTAATTCATACTCTATTTGAGTTCCATATTATACATATTATCAGTATTATAACAGGATCATTTCACAGATAATGGGGCATTTTTTTGAAGCTGTTAAAGCAGGCTTTTGCCTGCTTTCATCTGCTACTGTATATACGAATATCATGCCCTGAGTTTCCAGCATCCTGTATCATCTTCATTGTTATAAACATATATCCTTAACCAATTTATAAATAATAGTGAACTAGTTTCACTCTAGCTATATATATCAGCGACTACTGGGGTGTAACATTTGCATATATATTCATCTTGAGTTACTGTAAAGTGACAGTGAGTTCATATTGCAGCATCTCTATATAATGGACAATTGCTTTACATTACCTTTAATATCACAGCTATTGAGCTTTAGCTATTTCACAGTATCAGCAAACATATATCATTCATCCTTAGCTGATGAACAGTTACAGTGAATGAGTATTGTGACATTCACTACACATGTTACCATGTCCTTGTATCATTACTTGTAAATAGTAGAGATGAGCGGATTCGGTTTTACTCGGTTTTACTCGGTTCTCAAAACGGCATCCGATTGGCTATCCAAAACACGTGACATCAGTGAGCCAATAAGATGCCGTTTTGAGAACCGAGTAAAACCGAGTAAAACCGAATCCGCTCATCTCTAGTAAATAGTGGATTGCAACATTTCTTCACTGCAAGACATCAGCTTTATTATTTTACAACTTATTTAATTTATGGGATAATTACAGATCGGATTTACTGAGTTTGTGCGATCACAGCACTTTATGCAGTTATAATTTCGAGGTTCATGAATATGTGAACAAAAAAGTATGCATAACACAAAAAGGATAGGACACATTTGTTATTGTTTTTAATCTTTATTTCACTGTATGTGTTTTTCTTATTTTCACATTTCTGGTTTTTAACACTTTGCTCGTCAAATAATAAAGGACATCTCAAGTCCCAGTATGACAAAAACATTTTTTCTTGGTTTATATTATTAGTTATAGATGGACATTGAAGCCTTTATTGGACAGTATCAACATATGGGAGCTTTGTATATACCTTTAATAAAGCATATATTTCAAATGTTAGTTGGGTTGTGTGCACCCTAGTCATAACTGGTTTCCCGTTCTTGTCCCCTCACTGTGGGGATTGGACTATATATGTTTGGTGCACAGACTCTCATCCACCAACTACAACCCAATGTTCTTCCTGTGAACCCTATGAACCCTGAAAAAAGAGAGTTAACAAAGGTAAGTCTACCATAACTCTCGTTATTGCTGTCAATTTGGAACCACTGTCATCAACTTTATTTCTTTGTCCCACTGACGCTGGCGCTGGAGTCTGAGGGCTGTGCACAACACCTCCCACCAAACTGGTCATCCCCCACCTACCTGGCAGCCACCTCTTCCAGACACATGACCAGATCCCAGCAGCAGCACTGAGCAGCTGGAGCAGAGAGATGTTGACATGACAATGTTGACAGTTATGTCGACATTGTTAAAATTATGACATGCAACATGTTAGCACCATATACTATATTTGGGGTGATCTACTGGAAAAAAAACTTTCTGTATGTTTATGTATGTGTGTATATATATATAAATATATATATATATATATATATATATGTACATACACTGTGCACTGCTGTCTGGTTTCAGGTTGGCAGGACAGTAGCAGGATGATAATCCACCCTGTGCTGGATCTGCTCACCATATTAGATGGTGGAGCAGACCAATGGGTCCAGGAAGATGCTGAGAGCCTGGAGCATCCTTAGGACACTCAGGGCAACTTTGCAGTGGCTCTGTAGGATTCAGGGTGCAATTACAAGCAATATGGAAGCCAAATTCAGTCCATACTGTACTTGCCAGCCACCCTGCGTGTGTCATCGTAGCCTTGCCCCAGCTATACAATGGCTGCAAACAACGGCGAGGGGTGGAGACATGATGATATGTCATTGGTTGCTTGTATTGATCACTTCACTTGAGTGAAGTAGACAGCCATGGGCAGCTGGCTGGCTGCCTCCAGGAAGACTTGCTCACTCTTCCAGGCATCTGGCACCTGCATTCAGGATTCTTCTAGTCATTCCAGGGAGCAAGCAAGTATGATTCAGGTGCCATGTGGCAACGACTGCTTGCCTACCCCTAGTTGCAGCCCTGCAAGTTGGTTTATATGATGTTACTAGTTCTCCACAAGTTCATGTAAGTTGCAAAGTTTTGCAACTGTGCATGCATCTAAATCCCTACAAAGTCACACGTGCAGGTGGCCCACAGTATTATCATTGAGTCGCAGGACTGATTCATCTGCACAGACTCTGTAATGGAATGGGCATTCTTGGGCAGTGTCTGGGAAGTGGCTATGGATGAAGATACTGTATTATGTCTTATAGGCATGTTATGGGAGTGTCGTTGACATGTTGCAGGAGTGGTGTCAGACTCAGATGCTTAATGTATTGGAGATCACACTATGATGAAGATTCTACACCTATAAAGGGGCTGGTGCAAGACCAAATGGTGCTTTCTGTGGTTGTGACTTCGGCCACTCAAATTTGGCATCCCAGCCCTTGTGCCTGCTTTCAGACGCATGAGGGTACACTGGAGGAAGAGCTGATACTAGCAGTAGCATAAAGACTAGTGATGTGTGGTGGGGTGATGCAGGTGTGGCAGAGCCTTTCCTGTTATACTAACATATGCACCAGAGATTTGACTATATAAAGTATATGTAAAATAGAAAGAATATACAAGAATATTGTCTTTGTATTATTCTAATCATTTTTATAGTCAAAACTCTGGAGTAAAAAGTCTATGGTAGGTGAGGCAGTGCCTCCGCTACCTACCTTGTCCACACATCTCTGATTAAACCTTACCAAGGGGGTCATTCCGAGTTGATCGCTAGCTGCCGTTGTTCGCAGCGCAGTGATCAGGCTTAAAATCGGCATTTCTGCGCATGCATATGCCCCGCAATGCGCAGGCGCGTCGTACGGGTACAATGAGCATCGTGGGTTAGCACAGAGTCTAACGAACATTCCTGTCGCAAGGCCGAATGCAGTAAGATTGACATGAAGTGGGCGTTTGTGGGTGTCAACTGACTGTTTTCTGGGAGTGCTTAGAAAAACGCAGGCGTGGCAGAAAAAATGCAGGCGTGGCTGGGCATTCGCTGGGCAGGTGTGTGACGTCAAAAGCCGTCCCTCCATCGCTAGAATCAACGCACACGAAGAGTAACTGCAGGGCTGGTCTTGTTTTGCACAAAAAGATTTTGCAGGCGCTCTGCTGCACAAGCGTTCGCACTTCTGCAAAGCAAAAATACACTCCCCAGTGGGCGGCGACAATGCATTTGCACGGCTGCTAAAAACTGCTAGCGAGCGATCAACTCGGAATGACCACCCAAATTTCCACCAGTATATACTGCTGCACCCACATATAATGCCCACATGAACCTTTGGCTCATATGTTATGTGTAAATCTGGCTCTGGTACTAGCCAGTGCCTCCTAAGCCATTTACCTCAAGTAATAAAAGGCTCAGAAGATGCTTATGCGTGAGGTTGCAGCAGTGTTCAAGTCAGAATCACTCCTACTATCCAAATATTTCTACATCATTAGCACAACAATTACATTATCACTTTATACTAAATAAATTCAATACATTTTACCCTTTCGAAACAAAAGTGATTTCATATTGTAAGTAATGTTACCTCTAAAATACAGTTTTAACAAATATATAGATTTTTGGACCTACTGTATGATAACAGCTATACATAATATGAATATTCTAAAATACAAGTTAGGAGGCAGCCAATGTCCTCCTATGACCCTCATCTCTCTGTGTAAGAAATGAGTCTACAGTGTGGAGCAATCTCTGGCTTCGCAGTAAGGGATATGTATGCTCCTGGCTGCATTCTATGCATGGTGGCATCAGCAGTGAGGCAGCGATACCACTCCTCCCAATCTGACAGTTTAGCCTCTGGGTTAGATTTTTCTGAGTATAGCCTATAAATCATATGAATGGCTTCTGAGAGAATAATTGTTCTTGCAGAAAATTGGAACTCAGGGTTACAAACTCTATATAATAACATACTGTATATGTACATATATATACTGGAGAAAAGCGTTTAGCAATTTTTGTGATGGCTTTCAATAAATATTTATTTATGTATTTTAATTGTATGCTGAAGTGATTAGCAATTACCCCGAGTATGTCTGAATACTAATTTCTATTTCAAGAGACATGTTTGTTACACTATATTAGATAAGAAAGTAATCCCTTCTCATAATTGTGTCTGTATGTGAAATCATAAGGAAAACATTTCATCCTATGCTATCACATGCTATAGTTCAGACATGCAGGTAAACCTGATGGTCTATGTGAGGGCTTCCATCAGAAATTGTGGGGCCTGGGAGAGGCAAAATAGGCAGCTCCCCCGAAAATAAATATAGTAATAAAAAAAATATTTATATATATATATATATATATATATATATAAATATTATATATATATATATAGAAAAGGGCAGAGAAAGCACTCAAAGCCAAACACAAAAAACTTGAGGGAGGTGCAAGGCAGCAAAATAATATACAGGCACTCACTTGATTCAATAAAGGAAAAAGCAGAACAAGCCAGCACTCACGGTTTTGATGAAAAGAAAAACGAAGGTTTATTCCATGTTGACACAATGAGCATACATACAGGCACAGGGCTGTGGGTGAGTGCCTGTATATATATATATATATATATATATATATAATTATAATAAAAAAATATATATAATTAAAAAAAAAAATTCCTATGCACATATGAAGCAACACCATATTATGCCCCACACAGTTATGCCTCTGACACCATATTATGCCCCCACATTAATGCCCTTGTCGTCATATTATGCCCCACACAGTATTTATAACAGTATCTGCTCATTGTCAGGGGTTTTGGTGCTTGTCAGGGGATTCCCCAACCCCCACTCCTGCTGTTTGCACCTGCCTGCTTCAAATTAAAATGATTGAAAATGTCCATCCCAAAATGGCCACCACCAAAGAGGAGACAGTTATTAAAAATACTAGAGGCGTCTCCTCTAGTATCTTTAATAACTGTCTTCTGTGAGGTGGCGGTGGCCATTTTTGAAGGGACATTTTCAATACAATGCTGCGGACGGCGGTGGGTGGATGGGCATGATGGAGGTGGGCCAACGGTGGCATGAGCAGTCCAGGCCCTCCCTTCTCTGTCAGAGAGGCTGATCATCCCCCTGATCATGGTCCTGGTTTACATACATATCCTGTGTTAGGGGATTTGTACTCTGCATGTGCTGACCTGTTTCTGCAATGACGGTCGCGGTGCCCCTTAGGCTGCAGCATGATTTACTTACTGTAGCCATTTGGGAGCAGGAAGGGGTGGTGGCAGCAGTGGTGCAAGTAGAAAAAAATTCTTAGTGGTTCCGTGTGCGCACGCCAAAGATGCGTGTGCCAAAAAATGGGTGTGGCCACATGCCACACAGGGCATGGCCAATGAAAATGGGGGCGTGATACACATATGGGGGCCAGATACACATGTGACCACAATAGTGCAGTGGCAGATACAAATATGCCCCCAATTGTGCCACACATACATATTACCCCAATAGTGGAGTGCCAGATACACATATGCCCCCAGTAGTGCAGTGCCAGGTACACATATGCCCCCACAGTGCCAGATATGCCCACACAGTGCCAGATACACATATGCCCCCACAGTGACACATATGCCTCCACAGTGCAGGTACAAATATGCCCCCCCCCAGTGTCAGATATACACATGCCCACACAGTGCCAGATACACATATGCCCCCACAGTGCCAGATATGCCCCACAGTGCCAGATTCAAATATGCCCCCAATAGTTCCAGATACATATATGCCAGTAGTGCAGTGCCAGATAAACGTACTGTATGCCCCCACAGTGCCAGATATGCCCCCACAGTGCCAGATAAACAAATGCCTCCACAATGCCAGATATGCTCCCACAATGCAAGATATGCCCCCACAGTGCCAGATATGCCCCTCCAGTGCCAGATAGATATGTACCCCTCTAGTGCCAGGTACACCCCCCCCCCTGCTCACCACCACTGCTGCTGTGTGTAAGGGAAGAAGAGCACAGCACACTAATCTCCTGCCCCTCAGTGCTCACCCAGTCCCTGTCAGCCGTGTGTCTCTCAAATGAGGCACTGGTTCGTGAGCCAATCAGAGCTCACGGAACGACAGTCAATCAGGAGCTGAAACTGCTGGTACATGAGCTCTGATTAGATAACAAACAGGCGCCTCATTTGAGAGACACGCCACCGCCGGAGAGCAGATGAGCACAGAGGGGCATGGGGAGGCACGCGCTGCACACACAGCACAGCAGCGGCTGCAAGCATGGCAGTCAGGCCATGGTAATTTCGTACCGGTATGCAGTACTGTCCCTACATACTTGCAGCACTGGGTGGCAGAATTATAGATAATGTAGACTTATCGGCCCCAGTAATTTTGTAGTGTAAGAGGTGGCATACTGGGCTCTGGGTAATACTGTACATGATCATCCAGCGCTTCCTTAGAGTAAACAAGCAACTTCCAATATAGGGCCTAATTCAGACCTGATCGTAGATGTGCAAAAAAATGCACATGTACGATCAAATTCTTTGGCATGTGGGAGGACACCCAGCACAGGGCTAGGCCACCCTGCATTCCGGCAGCCAGCAGGTGGCGCACAGCAGAGCTATTCAATTGTAGCTCGTTCGGGCGCAATCGGCTGCCGGCGCATTGATTTTAGCTCATACTCTCCGAGGGGGGGGGGGTGAGCGAAAATGTGCAAAAAGTGACCTATGTCAGTGCTCAAAGGGGCACTTGAATTGTGCCCTGTGATCTCCCGTCACTTTAGATGGGAGATCAAGCGTGCAACACATTTGTGTTAAATGCAGTAATAGTGGAAATTGCCAGACCTTCATGCAGTGATAAAACAGAATAAAACCAAATAACATGTACAGTACATGCGCACACAGGTATACTGGATATATATAATGTCTATACAGTAACTCACTTTAGATGGAGTGCATGAGCATTACAGTCACTGATGGAAGATAAGGAATAGAGAGCTTTTACTCTGTCACATTGTGACTTTTCTGCACAGCTCTGAAACACTGTTGGCACATCATAGAAGATGTGTGGGAGTGCCCAGTCTGGACTCCGGTATTGTATGTTAGGAAAAGTTAGGGTGAGTGACGGCAGGCATAGAGAGGATAGAGCCGCTTGTCAACACAAATCCACAGAGCAGTAGGTGGGGGTGTGCTCAGATACTTACACAGACCACTGAAGATCACCGTCGACGCCGAGTCACCAGAGCCCACTGCAGTAGGCCACCAGGATCATGTGACTATCGGACGGGCAGCGTTATGGTCCGAGATGTCTACAGGGGTGTGGGTAAGACCTGGAGCTGTGCCAGGGGGAGCCACCATTAGCTGAGCTCTACCAATGGCACGTAGGGCTGCCATCAGAAATTGTGGGGCCCGGGATTGACAAAATAGACAGGGCCCCCCTACTGGGGAGGGGGGGAGGAGAAGAGATCTGTGGATATTATGGGTGGAGCTACAATGGGGGTTGGGGCATATATAATGGGAGGAAGGGGGAACATCCAGGGATAAGTGGGGGCATATATAATGGGGGGAAGGGGAACAACCCAGAGATTAGTGGTAGAACACATTGGTGGGGGTCAAAGGGTTCTCATAGACATAGTGGCAGGAATAAGGTATAAGGGGAGACAAGGGAGAAATAGGGGGAGATAGAGGTAAGAATTAGGGAGCAGGTAAGAGAAGAAGTGTGAGTAGGGTATAATGAGGTCAGCAGTCTGTATCGGAAGTACAGTAGTATGAGAGTACAGGGTGAGGTGGGGCAGGGCTGAGGGAACATAATGCAAATTGTCAGCTCACCTACAGGGTAGCAGTAACAGCAACTTCACAGCTGGGGCGGTCAGTGTTAGTCACTGAGGCTCTGGTCCCTGTCTGTGTATCCCGGGAGCCTGTGTGCTACTGCAGCCTGAGCCTTCCCATCAAAGCCGCTGGCGGAGCTGTTTGCCGATGCGGCGGTTGGGGCAGGTGGACGCTGTGTCTTCCTTGATGTCTCACCCGGCATCGCTCTCGCAGCCAAGGTGAGACTGACAGCGGCCAGCGGCGCTTCAAAGGTGGAGCCAGCCATAGGCCAATCTTGATTGGCTGGAGGTCCGTTAGTCCACAGAATCTGTGTTATAAATATGAACTTTGTATTATTCTAATCGTCGGAACAGAATATGACAGGGGAGGCACTGCCTCCCCTGCCTCCCCTGACTGCATTTACCTGGTCGGCCCCATTTTCTGGGCATGGTTACTCAGATGACTGATGTTCACACAGATAATCCGATGCTGCATCCTCAGACAAAGCAGCGGGTCAGAGAAGGCGGCAAGAGGTATCTATTAACACAAGGCGTTTCCTGCAGCATTAGCGTATTATTGCACAGCCGCTGCATACAAAGTCGTATATATGTGAATGAGGTTGACAATCTCTCTTCCTGTAATAAATGTTGTGTGTGGGATTTCAGAACTGCATGCCTTTTTTTCACCTTATCAATAATTTCTTAAAATTGCCCTTATTTATCAATGAGTGATAAATTTCACTGTGAGTGATAAATTTCACCAGCCAATCCACTTGACAATGTCTATAATATTTGTCCTATTAAAAACACGTTAATGGTTAAAGAACACAGTACGCAATTGGCGCAAAAAGTACCGCAAGGGTACTCCCTTAACTATACCTTAAGGAATGTACTTATACTGTAAACATTTGTGCAGTGACAATGTGTAGATGTAATGCAGTGTAACCTTGTTAGCTTAAAAGCTGTATGTGCGACTATGACGCTCTGAGAAACCTTTATGCATTTATAATAACCAATCAAATATCGGTCTAAGGTTCTAACGCCTTTAGTGAGAGAATGAACGTTCAAAAAAAGAATAATACAATACAAGCTATACACTACCAAAATAACATAGAATATCTAACCAAGTTACTACACATAAAATACAATAAAGACACAATTACTTTTAAAAGGGGAAGGAGAGAGAGAATGACTTATAACATTAAATAAGAGACAATATGGTTGCAGATAAAACTACACATGTGAGAGACAATCGCTGTGCAGTTAGTCAATGCTGAATACCGCATGGGATGGAAGCTAGACTCCATTTTGAGAAAACTCCCATGATTCCAAAGACTGCAACACATGGTTGAAAGGGGGAGGGGAAAACACCCGGCAGCAGCCATTTTAGATTTGCAGGTCCAAACACATGGCACTCTCTGCAACACCACAATCACATAGCAGAAGACACAAGACTCCATTTTATTCCAAAATGTCCAAGCCTCAAAACAATGCATATGTTCTGATTTTACAATTCCAAACCATCTAAATCACCTTTCACAATTTCAAGCAAACACAGTATCTCAATAACCAGAGCATATGAGCTATCACAAGACCAGACCACCAGGTACCCACATGTATCAGCCTGCCATTGCTACAAGCACATATTCAAAAGTACTGCATGGTCTTATTCATGATTAACAAGATATATTATAACAAACCAGCACAATCTATTTTAAATCACCATAGGCAAACAAATACCACAAATACTATGCTACAGATTGTCTACTGTTCCAATTCATCACAGACTTCACAGAGTATCAACCTAAACACCCAACAATCACACAACTGCCCAAACCTCGTTAACCTTAAGCCATTTGTATCTCCAAACTAACTAATCTATGCCAATCATTCTACAACTACTTTACCACAAACACATATTTAAAACTATTCTATGCCAATCAGCCATGAGATATTGAGATTATGATACTTAGCCTTTTGTAAGGAGCCTGGTGATGATCCAGCCATGCCCGCCGTGTGTAAGGTAGCCGTGTGAGTGAGCCACAGCACATCTGTCCCCAGAGGCCCCAAGCAAAAACTGCCCACTGAACTCTCTTTTTGGCCAGCCACTCCCTTCCTGTTTGACCAGTCCCTGGGGGAGGGGTCGCTTTTGCTTTTTATATGCTTATCAGGTTCAGCCCTGAAATCTTAGTAAAAGGTTGGCTTGATCATTCATTGTTCTAACAAAATGATCTTAGCTTTTATACATATAATCATATCTATCCGCTGCAATGTCCCACAACTTCACAACAAGCCTCAAACTAACCCACACATCAATCTGCTTGCTTCAATACCAAACATGACGGGCGCATCTGGTTCTGTTCAAATAATACACATTCATGACATCAATTCATCAGCCAATTCTAAATCTCCATGATGTCTGGTGCCCGACATTATTATAACCATGTACTGTATGAAACAAGCGCCGAATCCATCTCCGTGCCATGTCTGAGCAAATGCGTGTGTTACCATATATTGCTGTGCTCGCTGCGCATATTTGCAAGTATAGCGACTTAAATGTGTGTAGTTTGTATGTTCTCTCTATGTAATATTTTTGACTTTGGCAGTCACCAATAACTGCCACTTCCTAAAACATTTCAAAAAGAGAAAAATATATGTCAGCGGTTAATACATTTCCATGGTTGGGTAAGGGAGGAGAGAGGAGAAGGTGTGAAGAGGGTATGACCTAGTGAGATAGCAGAAGCATGTGTGTATGAATCCGTGTTTGGGGGGTCATGTATCATTGTGCCGTACGTGTTTTAAATCAAGCTTCGAGGTATTGCGAAGTATACATTTGAATTCCTTCTTATCCCGTGGTACGGGTTTGTGGATGGGCTGTCAAACTTTACCGAGCTCTTTTCGGCTGTGGTTGTAACAAAATGGGGAAGCACATTTTAGTTGATGATACATGAATGGGGGAATATGTGCTTGCTGATATCTGTGCCTGTATTCCCTATCGACTATGTGTATAATTACCTGAGGGTTGTAGAGATGAAGATAAGACATAATTACGGTAAATGCAGTGGTATTCTATGTCAGGTTAATGAACATTCGTCGATTGAGGTCTTGTTCGGTGTCTGTTGAATGCAGTCTTCTTTGTGCTTTTGCCCATTAGGTGCGAGCAAAAAGCTTTGTCAATGTCCATAGATTTACAAAAATGTTGGGCTAGCGTAATTTTAAAATTTCTAGGGAAACTGGGGATCTATGGCAAAGTTCATCAAATCTCTGGGTATAAGGTTGTCAAAACTTCTTCTTTAATCCATCCGTTGTCTGTATACAGGATCATCAAACTCCTCGTCAAAAGTGGGTCTTTTTACCTAGGAGAAACCGGAAAAACAGGTGAAAGAAACGGACCGTATAATCGCATTTTCATCACATCATTGTTTCTACCGTTGGGTCATAAATCAAATCCATTGGAATTACAATTTCCCCACTCCTTAGACTCATTACCTCAGGTAGTACTTTTCCAATATAACACAATCCTTCTGAGTTTGGGGCAAGCCGCTCATACGCCTTTCTCCCGCATGTGAAATATGCATCATCGGGGAGAACATATGGGACTGAATATGTCATTACCATGTTACACATTTTCCATGTGAACTCTCCTAACCCTAATTCTCCCATCTGTCTAGTACACGTATCTGTTTGTATGATATGTGCCCAGTATCCTGGTGATACCTCTCCAACTCTCATGATCTTATTTCCTAGGGTGTACCTATATCGGAAAGATTTTTCTCTACTGGCTATGTGGCGTATAAGCTCTGTATCTGTGGGCATTCTATCTGCTCTATATGAAAAGGTCATGGTTTGGTTACTCCATGACACTTCCCAATTTCCTGGCTTTCGGGGGTTGGTAATGTTAAAACATATTAGGGGTCTATCCACATGATATTGGTGGAGCTTCGAACTAGGAGGACTAGAGATATTAAACCTCCTGTCCACCGGTCTCCCACCCTTTAGCTCAAGTACCTCCCCTACCGTTAAAGGAAATGGTACTAGCCCTGATTTGCTGTGACCTTGAGGTACTTGAGAGCATACCCAACAATCTGTCTGATTTAACACACTACCCACTAAGGAGTGATAGTCACTCAATGGATGCCGGTCCATGTGGATCTTAAAACTGGATTGGCATTTCTTGATGCACCCATCCTCAACTACATTGTCACAGAGCCTACAGATACAGTTTTCTTCAACTAACAATCCTTCACAATGTTTACAAATAACATGGCTGCTAGATTGTTTCCGGTACTCGCCTTTGCTTGGTGGTTGTGTTGCTATTGGAAATTTACACCTCCGTCTTAGTCATTGGAACCTTTCGGGATCCTTTCTCGACCTCCATGGTACTCTCGTCGGAACAGACTGCTCGGGTCAACATCATGGTCAACAGGAAAATCCATATCACAGTCTCTAGGGGCAAGTCCATCTTACAGGAGGAGAAAAGAAGAAATTTGTAATGGGGGTACAGGAAAACAGTTTGAGTGGGAGAGAAACTTGTTACGATAATTAGTTCTCTAGTCTTGTTGTTCTTCTCGTTCTGCTGTCATCTCAAAGGTGCTGTCTTTCAGTCTTCCAAACGAACATTCCGGTGATGCAATATTCCTTCCAAACCAGCGATCTTTCTGTAAGGAGCAAAAATCTTGCATTACCATTTGTCTAACTGATGTGTGACATACCATCTTTAAAGTAAACCATGAAAACATGAGTGAGAAGAGAGAGAAAACAAAAAAAAACAAAAGAGAGAGAGAACAATTTATATGCATATATATATTACATAAATCAACAATAACCAACAATAGGAAAAGAGAAAAAAAAACATTTTTCAAACATTTTAAAACATTGTCAGATCATCAGGCTGTCATATCTACATGTCCAATGGTTTCCTTGCGCAGTCCCTCCCCCCAGCACCCATACTCCACTCTCTGTATCTGGCCAGGATACATTGATGCGGATAGGTCATGCTGGGGTTTGGTAGACTTCTGCAAAGACCAAGCAGATATGCAATGTTTGAGTCCTTACCAATAATCGTCAGAGATGGGGAGAGAGAAAGAGAGAAAAGAAAAAAAAACATTTTCGCAAATACATTTACAACGTTTCACCTGGTCGTTCCTGTGTCTTCAGGGAATGACCTCCCAATTTATTAACCGTTACCTCAGGCTTACCATCAGTTCTAATGATCACCTTTCCTGACTATATTATGGGTGTGGCCCAAAGTTCTTCCTATATGATCCCTGATTATAATTTGGTGTGTCATATTCATGCTCATATTCATGTCTAGGGGGTCTGACTTTATGTGGGCTGTTGCAGTTACTGGCATAATGCCCTTCTCTTTTGCACAGATCACAAACCCTGGGCTTCCTCCAAGTGTCAGTGAAAATGGGGTCTTGGTTGATGTGATGCCTCCTCAAACGCTTGGATGCTCATCACCATCAACCGCTTTCCCTGTACCTCCCTGATTCCTTGGATACCATGATTATGTCGTTGTCTAGGGCGTTGATATACCTTCTGTGAATCTTTGATCATACACTTAGATCTTTCCTAGGATCTGGGAAATCAGACATGATTGATCTCAATTCTGTCCGGGACCAGGGATGGCGCATTGCACTGTCCTTGACGGGAATGATTCCCTGATCGTCAGTCTTCCCATTGGGGACTGTGATCACCCTGACAGGACTAAACTCAATTACATCACCTTGTTTTGGTCTTACAATATGGGGTACATTTGTTTGTGCGTGATATAAATCTTTGTACGTACCTGTGGACACGACCTCACCTGACCCTCCGTTAGGGGGGTTTGATTATTGCCTTTACCGATTTGGTCGCGTCCACCTGGATGTCTTGTGTGATGGTTGCTGGGAGAGGTGCCGACATCGTGCTGGGCTCACTTTCTTGTTCGTATTCCTGAGGGAAGTTTGACATGGGGTGCGACTTGCACAGGTTAACATTTGTAATTTTTTACACTTTCATTTTCATAAACATTGTTACATTTTACACTTTCATTCTTAAGACAGTTACTAAGTGCGTTTTTATCGTACAACCTTGTGCCTTTCTCCGCAACCACAATTCTCTCCATTGCCATGTCTCTCCTCCCAAGATGAGAGTCAGATATGTCAGTTAACTCTCTTTGCAATTCACTTTCCTGTTGCCATAATTTTAAACAATCATAATGTTTGGTCCGTCTCTTTGCTGATTTGATGAGACATATCCTCCTCCTTAAATTTTGCAACACTTCTGGGCAGAAGCTACCTACTCTTGGGAATTTCTCCCCGTCATGTACCGTCATTCTCTCCCATTCATCACATAAAACCTCTGTGTGTGAACCGTATTTTTCACACATCACGTACCTTGCCGACCCGACTGGTCGGTTTACTAAATCAACCCGAACCGAGGTTGATCGCCCCCTGCCTGAACAACTGGCCCCCATAACTCGTAGGTGTTGCTTTTCTTCAGCGAACCCTTACAAAAAACCAAGATGTCCGGGGCAGGCTGGCGGTGAAGTTTACCGAGTACTCCACTCACTTCTCGCCCACGTTGGCCAGTACTGCAATCACTGTATCCAGAGCTGTTGTACCCAACCCAGGGCCCCTGTGAACCTTTATTTACTGGGGCGCGTTCCCCAGCAAGTATCGGTTGTTGGATAGTTCCTGAGTGACCAGCGAACTTCCCTTAAAATAAAAAAAAAATCACAAATCACGTTAAAATGTACAAATAGCGTTTATGACCTTCGTACACAAATAGTACCGGTCAGGTTTACTAATGCACACAATTACGTGCGGTACAATCGTTCAGCACATAAGCAACTAATCTTATGTGCGGGGCGACCAGTGGAATCGAAAATTTCGGCTGCGAATTCCTTCAGCCAGAGCTTAATGGCCTATATGGGTTCCGCACCAACCCTTCTTGGTGTTGAGCTACTTGTCTCTATAGCGGACTTCCTTGTCTGCTGTACCTGGACCTCCTGGTCTGTTATGCGACCTCCTGGTCTGACCTCCTGGTCTGTTACAGTATGACCTCCTGGTCTGCTACACTCTAATGCTCAAATTTTATGTTTAACCAGGGATGCCTCCCTAGCCACCATGCACGTCACTTACATGTATGTACCTTCACGAGAACTCGATACTTTTCTTGTGGTTCAACCTCAAAATTGTATAATTGCAAACACTCACTCACCACATGTACACTTTTGTTTCTATTTCTATTTCTGCGCAGAAATTTTTCTTTAGACCAGATGTGTTGTGAATTTGGAGAAGGATCTGTTAATCTAAATTTCGGATACTAAAATAGACTTGCGCTATTTATCGTCTGTAAAAAAAAAAAAAAAATCAACACTATCGTGTGACTTGAGTTACGTGGGCGTACCCAGACGCTCCGCTGCGTAATTTACGCTGCGTGCGTCGGCCTTTTCGTACGCGAGTCTCAGTCCTTTGTTAGAGACACGCGGACGCAAAGCAAATGTCCACCGTAACACAACTAACACGTTTATCAATGTAGATGATCCTTGATCATCTACCGAGCACCACACCAATCTCTCCTTGTACCTTTAGGTAGAGCTGCGTGTGTGCTTTTTACAATTATACCCTTAAATATTACTTTTTATCTTTTTAACTACTAATAGCAACAAATCTTTCTTAGCACGTTATCAATGCAAATGGCAAACAG
Source organism: Pseudophryne corroboree (assembly GCF_028390025.1). Classification (NCBI taxonomy): domain Eukaryota; kingdom Metazoa; phylum Chordata; class Amphibia; order Anura; family Myobatrachidae; genus Pseudophryne; species Pseudophryne corroboree. The sequence continues at coordinate 373,375,073 of NC_086452.1, forward strand.
GAAGGTGAGATGTGAAACTTACACAAATGAACATGCAATTCTAAATTTAATCTAATAACATACATTGATGTAAGCACACGCATATAGATTTTACATATAAGTACCAATCACTATTACTTATGATTGACTATGATATAGATTAAATAAATGCATAAAAAAAAACTCATTAAATGATGATTTCTTTTTGACAATGGATGGCTGATTATTTCCTGAGTCAACTGAAAATCAGCCGCTTAGGGGAGAGAAAAAATTTTTTTGACCTTCCCAAAATGGCCGCTGCTCCTCCCCCATCCATGAGGTTTACACAAAATGGGGGACAGACTTTTTGTCACAAAGAAAAATCATCATGCCAGCCCCTTTTAGTTATCACGCTATGCAGAGCGATTAAAAATAATTTTAAACCTATTTAAACAGACAAACCATCCAATCTGCGTGTGTAGTTGGCACCAAATAGAAATAAAAAAAAACAGATTTTCAAAGACAATAACGTACTGTTCCTAACTTCCAGTTCCCGAATTCCCTCAGCACTCCTTACCAAGTGAAGCAGACAATTAACTGGTCAGCACTGCAGTATCCCCGACCTCCAAACGGTTTAACGAGGGATACTACCTTCCACTCTTTGCTGACCGATAATGTCTGCTGAAGTTACCTAGTGCAGATATGTGAAGACCGGAGGAGCCGCCAATTGACAATGTCTATAATATTTGTCCTATTAAAAACACGTTAAAGGTTAAAGAACACAGTACGCAATTGGCGCAAAAAGTACCGCAAGGGTACTCCCTTAACTATATCTTAAGGAATGTACTTATACTGTAAACATTTGTGCAGTGACAATGTGTAGATGTAATGCAGTGTAACCTTGTTAGCTTAAAAGCTGTATGTGCGACTATGACGCTCTGAGAAACCTTTATGCATTTATAATAACCAATCAAATATCGGTGTAAGGTTCTAACGCCTTTAGTGAGAGAATGAACGTTCAAAAAAAGAATAATACAATACAAGCTATACACTACCAAAATAACATAGAATATCTAACCAAGTTACTACACATAAAATACAATAAAGACACAATTACTTTTAAAAGGGGAAGGAGAGAGAGAATGACTTATAACATTAAATAAGAGACAATATGGTTGCAGATAAAACTACACATGTGAGAGACAATCGCTGTGCAGTTAGTCAATGCTGAATACCGCATGGGATGGAAGCTAGACTCCATTTTGAGAAAACTCCCATGATTCCAAAGACTGCAACACATGGTTGAAAGGGGGAGGGGAAAACACCCGGCAGCAGCCATTTTAGATTTGCAGGTCCAAACACATGGCACTCTCTGCAACACCACAATCACATAGCAGAAGACACAAGACTCCATTTTATTCCAAAATGTCCAAGCCTCAAAACAATGCATATGTTCTGATTTTACAATTCCAAACCATCTAAATCACCTTTCACAATTTCAAGCAAACACAGTATCTCAATAACCAGAGCATATGAGCTATCACAAGACCAGACCACCAGGTACCCACATGTATCAGCCTGCCATTGCTACAAGCACATATTCAAAAGTACTGCATGGTCTTATTCATGATTAACAAGATATATTATAACAAACCAGCACAATCTATTTTAAATCACCATAGGCAAACAAATACCACAAATACTATGCTACAGATTGTCTACTGTTCCAATTCATCACAGACTTCACAGAGTATCAACCTAAACACCCAACAATCACACAACTGCCCAAACCTCGTTAACCTTAAGCCATTTGTATCTCCAAACTAACTAATCTATGCCAATCATTCTACAACTACTTTACCACAAACACATATTTAAAACTATTCTATGCCAATCAGCCATGAGATATTGAGATTATGATACTTAGCCTTTTGTAAGGAGCCTGGTGATGATCCAGCCATGCCCGCCGTGTGTAAGGTAGCCGTGTGAGTGAGCCACAGCACATCTGTCCCCAGAGGCCCCAAGCAAAAACTGCCCACTGAACTCTCTTTTTGGCCAGCCACTCCCTTCCTGTTTGACCAGTCCCTGGGGGAGGGGTCGCTTTTGCTTTTTATATGCTAATCAGGTTCAGCCCTGAAATCTTAGTAAAAGGTTGGCTTGATCATTCATTGTTCTAACAAAATGATCTTAGCTTTTATACATATAATCATATCTATCCGCTGCAATGTCCCACAACTTCACAACAAGCCTCAAACTAACCCACACATCAATCTGCTTGCTTCAATACCAAACATGACGGGCGCATCTGGTTCTGTTCAAATAATACACATTCATGACATCAATTCATCAGCCAATTCTAAATCTCCATGATGTCTGGTGCCCGACATTATTATAACCATGTACTGTATGAAACAAGCGCCGAATCCATCTCCGTGCCATGTCTGAGCAAATGCGTGTGTTACCATATATTGCTGTGCTCGCTGCGCATATTTGCAAGTATAGCGACTTAAATGTGTGTAGTTTGTATGTTCTCTCTATGTAATATTTTTGACTTTGACACACTCCTGTCATTTTTCAAACACAGTTTGTAACATGGCAGTTAGGAGCTGATTTGCTGGTGCAATTTATCACTCACAGTGAAATGTATCACTCATTGATAAATTAGGGCATATGTTTTTTATTATTTTTATCTTTTATTTATGAAGCAACAAGGGTTCCATAGAACTGAACATAGCATATATAAAAATGAAAGTATATTAGTTATTGGTGAGTTACAATTTGACAAATTAACACGGCTACATAATACAACCAAATTGCTGCTGGATGAGCTGGGGGACAGGCGGGCGCATACAATTCAATATAAATAAATACATATCAGATTTTGAATTTTGGATAAAGGATACTCAACCTGTACAAATAATTCTAGATGACAAGTTAGGCATTACCTTGGTGTCCGCCCTCGCCCCTGGAATCTGCCATTGCCCAATCACATCAGTCTCTGTGACAGGGGCGTGCTTTCATATGGACTGACAGCACACCCCTGTCAAAGATTCACTTCTTTAGGTGCCGCTTACAGGGCTTTTTTTAATGGGATTTTGCTACCTGATGTTTGGCCGCACCCCCAGTCCTGGCACCGTTACGTTGACAGCGGGAGGCACTGAAAGCTGTGCATCCAAACACATTTAAAACAGAGGTAAAAGTGATTCAAATAATAAAATGGCTAAAGTATATACTTAGAAGTATCTTCTTTGTATTATTGTAATCATCAATGACACTGCCTCCCCTGCCTTCCCTAACTGCACGTCCCTGGTTCAGCTAAAGGATATTGAGATTTGTACACGACTGACAACATTTGTATTTGTTTCTTGTTGAGTCATAAAGATGCAGTGGCGTGACTAGACATGCACGAAACAGCATCGGCGCCCCCCTATTTAATAAAGGACCCGTGCGCACCGCAGATGGCACCAACATTTTAGGGGAGTAGCTTAATGGGGAAGGTATGTGGCCACAAAATAATACCAATTCATATTACGCTGCACAGTAGTCTCCATTATTCAAATTACACCACACAGTAGTGCCATTATACCAGGTACAGCCTCTTTTACACATTATGCCAGGTAGAATCCCCTTTTTGCACATTACGGCAGGCAGAGTCCCCATTTACACATTACAACAGGCAGAGTCCCTGTTACACACTATGGCAGACAGAGCCCCCTTTTTACACACTATGACAGGTAGAGTCCCCTTTCACACATTATGGCAGGTAGAGTCCTCTTTTACACATTATGGCAGGTACAGTCCCCTTTTACACATTATGGCAGGCAGAGTCCCCCTTATACATATTACGGCAGGTAGAGTCCCATTTCTACACATTACGGCAGGTAGAGTGCTGTTTTTACACATTACGGCAGACAGAGCTTCCTTTTACACATTACGGCAGGTAGAGTTCCGTTTTTACCCATTACGGCAGGTAGAGTCCCCTTGTACACATCACAGCAGGCAGAGCTTCCGTTTACACATTATGGCAAGAGATCTCTTTTACACATTATGGCAGGTAGAGTCCCCTTTTACACATTACGGCAGGTAGAGTCCCCTTAAACACATTACGGCAGGCAGAGCTCCTTTTTACACATTACAGCAGGCATATGCACTGTGTGCCATCTATCTAGTTACGGCCGTGGATACATAGCTAGATATACAGTAAATAGATAGATAGATAGATAGATAGATAGATAGATTGTAGGTAGACAGATACATGTGCTGGCACACACGTAGTTACGGCCCTGTACAGATGTGACACTCCACATTTCTGTACTGTAATGGGCGTAAGTCTGTGCAGCCACACATAGCACAAATGTCAGTCAGCCCCTTAGTGTAGAAATTTTATTTTCTTTTTACTGTCCTTTTACAGTAAGTTTATATTTTGTTGACCATTATACACTATATATGCAACAGTGCATGAATCTATCAGACATGATAATTTTTCTTTAAAAAGATACAGTACTCAGCACTCTGCAAATATTTAGGTCAGCACACTAATCATACTGTAGGTATGATAATGTCAAAGTCGAAAAATATCATGAGTCATATGCCTTGTACTAACCCCTCATGCACACACGCGCTGCTCGTGCACCCACTCCCCCGTACGTGCACATACCCGCAAGTTGCGTAGGGGATGCTACAGCGTCTCGTGCGCATGAGATGTGTATTTACGGTGGAGTTTGTGAGCGTCTAGCGTGCGACTCGATCGTAGCATATTTAACCCATATAGTGTGTTTTATAGCTAATATTCCCCTAGACAATGTCAGTGAGTATGTTTAGTTTAAACGGTTCCTGGACAGAGAGATTCCTCTTTGCATGATAGGAAGGGTCAGATAAAGGTTGAAAGGTGGTGTCTAGTATCCAGCTGTAGGATATTTTAAGGGTAACATTTCGGTGTTGGTTAAGAAAGGATCGCTCGCTCCTGCATATAGTTATGTGCAAAAGTAGTTTATGAACATATATTGTATTTGCTGTAAATTACACATGCTGCGGGAATCCCACCAGAGCAGTTGGAGAAAGACACAGCCCACCTGTTCAAATCCACCTATAACCTTTGCTATAATGTGGAGACACATTCCTGTGTCCAATGAACAATGAGATTATAGGGACCATTGTATTGTGAATGTATGTTGTGTATATAAAGACCACCATTGCCTGGCCAGACACTCACTCTCTCAGAAGGCTTTCTCTCTGAATGCTGAGGGCTGGATCCAGGACGCGCTTGCGAATCATCCCCACGTATGTATATTTCTCTGTAGCCATTTTGTTATCCATTCTGTTCGCCATTCGTTTCAATTTGTTCACTCTTGTTTGTTATTGTTCATATTAGTCTCTGTTATTGTGTTAGATTTTGATGTTAGTTTGTAGTGTATAACTTGTATTGTGTTTTTCCCCTTTTCTCTAAACCATCCACGGCGGTGTTAGAACCGCTGTGGTTTTTAAGTCAAAACCAGGTCTTGTGTTTTCACTCCTTACTAAGGGTTTTTCTTAGCGTCACAATTGCTCAAACAGCATACACATTGTTCAGGGTTTTCAGCGTTACATCATTGTAGTATTAGATTACTAAAGTTTAGAGTATAAGCATATTTTTACTGTGTGTTATTAATAAGGTTTACTGTGTATCATTCTGTGAGCATCTGCACCGCTCGTGTCTCACTCTCACGGCGCTGCGTCCGCTACGCCAATAGCGTAGCAGTACAGTACTCGGTACGCCTATAGCGTGCTTGGTACGAAGCGTGAAACAGTGAGCGTACGCATCACTCGTGCGTCGCACCCACGGCTTAGCATCTGTTACGCTAAGTGCGTACCCCTACGGTACTCAGTACGCAAATAGCGTTCTTAGTCCGTAATAGTAAATAGCTTATGTTTAAAGGTAATATTTGACATTATCAATTGAGGGCTCGTCCGGTCCTCCTCATATCCGCAGCCTAGCAGGACAAGGCAGACTTTTATCTATCAGCAAAGGGCGGGAAGGTAATATCCCCTTGTTAGCCGTTTGGTGGTCGGGGATACAGTAGTGCTGATTAGATGAATGTCTGCTCCGCTTGGTTTGTAGGGATGCTGGTGGGATCCGGATCCGAAAGGTAAGAACGCAAAGCTATTGTTTTTTATTGGTTTTTAAATCTGTTTAAATTTCTGTTTGGTTTCAACTGCACACGCAACACACGCACACACCTGTATTTCATTTGTGTACACTGCATATCTATTCGCTTGTTGCCATTAGCATTGATTATTAGATACATTTTGACCCGTGCCGAGAAATTTGTTGCTATTTAGTTAAAAATATCAAGTAATATTTAAGGGAGTACATGTAAAACACACACGCAGCCTGGCCCATTTATAAAGGCTTATACAGGAGATACTGTGTGGTGTGGGTAAGCGATTATAGTAGAACATCGTTTACATTTATAGAAGCGTGTTATTTGTATTACTGCGGACGTATCCGGCCTTTGTACACGTGTCCCGGACAGTCTGCAGCCAGTGAAGTTGATTGTTAGCCTTGATAGTAAGCCTGAGGTTACAGTCGGTGTAATTGGTAGGTCATTCCTTGTAGACACAAGGGCGGCCAGGTAAACTCTGTGATTTATCTTTAAATGTTTCCTCTTCATCTCTGACGTTCACCAGCAGAACTACAGCTCAAACGTCACATGTCTACTTGGTCTTTTCAGGGGTCTGCCCAACCCCAGTATATCTTAACAGCATCATTGTGCCTGGCCACGCACAGAGGGTGGAGAGTGGAAATACTGGTGGGGGAGACTGTGCAGAGATACCGATAGACATGTTGGTGTGACAGCCTGATGGTGAACGGAAATCTGACAATTTTTCTCTTTTTCTATTGTTCTCTCTCTTTTTGTTCTTTCATGTTTTACGGATGGTATGTCATACAACAGTTAAACAAATGGTAATGCAAGATTTATGCTCCTTACAGAAAGATCGCTGATTCGGAAAGAATATAGTATCACTGGAGTGTTCGTTTTGGGAAGACTGATAGGCAGCACTGTTGAGACGGCATCTGAGCAAGAAGAACAACAAGACTAGAGACGGATTATCGTAACAATTTTCTTTCCCTCCTAATTATTTTCTTTCCCCCATTACAACTCTTTCTTTCTCCTCCTGCAAGATGGACTTGCCCCAAGAGACTGCATTCCGTGTTTTCCTGTTGACCCTGTTGTTGACCAGAGCAGTCTGTTTCGGTGAGAGTACCAGAGAGGTCGAGAAAGGATCTGGAATGGGTTCTGATGACAAGGATGGATTCGTAGAATTCCAAGAGCAACACAATCACCGAGCAAAGGCGAGTATCAGAAAACGATCTGGTAGCCATGACACTAAGAGACATTGCGAAGGATTGTTAGCTGAAGGAATTGTGAAAACATAGTTGAGGACGGGTGCATCCAGAGATGTCAGTCCAGCATTAATATCAACATGGACCGTCATCCATTGATGTGTTGTACTCAAGGAGCAACACATCTGTCTTGTTTTTTAAATCTTTATTCACTTTATTTCCATATCTTTTTCACATTTTCCTTTATTTTAATACTTCGCTTGAAAATTGTAATAAAGGACAATTTAGTCCAATTAATACACATCAATACATCATATAGTCGACTGCCATAATTATTGGGCCACTGGCCACTAAATAGGGGATTTATGAATCCAAACTAAAGTATTTTTTCATTATATTAGTTGGGCAGTGTGCACCCAAATTGTAGCTGGTCTCTTTTTCTTTTCCCTTTCTATGGGGATTTGGTTATATACCTGATTTCAAGCACCTTCAGAACCTTTTGCCTTCTCTTTTGTGAACATACCTTTACCCCCTATATTGGGGTATATTTAATACTAGAAAGGGTACCCCAACTTTCAATAAATTCTCAAATTAATTCATCTTGGTGCGGGTTATTTTCCATCAATGGTTTAATTATCTTTCCGTTGGTGGTAATTTTCAACATATATATTTATTTATTTACATGTTGTGCTAAACTAAGAACAGATTATCCTCTACAAGTGAATTTGAGGTGACTGCTTCACCAGACCTGCTTTAGGCAGTGTTGAAAATTTTGAAATAAAACAAAGTTGGTCGTAACCTTGGAAATATTATTTTTTTGCGTTTTTTTTCTGGGAGAGCATGTCACTTTGTGTCCTTTTCATGCATACATTAACATAACATTTGCTTTGTACAACATCTTATAATGATTACTCATGATAGTGTAATTTATAATGCAAAGCACAAAGCAAGAAAGTGCAGCTTTCTGTGCTCCAAGTGCATCCATTAACATAGTTATGTACATGACCAATAGTATTAATCACACATATTCAGGGGCTAACTAAAGTAGAATGTATATATTGTCTATAATTATTATTTTTGTTCATATTGCTGACTTTCTTCCCCAAACACTTGGATAACTAGAACATAATGATACGGTGTCATTCACAGACGTGCCTCTTAGGAGGTGCATCTTTTGTGACTGTTGAAGAGCTGCTGCAACAATATGCAATGGTGATATATTAGATCTTTATAGACCCTTCTAAAGAGGACAAATGGAGGCATTGCCTATAACAGCTAATCAGATTCTAGATTTAATTTATCTAGTAGCAATCTAGAAAATGATACCGTAGCTACAATTTTATTGGTTGCTATGGGCTATGGGCAACTACTTCACTTGTATTCTTTAGTTTATAAATCTCTCCCTATCTATTTGCATCTGATTGGCTAATTGCATATTGACATTTTCAACTTATACTACTTAACCCAGTGGTTACCACTGTGCCTTGGGGTACTTGCGGGGGGTGCCCTGGGTTGGAGCTCCAGGACCAATTCAAATTACTTTCGGTAAATGTAATAGGTAAAACCAGTGCTTGTTGCTTCTAATCATAAGATTTGTGGCCAAACAGAAGTGAATCATGTCACATATCTGAACCCAAGGATGACATATAAACATAATTCACTTAATTTAATATTTTTTTCTCATCAATAAAAAACTTTTGGGCTAGGGGTGCAATGAAACAATTGTGATACTCTAGGGCACAGGTTCTCAAACTCGGTCCTCAGAACCCCACACGGTTCATGTTTTGCAGGTCACCTGTAGATTTTTAAAATGTGACAGTTGGTGATACACAGTGCACCTGCTGGGTGACATGGAAAACATGAACCGTGTGGGGTCCTGAGGACCAAGTTTGAGAACTACTGCTCTAGGGTGTTGTGATTCAAAAAGTTTGTGAACCACTCAATTAAACATTTACCTGATGATATGTTTTTTTTTTAAAAAGACACAAAATTGTAAATTTATTTAAGTAAGTTAAGAACATATTTTTAAAAATGTATATAAATGTTTAAGTAAACAAAATATACCTAGAGGGTCTCTAGCACCACCCTACAATGTCCATATGTCTCCACTGTAATATTACCACCCCACCAGTGGCAATAAGTTCCATTGTGGTATTAACACCCAAAACCCCAGTAGCCAAATCCCTCTCAATAGTATTTCCCCCTCCCACATACATAGTGCAAACAACAAAAGTGTTTGGTTAATTTATTTAGTATTTTAAATAAGTGTTTGCTTTTTACAAAAAAATGTGACATTCCATTTTATATAATAAAATGCTAATGCTGCTCCTTACCTCTATGGGGGGAATTCAAGTGTTTTGCGCCGGCGGCCACTAGTTGGTGCCCAATGGAGCAATTCATTTGTTAATTTGTTCCTACGTGTACATCCGGAGGCGCCAACATTACTGTTATGTTGTGCCATCGTTTTGACGGGCTGGTAACAAGTTTATTAACAATTATCCGGACAATATTCTCTCCAGTGTATTTGACATTTCTTTACAATATCAGATTGTGTAAAAATAAGAAAATGCTAATTTGCAATTGCCACCATCAAGCTACATCCCTATGCTATTTCAACATCTTCTCTATATGATCTCTAAGCTATTGGGGGACACAAGTATACAGTCTTATATTATTGATGTACACATGTAGCAAATGCTACTGTTTTTTATCTGAACGCATCTTGTGCCTAAATATGCTTTTATTATTTGGTCTTTTCCTACATACTTTTTAAGTGAACCTTTAAATAAGTCCACCAATGTACATTTTAAATGAATGGAGAATGTTTTCAAATGGAACAGCAAAACCAAATGTATCTATCAAAGCTATCCAGATCTCTCACCGAGGGGGCCATTTATCAATCACAACATTTGCAATGTGATCTGAAAGAAGCCTGTTCCTTCGATATGCTCAGTGTGGAAGCAAAACTACTGTGCCTGCCCAGTCCCCGGGGCCGAAACTAGGATATTCGTCACCCGGTGCAAGGCAGTAATTTGTGCAAACCCCCCCCCCCCCTGAAAAATAAAATAAAAAATAAATAAAAAACTGTCAGACTAAAATAATCAGATTATAAATTTTTTTTTTTTTAAAAGGGAATACTACTGGACAATATTCCCCTATGTGCCCCAAATGCCCTAAGAGTCACATGCCCCCCCAGCAGCGTGTTCTAATACATGCCCCCCTGTGTGTCCACATATGCTGCACTATATCATAACACTTTATCACTGTACTACATTCCCCTATCCACTGCACTACATCACTATACTACATCCCCTACACGTTGAACTACATCACTACACTACATGCCCCTATACAATGCACTACATACCCTATCTTATCAGTGGTTCTCAACCTTGGTCCTCAAGTACCCCCAACAGTTCATGTTTTCCAGGTCACCTAGCTGGTGCACAGGTGTATTCATTACTCACTGACACATTTTAAAAGACCCACAGGTGGAGCTCATTGTTTCACTTGCAATCCTGTGAGGAGACCTGGAAAACATGAACTGTTGGGGGTACTTGAGGGCTGCGGTTGAGAACCACTGCCCTATATGCTACACTACATCACTACACTACATCCCTTTATATGCTACACCACATCAGTGCACTATATGCCCCTATATACTGCAATACATTACTATACTACATAGTTTATATGGTACACTATATCACTACACTACATCCCCCTATAAACTACACCAAATCCACCCATCTGGGAGGCAAAGCGGAGGTTGATACTGCTAACTGGGAGCACAGTGCCGATAATAAAGTCTGTCTTTAAACTAGTGATGTGCACCGGAAATTTTTCGGGTTTTGTGTTTTGGTTTTGGATTCGGTTCCGCGGCCGTGTTTTGGATTCGGACGCGTTTTGGCAAAACCTCACCAACATTTTTTTGTCGGATTCGGGTGTGTTTTGGATTCGGGTGTTTTTTTCAAAAAACCCTAAAAAACAGCTTAAATCATAGAATTCGGGGGTCATTTTGATCCCATAGTATTATTAACCTCAATTACCATAATTTCCACTCATTTCCAGTCTTTTCTGAACACCTCACACCTCACAATATTATTTTTAGTCCTACAATTTGCACCAAGGTCGCTGGATGACTAAGCTAAGCGACCCAAGTGGCCGACACAAACACCTGACCCATCTAGGAGTGGCACTGCAGTGTCAGACAGGATGGCCGATTTAAAAAATAGTCCCCAAACAGCACATGATGCAAAGAAAAAAAGAGGCGCACCAAGGTGGCTGTTTGACTAAGCTAAGCGACACAAGTGGCCGACACAAACACCTGGCCCATCTAGGAGTGGCACTGCAGTGTCAATCAAGACAGGATGGCACTTCCAAAAAATTGTCCCCAAACAGCACATGATGCAAAGAAAAAAAGAGGCGCACCAAGGTGGCTGTGTGACTAAGCTAAGCGACACAAGTGGCAGACACAAACACCTGGCCCATCTAGGAGTGGCACTGCAGTGTCAGGCAGGATGGCACTTCCAAAAAATTGTCCCCAAACAGCACATGATGCAAAGAAAAAAAGAGGCGCACCAAGGTGGCTGTGTGACTAAGCTAAGCGACACAAGTGGCCGACACAAACACCTGGCCCATCTAGGAGTGGCACTGCAGTGTCAATTAAGACAGGATGGCACTTCCAAAAAATTGTCCCCAAACAGCATATGATGCAAAGAAAAAAAGAGGCGCACCAAGGTGGCTGTGTGACTAAGCTAAGCGACACAAGTGGCCGACACAAACACCTGGCCCATCTAGGAGTGGCACTGCAGTGTCAATCAAGACAGGATGGCACTTCCAAAAAATTGTCCCCAAACAGCACATGATGCAAAGAAAAAAAGAGGCGAACCAAGGTGGCTGTGTGACTAAGCTAAGCGACACAAGTGGCCGACACAAACACCTGGCCCATCTAGGAGTGGCACTGCAGTGTCAGGCAGGATGGCACTTCCAAAAAATTGTCCCCAAACAGCACATGATGCAGAGAAAAAAAGAGGCGCACCAAGGTGGCTGTGTGACTAAGCTAAGCGACACAAGTGGCCGACACAAACACCTGGCCCATCTAGGAGTGGCACTGCAGTGTCAGGCAGGATGGCACTTCCAAAAAATTGTCCCCAAACAGCACATGATGCAAAGGAAAAAAAAGGTGCACCAAGGTGGCCGTGTGACTAAGCTAAGCGACACAAGTGGCCGACACAAACACCTGGCCCATCTAGGAGTGGCACTGCAGTGTCAATCAAGACAGGATGGCACTTCCAAAAAATTGTCCCCAAACAGCACATGATGCAAAGAAAAAAAGAGGCGCACCAAGGTGGCTGTGTGACTAAGCTAAGCGACACAAGTGGCCGACACAAAAACCTGGCCCATCTAGGAGTGGCACTGCAGTGTCAATCAAGACAGGATGGCACTTCCAAAAAATTGTCCCCAAACAGCACATGATGCAAAGAAAAATGAAAGAAAAAAGAGGTGCAAGATGGAATTGTCCTTGGGCCCTCCCACCCACCCTTATGTTGTATAAACAGGACATGCACACTTTAACGAACCAATCATTTCAGCGACAGGGTCTGCCACACGACTGTGACTGAAATGACTGGTTGGTTTGTGCCCCCACCAAAAAAGAAGCAATCAATCTCTCCTTGCACAAACTGGCTCTACAGAGGCAAGATGTCCACCTCATCATCATCCTCCGATTCCTCACCCCTTTCACTGTGTACATCTCCCTCCTCACAGATTATTAATTCGTCCCCACTGGAATCCACCATCTCAGGTCCCCGTGTACTTTCTGGAGGCAATTGCTGCTGGTGAATGTCTCCACGGAGGAATTGATTCATTTTGATGAACATCATCTTCTCCACATTTTCTGGAAGTAACCTCGTACGCCGATTGCTGTCAAGGTGAGCGGCTGCACTAAACACTCTTTCGGAGTACACACTGGAGGGAGGGCAACTTAGGTAGAATAAAGCCAGTTTGTGCAAGGGCCTTCAAATTGCCTCTTTTTCCTGCCAGTATACGTACGGACTGTCTGACGTGCCTACTTTGATGTAATCACTCATATAATCCTCCACCATTCTTTCCATGGTGAGAGAATCATATGCAGTGACAGTAGACGACATGTCAGTAATCATTGGCAGGTCCTTCAGTCCGGACCAGATGTCAGCACTCGCTCCAGACTACCCTGCATCACCGCCAGCGGGTGGGCTTGGAATTCTTAGCCTTTTCCTCACACCCCCAGTTGCGGGAGAATGTGAAGGAGGAGATGTTGACGGGTCACGTTCCGCTTGACTTGACAATTTTCTCACCAGCAGGTCTTTGAACCTCTGCAGACTTGTGTCTGCCGGAAAGAGAGATACAACGTAGGTTTTAAATCTAGGATCGAGCACGGTGGCCAAAATGTAGTGCTCTGATTTCAACAGATTGACCACCCGTGAATCCTGGTTAAGCGAACTAAGGGCTCCATCCACAAGTCCCACATGCCTAGCGGAATCGCTCTGTTTTAGCTCCTCCTTCAATGTCTCCAGCTTCTTCTGCAAAAGCCTGATGAGGGGAATGACCTGACTCAGGCTGGCAGTGTCTGAACTGACTTCACGTGTGGCAAGTTCAAAGGGTTGCAGAACCTTGCACAACGTTGAAATCATTCTCCACTGCGCTTGAGTCAGGTGCATTCCCCCTCCTTTGCCTATATCGTGGGCAGATGTATAGGCTTGAATGGCCTTTTGCTGCTCCTCCATCCTCTGAAGCATATAGAGGGTTGAATTCCACCTCGTTACCACCTCTTGCTTCAGATGATGGCAGGGCAGGTTCAGGAATGTTTGGTGGTGCTCCAGTCTTCTGTACGCGGTGCCTGAATGCCAAAAGTGGCCCGCAATTCTTCGGGCCACCGACAGCATCTCTTGCACGCCCCTGTCGTTTTTTAAATAATTCTGAACCGCCAAATTCAATGTATGTGCAAAACATGGGACGTGCTGGAATTTGCCCAGATGTAATGCACGCACAATATTTCTGGTGTTGTCCGATGTCACAAATCCCCAGGAGAGTCCAATTGGGGTAAGCCATTCTGCGATGATCTTCCTCAGTTGCCGTAAGAGGTTGTCAGCTGTGTGCCTATTCTGGAAAGCGGTGATACAAAGCGTAGCCTGACTAGGAACGAGTTGGCATTTGCGAGATGCTGCTACTGGTGCCGCCGCTGCTGTTCTTGCTGCGGGAGGCAATACATCTACCCAGTGGGCTGTCACAGTCATATAGTCCTGAGTCTGCCCTGCTCCACTTGTCCACATGTCCGTGGTTAAGTGGACATTGGGTACAACTGCATTTTTTAGGACACTGGTGAGTCTTTTTCTGAGGTCTGTGTACATTTTCGGTATCGCCTGCCTAGAGAAATGGAACCTAGATGGTATTTGGTACCGGGGACACAGTACCTCAATCAAGTCTATAGTTGCCTCTGACTTAACGATGGATACCGGAACCACGTTTCTCACCGCCCAGGCTGCCAAGGCCTGAGTTATCTGCTTTGCAGCAGGATGACTGCTGTGATATTTCATCTTCCTCGCAAAGGACTGTTGGACAGTCAATTGCTTACTGGAAGTAGTACAAGTGGTCTTCCGACTTCCCCTCTTGGATGACGATCGACTCCCAGCAGCAACAACAGCAGCGCCAGCAGCAGTAGGCGTTACACTCAAGGATGCATCGGAGGAATCCCAGGCAGGAGAGGACTCGTCAGACTTGACAGTGACATGGCCTGCAGGACTATTGGCTTTCCTGGGTAAGGAGGAAATTGACACTGAGGGAGTTGGTGGTGTGGTTTTCAGGAGCTTGGTTACAAGAGGAAGGGATTTAGTGGTCAGTGGACTGCTTCCGCTGTCACCCAAAGTTTTTGAACTTGTCACTGACTTATGATGAATGCGCTGCAGGTGACGTATAAGGGAGGATGTTCCGAGGTGGTTAACGTCCTTACCCCTACTAATTACAGCTTGACAAAGGCAACACACAGCTTGACACCTGTTGTCCGCATTTGTGTTGAAATAATTCCACACCGAAGAGGTGATTTTTTTTTGTATTTTGACCAGGCATGTCAATGGCCATATTCCTCCCACGGACAACAGGTGTCTCCCCGGGTGCCTGACTTAAACAAACCACCTCACCATCAGAATCCTCCTTGTCAATTTCCTCCCCAGTGCCAGCAACACCCATATCCTCATCCTAGTGTACTTCAACACTGACATCTTCAATTTGACTATCAGGAACTGGACTGCGGGTGCTCCTTCCAGCACTTGCAGGGGGCGTGCAAATGGTGGAAGGCGCAAGCTCTTCCCGTACAGTGTTGGGAAGGTCAGGCATCGCAACCGACACAATTGGACTCTCCTTGGGGATTTGTGATTTAGAAGAACGCACAGTTCTTTGCTGTGCTTTTGCCAGCTTAAGTCTTTTTTTTTTCTAGCGAGAGGATGAGTGCTTCCATCCTCATGTGAAGCTGAACCACTAGCCATGAACATAGGCCAGGGCCTCAGCCGTTCCTTGCCACTCCGTGTCGTAAATGGCATATTGGCAAGTTTACGCTTCTCCTCAGACGCTTTTAATTTTGATTTTTGGGTCATTTTACTGAACTTTTGTGTTTTGGATTTTACATGCTCTCTACTATGACATTGGGCATCGGCCTTGGCAGACAACGTTGATGGCATTTCATCGTCTCGGTCATGACTAGTGGCAGCAGCTTCAGCACGAGGCAGTGCCGTAACTAGGCATTTTAGCGCTGTGTTCAAGAAACGACAGTGGCGCCCCCATGTAAGATAGGGGCGTGGCTTCACGGGGAAAGGGCGTGGCCACAAAATAATAGCACTTCATACTACGGTGCACAGTAGTCTACATTATTCAAATTACGCTGCACAGTAGCGCCACTACACCAGGTAGAGCCCCTTTTATACATTACAGCAGACAGCGTCCCCCTTTTTACACATTACAGCAGACAGTCCCCCTTTTTACACATTGCGGCAGCCAGTCCCCCTTTTTACACATTGCGACAGCCAGGCCCCCTTTTTACACATTGCGGCAGCCAGTCCCTCTTTTTACACATTGCGGCAGCCAGGCCCCCTCTTTACACATTGCGGCAGCCAGTCCCCCTTTTAACACATTGCGGCAGCCAGTCCCCCTTTTTACACATTGTGGCAGCCAGGCCCCCTTTTTACACATTGCGGCAGCCAGGCACCCTTTTTACACATTGCGGCAGCCAGGACCCCTTTTTACACATTGCGGCAGCCAGGCCCCCTTTTTACACATTGCGGCAGCCAGTCCCCCTTTTTACAGCCAGTCCCCCATTTTACACATTGCGGCAGCCATCCCCCTTTTTACACATTGCGGCAGCCAGTCCCCCTTTTTACACATTGCGGCAGCCAAGACCCCTTTTTACACATTGCGGCAGCCAGGCCCCCTTTTTACACATTGCGGCAGCCAGTCCCCCTTTTTACAGCCAGTCCCCCCTTTTTACACATTGCGGCAGCCATCCCCCTTTTTACACATTGCGGCAGCCAACCCCCTTTTTACACATTGCAGCAGCCAGTCCCCCTTTTTACACATTGCAGCAGCCAGGCCCCCTTTTTACACATTGCGGCAGACGGTGACCCCCTGAGAGAGAGAGAGAGAGAGAGAGAAAGAGAGATATACTTACCATCTCCCTGCTGGCAGTCAGGTTCCTCGTGCAGCTCCCTCGGATGCTGGGATGCTAGGATGGAGGAACCGCATCCCAGCATCCACAGCAGCGCCGGGCAGCCAATACAGAAGGAGAGGGGGATGCTGCAGCGGCGCTTACTACCAATGAAATAGCGCTGCTGCGGCCCCCTGCTCCCCCTCCCTCCTCCTCCTTCTTCGCTGCCTGGCGCTGGTCCTCTTCTCCCTACACAGCACGGCGCACACAGCAAAGGCGGCATGTAATGAGTCAATTTGACTCATTACATGCCGCTGGCCGTGCGCCCTCAGGGCAACTGCGCTGTGTGCCAAGCCCACTTGGCACACACGTAGTTACGGCCCTGGCACGAGGTGGAAGTGGATCTTGATCTTTCCCTATTGTAACCTCCACATTTTTGTTCTCCATTTTTTAATGTGTGGAATTATATGCCAGTATCAATAGCAATGGCCTACTACTATATTTACTGCGCACAACTAAAATGCACCACAGGTATAGTTTGTAGATGGATAGTATACTTAATGGATGACGAGTGACGACACAGAGGTAGGTAAAGCAGTGGCCTACCGTACTGCTATAAGTATATATATAGTATACTGGTGGACACTGTCAGCAAACTGCAAAACTAAAATGCACCACAGGTATAGAATGTAGATGGATAGTATACTTAATGGATGACGAGTGACGACACAGAGGTAGGTACAGCAGTGGCCTACCGTACTGCTATAAGTATATATATAGTATACTGGTGGACCTGTCAGCAAACTGCAAAACTAAAATGCATCACAGGTAGATGGATAGTATACTTAATGGATGACGAGTGACGACACAGAGGTAGGTACAGCAGTGGCCTACCGTACTGCTATACGTATATATATAGTATACTGGTGGACACTGTCAGCAAACTGCAAAACTAAAATGCACCACAGGTAGATGGATAGTATACTTAATGGATGACGAGTGACGACACAGAGGTAGGTACAGCAGTGGCCTACCGTACTGCTATAAGTATATATATATAGTATACTGGTGGACACTGTCAGCAAACTGCAAAACTAAAATGCACCACAGGTAGATGGATAGTATACTTAATGGATGACGAGTGATGACACAGAGGTAGGTACAGCAGTGGCCTACCGTACTGCTATACGTATATATATAGTATACTGGTGGACACTGTCAGCAAACTGCAAAACTAAAATGCACCACAGGTAGATGGATAGTATACTTAATGGATGACGAATGACGACACAGAGGTAGGTACAGCAGTGGCTTACCGTACTGCTATAAGTATATATATAGTATACTGGTGGACACTGTCAGCAAACTGCAAAACTAAAATGCACCACAGGTATAGAATGTAGATGGATAGTATACTTAATGGATGACGAGTGACGACACAGAGGTAGGTACAGCAGTGGCCTACCGTACTGCTATAAGTATATATATAGTATACTGGTGGACACTGTCAGCAAACTGCAAAACTAAAATGCACCACAGGTAGATGGATAGTATACTTAATGGATGACGAGTGACGACACAGAGGTAGGTACAGCAGTGGCCTACCGTACTGCTATAAGTATATATATAGTATACTGGTGGACACTGTCAGCAAACTGCAAAACTAAAATGCACCACAGGTAGATGGATAGTATACTTAATGGATGACGAGTGACGACACAGAGGTAGGTACAGCAGTGGCCTACCATACTGCTATAAGTATATATATAGTATACTGGTGGACACTGTCAGCAAACTGCAAAACTAAAATGCACCACAGGTATAGAATGTAGATGGATAGTATACTTAATGGATGATGAGTGACGACACAGAGGTAGGTACAGCAGTGGCCTACCGTACTGCTATATATAGTATACTGGTGGACACTGTCAGCAAACTGCAAAACTAAAATGCACCACAGGTATAGAATGTAGATGGATAGTATACTTAATGGATGACGAGTGACGACACAAAGGTAGGTACAGCAGTGGCCTACCGTACTGCTATAGTATATATAGTATACTGGTGGACACTGTGTCAGCAAACTGCAAAACTAAAATGCACCACAGGTATAGAATGTAGATGGATAGTATACTTAATGGATGACGACACAGAGGTAGGTACAGCAGTGCACTCTGCACTGTACTCCTCCTATATAATATTAATTATACTTGTGGTCCCCAGTCCCCACAATAAAGCAGCACACTGAGCACAGATATGGAGTGTTTTTCAGGCAGACAACGTATACTGGTGGTCACTGTCAGCAAAACTCTGCACTGTACTCCTGCTATAGCTGCTCCCAAGTCCCCACAATTAAGCAGTGTGAGCACTCAGCACAGATATATTATGCAGCACACTGAGCACAGATATGATATGGAGCGTTTTTTTCAGGCAGAGAACGGATAAAAAAACTGGTGGTCACTTATCAGCAAAACTCTGCACTGTACTCCTAACAGCTGCTCCCCAATCCTCCCCACAAATAAGAAATAAACCAATCAACTTCTACAATAAACGGAGAGGACGCCAGCCACGTCCTCTCCCTATCATCTCCAATGCACGAGTGAAAATGGCGGCGACGCGCGGCTGCTTATATAGAATCTGAATCTCGCGAGAATCCGACAGCGGGATGATGACGTTCGGGCGTGCTCGGGTTAGCCGAGCAAGGCGGGAGGGTTCTAACCTGCCTCGGACCAGTGTAAAAAAGGTGAAGTTCGGGGGGGTTCGGTTTCCGAGAAACCGAACCCGCTCATCACTACTTTAACCCATCACAAAGCTGCTGTAGTGATACTGGAGAGTTGGAGGTTGTCCAGGCTCTTAGTTTCCACTGTCAAGTGGATAGCTAGCAAAGTGAGCCTTTGATTTCTGTAACATCGGTGACTGCACCTGTTAACAAGCGAAAGCCTGTACCTGTTAACAAGCGAAAGTCCTCTCAATGGTGTGTAGGCGGCAGCTTGTTATTGGTTGGTGCTGGGCAGGCAGCCGGGATCATAGCCTGCAGAAAAACACAGCACCAACAGCTCGCTTCTATAGCTTGCACGGCACACCATGCGCTAGTCAGTCACTGCACGGCATGGCAAAGAAGAGAGTTTACGACAGTAGCTGGCATAGGAGAGATCCCAGGCACTGGCGCTCACCCGCACAGCATCAAAGCCAGCAGCACGCAGACAGGTGGAACAAAGACACGGGGCCGGGAGCCGTTTGCTTTCTCACTGGAGCAGCAAGCCATTGTCGTTAAAAAAACAAAACTCTGCTCCTCTGTAACTCCACGTCACCCCCTCAAATCGTGCACCTGGGCATGCAGGATTTAGCGTCCCCTTAGCGTGCATCCCTCTAGTTGTGGCCCCGCAGTCCCGCTAACCACACTTGCACAGTGGCCATTTCCAGTGAGGGTTCCAGAGTAGCCCTCGGTTGGCTAGGTTTGCAATGTGTAGCCCATAGTGAGCTACCACCATCTTAGATGGCCATAGCGGTGTGGGCCAAAAATTGGTAAATCTGGCAGCATTGTATCGGAGATATCTGCTGCGGTGCCTCCTACTTACATTTAGGTAATACCTAATATTTGCAGCTACCCCCCAGAAAACAAGTGCTTTAAATATATTTTTTTTATAGAAATGGGCCCCTATCAGTGTTAAACTGCATAACAAAATGTTTTCTCTGCAATTTCATCAAGAAAATAACTTCTTTTGGCAGATGATAACATTATTTATCTACTATGTATCATAGTAGGTTATCTCGTCAACAGTAAGTGTTAAAATGCATACAGGTTGAGTCTTTTCACCTCAGTAGGTTAATCATGTGACTGGCCTAGATCATAAACAGACTTTGTGATGTCACTGAGCATTGGTGAAAATGTTACTGCTGGTGTATAACTCTTAACCACATCTGCTGATAAGGCATACAACATTGTAAGGTAAGCTTATTTTAATCTATATGTTAACTAAAAATAATGTTTTAATGGTTAGAGGTACTGTATTGATATATAGATATATAGATTGGTTGGCTGACTGTTTAATGGATGGATCCTCATACTTCATTGCTACAATCATGGCAAACAGCATCTCTTGGAGTTCCAGGTCTTGTGCTACTCTGCTGGCTAGCACCTAGCATCTTTTTGTGTCTTTTTACTAGAAAATGTGTCTTAAGGTATGTACAGACGGTGAGATCCTTGCTATACCCGATTTTGACTATGCGATTTCCCTTGAACTCCCCGAGAGCCCAGATAGCCCAGATTTTCACTGTCTGTACCTTTGATTCTGTCTATGTACAATTTTGACTAAGTGCCATTTTGACTATACTTTGTACTAGATAGTACACTAGATAGTCAAGATTGACCTGCCTGCACAGTCTATCTAGCCTTGCGATACCGACCCCGCGGGAGTTTGCATCGGGATCGAATCAGTACCGCAAGCTGCCTAACACCTTGAGATATGCGCTAACTTTCCTTAAGATTTTGACTATGTAGTCAAAATCTTACAGATTTATGTCACCGTGTGTACATACCTTTAGTCTCAGTGAAATGAGACTAGGATGCACCTGGGAGATATGCTTCGTATACAAATTCAGTCGCATACACACATAAAAGTGCTGAATATCAAATTACGCAGTACATTCCCTGTTGTATCCTAGTCACATTGCATTGCGATTAACATGCATTTTTGGGTAAAAAGACACAAAACTCCCTGTCGCCAAAAGAGTAGCATGGGACCTGGTGGCTGACTTGTGCCGAGCATTTTGTGTCACATGGCATATTGAGGCTATTTGCATACCTTCCAACTTTTGTGTGGGCTAATCAGGACTCCTGCATGTGTCCCATGAAAATCAGGACAGTTGGGATGTATGTATTTGTATGAGGACACACCTGTAGGCTTATTTTAACTTAAAAGTTATATGAAAAAATGTTTAAAGGATAAATAGTTCACTGTCCAACTGCAAGTAGGTTGAGTCTTTTCCACTCAGTAGGCTGATCATGTGACTCAAGGCCGTCTTTTTGTATGAGCTCAGTCAGAGCCGGCCCTAACCGATATGATGCACTAGGCAAGATTTTGGCTGCTGCCCCCTAGCACCACCGCTGGTTCCGCCTCTGACTTTGCACCTCTTTCCCAGCAGCATCACCCCTCACCCATTGTAGTCCTTATTTTGGTGTTTGTACCCCCTATATTTTAAATAGGAACAGTTTGCACATTTGGTACTCAGCCCAGAAAGGGGTGTGATTTTTATGGCAAGGGGTATGGCCACACAATAGTAACCCCAATTCCAATTATGCCACACAGTACTGCAACTTCATTCACATTTTATCATGTGATAGTGTTCATAATTCATATTACATCCCACAGTAGTATCACTTTACCTTATAAACGTTACTCCTCACTAGTGATGTGCACCAGACATTTTTCGGGTTTTGTGTTTTGGTTTTGGATTCGGTTCCGCGGCCGTGTTTTGGATTCGGACGTGTTTTGGCAAAACCTCCCTGAAATTTTTTTGTCGGATTCGGTGTGTTTTGGATTTGGGTGTTTTTTGACAAAAATCCCTCAAAAACAGCTTAAATCATAGAATTTGGGGGTCATTTTGATCCCATAGTATTATTAACCTCAATAACCATAATTTCCACTCATTTCCAGTCTGTTCTGAACACCTCACACCTCAAAATATAATTTTCAGTCCTAAAATTTGCACCAAGGTTGCTGGATGACTAAGCTAAGCGACCCAAGTGGCCAACACAAACACTTGGCCCATCTAGAAGTGGCACTGCAGTGTCAGACAGGATGGCACTTCAAAAAATAGTCCCCAAACAGCACATGATGCAAAGAAAAAAAGAGGTGCACCAAGGTCGCTGGATGGCTAAGCTAAGCGACCCAAGTGGCCGACATAAACACCTGGCCCATCTAGGAGTGGCACTGCAGTGTCAGACAGGATGGCACTTCAAAAAAATAGTCCCCAAACAGCAGATGATGCAAAGAAAAAAAGAGGTGCAATGAGGTAGCTGTGTGACTAAGCTAAGTGACCCAAGTGGCCAACACAAACACCTGGCCCATCTAGGAGTGGCACTGCAGTGTCAGACAGAATGACACTTAAAAAAAAAAGTCCCCAAACAGCACATAATGCAAAGAAAAAAAGAGGTGCAATGAGGTAGCTGTGTGACTAAGCTAAGTGACCCAAGCTGCCGACACAAACACCTGGCCCATCTAGAAGTGGCACTGCAGTGTCAGACAGGATGGCACTTCAAAAAATAGTCCCCAAACAGCACATGATGCAAAGAAAAAAAAGAGATGCACCAAGGTCGCTGGATGGCTAAGCTAAGCGACCCAAGTGGCCGACACAAACACCTGGCCCATCTAGGAGTGGCACTGCAGTGTCAAACAGGATGGCAGATTAAAAAAATAGTCCCCAAACAGCAGATGATGCAAAGAAAAAAAGAGGCGCAATGAGGTAGCTGTGTGATTAAGCTAAGCGACCCAAGTGGCCGACACAAACACCTGGCCCATCTAGGAGTGGCACTGCAGTGTCAGACAGGATGGCACTTCAAAAAATAGTCCCCAAACAGCACATGATGCAAAGAAAAATGAAAGAAAAAAGAGGTGCAAGATGGAATTGTCCTTGGGCCCTCCCACCCACCCTTATGTTGTATAAACAGGACATGCACACTTTAACAAACCCATCATTTCAGTGACAGGGTCTGCAACACGACTGTGACTGAAATGACTGGTTAGTTTGGGCCCCCACCAAAAAAGAAGCAATCAATCTCTCCTTGCACAAACTGGCTCTACAGAGGCAAGATGTCCACCTCCTCCTCATCGTCCGATTCCTCACCCCTTTCATTGTGTACATCCCCCTTCTCACAGATTATTAATTCGTCCCCACTGGAATCCACCATCTCAGGTCCCTGTGTACTTTCTGGAGGCAATTGCTGGTGAATGTCTCCACGGAGGAATTGATTATAATTAATTTTGATGAACATAATTTTCTCCACATTTTCTGGAAGTAACCTCGTACGCCGATTGCTGACAAGGTGAGCGGCTGAACTAAACACTCTTTCGGAGAACACACTGGGGGGGGGTGGCAACTTAGGTAAAATAAAGCCAGTTTTTGCAAGGACCTCCAAATTGCCTCTTTTTCCTGCCAGTATACGTACGGACTGTCTGACGTGCCTACTTGGATGCGGCCACTCATATAATCCTCCACCATTCTTTCAATGGTGACAGAATCATATGCAATGACAGTAGACGACATGTCAGTAATCGTTGGCAGGTCCTTCAGTCCGGACCAGATGTCAGCACTCGCACCAGACTGCCCTGCATCACCGCCAGCGGGTGGGCTCGGAATTCTTAGCCTTTTCCTCGCAGCTCCAGTTGCGGGAGAATGTGAAGGAGGAGCTGTTGACGGGTCACGTTCCGCTTGACTTGACAATTTTCTCACCAGCAGGTCTTTGAACCTCTGCAGACTTGTGTCTGCTGGAAAGAGAGATACAACGTAGGTTTTAAATCTAGGATCGAGCATGGTGGCCAAAATGTAGTGCTCTGATTTAAACAGATTGACCACCCGTGAATCCTGGTTAAGCGAATTAAGGGCTCCATCCACAAGTCCCACATGCCTAGCGGAATAGCTCTGTTTTAGCTCCTCCTTCAATCTCTCCAGCTTCTTCTGCAAAATCCTGATGAGGGGAATGACCTGACTCAGGCTGGCAGTGTCTGAACTGACTTCACGTATGGCAAGTTGAAAGGGTTGCAGAACCTTGCACAACGTTGAAATCATTCTCCACTGCGCTTGAGTCAGGTGCATTCCCCCTCCTTTGCCTATATCGTAGGTAGCTGTATAGGCTTGAATGGCCTTTTGCTGCTCCTCCATCCTCTGAAGCATATAGAGGGTTGAATTCCACCTCGTTACCACCTCTTGCTTCAGATGATGGCAGGGCAGGTTCAGGAGTGTTTGCTGGTGCTCCAGTCTTCGGCACACGGTGGCTGAATGCCGAAAGTGGCCCGCAATTCTTCGGGCCACCGACAGCATCTCTTGCACGCCCCTGTCGTTTTTAAAGTAATTCTGCACCACCAAATTCAATGTATGTGCAAAACATGGGACGTGCGGGAATTTGCCCACATGTAATGCACGCACAATATTGGTGGCGTTGTCCGATGTCAAAAATCCCTAGGAGAGTCCAATTGGGGTAAGCCATTCTGCGATGATGTTCCTCAGTTTCCGTAAGAGGTTGTCAGCTGTGTGCCTCTTATGGAAAGCGGTGATACAAAGCGTAGCCTGCCTAGGAACGAGTTGGCATTTGCGAGATGCTGCTACTGGTGGCGCCGCTGCTGTTGTTGCTGCTGGAGGCAATACATCTACCCAGTGGGCTGTCACAGTCATATAGTCCTGAGTCTGCCCTGCTCCACTTGTCCACATGTCCGTGGTTAAGTGGACATTGGGTACAACTGCATTTTTTAGGACACTGGTGACTCTTTTTCTGACGTCTGTGTACATTTTCGGTATCGCCTTCCTAGAGAAATGGAACCTAGATGGTATTTGGTACCGGGGAAACAGTACCTCAATCAATTCTCTAGTTCCCTGTGAATTAACGGTGGATACCGGAAACACATTTTTCACCACCCAGGCTGCCAAGGCCTGAGTTATCCGCTTTGCAGCAGGATGACTGCCGTGATATTTAATCTTCCTCGCAAAGGACTGTTGGACAGTCAATTGCTTACTGGAAGTAGTACAAGTGGTCTTCCGACTTCCCCTCTGGGATGACGATCGACTCCCAGCAGCAACAACAGCAGCGCCAGCAGCAGTAGGCGTTACACTCAAGGATGCATCGGAGGAATCCCAGGCAGGAGAGGACTCGTCAGACTTGACAGTGACATGGCCTGCAGGACTCTTGGCTTTCCTGTCTAAGGAGGAAATTGAAATATAAAGATTGTGATATCTGCGCAAAAGTACAGTATTAGGTTAGCAGCATAAACATTTAAAGAAAAAATCACCAATTTTTCAACAAATTGCAATACGTAGTAGATAAAATGTAATATTGCGCTTACACTGTACAAAGATGCTAGAGTTTTGAATGCAGAGTTTCCATATGGTCAATGGAATATGTAACCAAATGGGGGGAATGATCCCTTGGATGGTATAGCTATAAAAGAAGGTAAACAATAGTGCAAGTACGCCAATATAAAAACCCCTTCGAGTATCCGGAACTCTGTGGGACCTCTGCGAGACTTATCTCTCGATAAGTATATGTGACTCCATCCATCCAAGCTTCTTTTAAATTTCATGTTTGTGAGTGCATTTGGTGCTAATTAAATTGTTCATTTTGCACATCTGGTTTTGCACTATTGCACTTTTTTCTATTATCTTCCAGCCTTCTCTAATCTTGTCATAAGAAAGAAGCCTGAAAGTCATCAAACCATTCCTAATTGTGATCCATCGTTACTGTGATATGCTTTCAAAAAACCTACGTTTGTGAGTTTAATATACAGATCATTATAAGGAGGAAATTGACACTGAGGGAGTTGGTGGTGTGGTTTGCAGGAGCTTGGTTACAAGAGGAAGGGATTTAGTTAGCAGTGGACTGCTTCCGCTGTCACCCAAAGTTTTTGATCTTGTCAATGACTTCTGATGAATGCGCTCCAGGTGACGTATAAGGGACGATGTTCCTAGGTGGTTAACGTCCTTACCCCTACTTATTACAGCTTGACAAAGGCCACACACGGCTTGACACCAGTTGTCCGCATTTCTGTTTAAATAATTCCACACCGAAGAGGTGATTTTTTTGGTAATTTGACCAGGCATGTCAATGGCTATATTCGTCCCACGGACAACAGGTGTCTCCCCATGTGCCTGACTTAAACAAACCACCTCAAATTCTGAATCTTCCTTGTCAATTTCCTCCCCAGCGCCAGCAACACCCATATATTCATCCTGGTGTACTTCTACAGTGACATCTTCAATTTGACTATCAGGAACTGGACTGCGGGTGCTCCTTCCAGCACTTGCAGGGGGCGTGCAAATGGTGAAAGGCGCCACCTCTTCCCGTCCAGTGTTGGGAAGGTCAGGCATCGCAACCGACACAATTGGACTCTCCTTGGGGATTTGTGATTTAGAAGAACGCACAGTTCTTTGCTGTGCTTTTGCCATCTTAACTCTTTTAAGTTTTCTAGCAGGAGAAAAACAATAATAAGGAGCGCTTGATTATTTAAATTATATTTTGAACGCACATACCTGTAAAGAAAATTAGATAGTTAATATAATGTAACAGCTCTTTTTGTGAATAGATGGTGAAACGGAGATAATTAGCGGTATTAGCTTCCCAATTTAGATCAGGCTGGACAGTCTCTGTATGCGGGTATTACTATCCCTACTATCCCTGCTTGTACCTTTAGCGGCTTGATGTTACAGCACAAGCGTCTGCCGCAGATGTCACTGGTCCCGTCTTTCCGTTGCTACGGCCGCTCTGGCTTGGTCTCTTCATGCGGCTTACTTGTTTAGGAGCGTGCCAACGTTTGCATACACTGGCAGAAGATCCTCCGTTTTTAACCGTGATAGTCTCCAATGCGTTTCGGGTTCCAAAAAACCCTTTAACTAGGATGCTATTTGTTTGTATGGGCTTCCTTTTTATAGTTAAAAAACTTTATTAATTTTACTTAAAACAGGAAATGTTAAAACAGGAAGTTATAAATAAAAAAGCGGCAACCATGTGCCCTTATAATCCCTATGGGACAAAAGAATGTTTTTTTTTTTTTTTTTAATTAATATTCGGTATTGCGTTCAATAAATCAATATAATATAATTGTAGAATATATTTGTAATAGTAGTTGTGATAACCTAATGGAATTAATTATCTAAGAAAATTTGCAATAAAATATATTTAAAAATGATGAAATTATAAAGTATATTTATGGTAGTGGTTTTTTGTAATAATTTACTGGAATTAATTATCTAACAGGAAGGCATTGACGTCTATTTCAACATTTAATCCCTCTGGTTGTAAAGTTCTCATATGATATATCCATTTGGTTTCCTTCTTTCTCAGTTCAAGGCTTATGTCACCTCCTCTCCAGTTTATAAACATTTTTTGAATTCCTATAAATTTCAAACTTGATGGGTCACTGTTGTGACAATCTTTATAGTGGTTGGAGACGCTATGTGTGTCCAATCCCTTGTATATATTATATATATGCTCAGAGATCCTAACTCGAAGTTTTCTCTTAGTCTGTCCAATATATGTTTGTATGTTTCTGAATGTGTGCATTCAGTGGATGTGAACTCCAGTCCAAAGTTGTTATTTTCCATGTACTTAAGGAATTCAGATAGAATATATCTGGGCCCCCTTAAATACATGGAAAATAACAACTATGGACTGGAGTTCACATCCACTGTGAGCCAAGATATGGTGGTATACCTAGACTTGGAGATCTTCATCCAGGAAAATCAAATATGTACACGAAACCACACAAAAGAATGTAGTGGCAACAACACACTGAGTCGAACCAGTAACCACCATACCAATTGGCTGAAAAACATTCCGAACGGACAATTTAGAAGACTTAGGAGGAATTGTACACATTCAGAAACATACAAACAACAATGTCAAACCATGAAAAAGAAATTTATAGACAAAGGATACATCTTCTCTACTGCCCATGTGGACTCCTATATATTGGACAGACTAAGAGAAAACTTCGAGTTAGGATCTCTGAGCATATATATAATATATACAAGGGATTGGACACACATAGCGTCTCCAAACACTATAAAGATTGTCACAACAGTGACCCATCAAGTTTGAAATGTATAGGAATTCAAAAAATGTTCATAAACTGGAGAGGAGGTGACATAAGCCTTGAACTGAGAAAGAAGGAAACCAAATGGATATATCATATGAGAACTTTACAACCAGAGGGATTAAATGTTGAAATAGACGTCAATGCCTTCCTGTTAGATAATTAATTCCAGTAAATTATTACAAAAAACCACTACCAGAAATATACTTTATAATTTCATCATTTTTAAATATATTTTATTGCAAATTTTCTTAGATAATTAATTCCATTAGGTTATCACAACTACTATTACAAATATATTCTACAATTATATTATATTGATTTATTGAACGCAATACCGAATATTAATTTAAAAAAAACAAAAAAAAAACATTCTTTTGTCCCATAGGGATTATAAGGGCACATGGTTGCCGCTTTTTTATTTATAACTTCCTGTTTTAACATTTCCTGTTTTAAGTAAAATTAATAAAGTTTTTTAACTATAAAAAGGAAGCCCATACAAACAAATAGCATCCTAGTTAAAGGGTTTTTTGGAACCCGAAACGCGTTGGAGACTATCACGGTTAAGAAACGGAGGATCTTCTGCCAGTGTATGCAAATGCTGGCACGCTCCTAAACAAGTGAGCCGCATGAAGAGACCAAGCCAGAGCGGCCGTAGCAACGGAAAGATGGGACCAGTGACATCTGCGGCAGACGCTTGTGCTGTAACATCAAGCCGCTAAAGGTACAAGCAGGGATAGTAGGGATAGTAATACCCGCATACAGAGACTGTCCAGCCTGATCTAAATTGGGAAGCTAATACCGCTAATTATCTCCGTTTCACCATCTATTCACAAAAAGAGCTGTTACATTATATTAACTATCTAATTTTCTTTACAGGTATGTGCGTTCAAAATATAATTTAAATAATCAAGCGCTCCTTATTATTGTTTTTCTCTATTGCATTTGTTATATGGAGCTGCTGATATAACACACATAAGCGCGGCAATCATCTTATTATTTCTAGCAGGAGGATGAGTGCTTCCATCCTCATGTGTAGCTGAACCACTAGCCATGAACATAGGCCATGGCCTCAGACGTTCCTTGCCACTCAGTGTCGTAAATGGCATATTGGCAAGTTTACGCTTCTCCTCAGATGCTTTTAATTTAGATTTTTGGGTCATTTTACTGAACTTTTGTTTTTTGTATTTTACATGCTCTCTACTATGACATTGGGCATCGGCCTTGGCAGACGACGTTGATGGCATTTCACCATCTCGGCCATGACTAGTGGCAGCAGCTTCAGCACGAGGTGGAAGTGGATCTTGATCTTTCCTTATTTTACCCTCCACATTTTTGTTCTCCATTTTTTAATGTGTGGAATTATATGCCAGTAATATATCAAGAGCAATGGCCTACTACTATATATACTGCGCACAAAAAATTAAATGCACCACAGGTATTGATAGATAGTATATTTGACGACACAGAGGTAGGTAGAGCAGTGGCGTACTGTACCGTACTGCTATATATTATATACTGGTGGTCAGCAAAATTCTGCACTGTCCTACTACTATATATATACTGCACACAAAAACTTAAATGCACCACAGGTATGGATGGATAGTATACTTGACGACACAGAGGTAGGTTAGAGCAGTGGCCTACTGTACCATACTGCTATATATTAAATACTGGTGGTCAGCAAAAATTATGCACTCTCTTACTACTATATATACTGCGCACAAAAACTTAAATGCACCACAGGTATGGATGGATAGTATACTTGACAACACAGAGGTAGGTAGAGCAGTGGCCTACTGTACCGTACTGCTATACATTATATACTGGTGGTCAGCAAAATTATGCACTGTCCTACTACTATATATATACTGCGCACAAAAACTTAAACGCACCACAGGTATGGATGGATAGTATACTTGACGACACAGAGGTAGGTAGAGCAGTGGCCTACTGTACCGTACTGCTATATATTATATACTGGTGGTCAGCAAAATTATGCACTGTCCTACTACTATATATATATGCTGCGCACAAAAACTTAAATGCACCACAGGTATGGATGGATAGTATACTTGACGACACAGAGGTAGATAGAGCAATGACCTACTGTACCGTACTGCTAATTATATTCTGGTGGTCAGCAAAATTATGCACTGTCCTACTACTGTATGAGTGTATATATACTGCACCCAAAAACTTAAATGCACCACAGGTATGGATGGATAGTATACTTGACGACACAGAGGTAGGTAGAGCAGTGGACTACTGTACCGTACTGATATAATTCTGGTGGTCACTGGTCAGCAAAATTCTGCACTGTCCTCCTACTATATACTACAATGCAGCACAGATATGGAGCGTTTTTCAGGCAGAGAACGTATAATACTGGTGGTCACTGGTCAGCAAAACTCTGCACTGTCCTCCTACTATATAATACTGGTGGACCCCAGTCCCTACAATAAAGCACACTGAGCACAGATATTTGCAGCACACTGAGCACAGATATGGAGCGTTTTTCAGGCAGAGAACATAGATATTTGCAGCACACTGAGCACAGATATTTGCAGAACACTGAGCACAGATATTTGCAGCACACTGAGCACAGATATTTGCAGAACACTGAACACAGAAACTGAGAGAACGCCAGCCACGTCCTCTCACTATCATCTCCAATGCACGAGTGAAAAATGGCGGCGGCGCGCGGCTCCTTATATAGAATACGAATCTCACGAGAATCCGACAGGGGGATGATGACGTTCGGGCGCACTCGGGTTAACCGAGCAAGGCGGGAGGATCCGAGTATGCTCGGAACCGTGATAAATGGGTGAAGTTCAGGGGGGGGGGGGGTTCGGATCCCGAGGAACCGAACCCGCTCATCACTACTCCTCACAGTTGTGCTCCTTATTCACATTACACCACACCATATTGCTCTTTATTCACATTAGACAACACAGTAGTGCCCTTTCTATACGCAGCGCTACATAGTAGAGCACCTTATACACATAATGCCACACATTAGTAATGCATTTATACACATGATTCCACACAGTAATTCCCCTTACACATATGAGATACATCATTAATGACCTTATAAAAATAATGCGTCTTACACATTATGACAACCTTTATTAATGCACTTTTACACATAAGGTCCCTTACACATATGCCGTACATTAATAATGCCCTTATACACATAATGACACACATAGTGCCCCCTACACATTTGCTGCACATTATTAGGGCCTCTATACACAAAATGACATACATATAGTATTACCCTGTTACACATATGCCGCACATTATTAATGCCCTTATACGCATAATGACACACATAGTGCCCCTTACACATATGTTGCACATTATTAATGCATTTTTACATGACACACATAATGCTTCTAACACATATTCTGAAAACTACTGCACAACCAACCCACTAACATGCACACAGCACTCACACTGCTACTAACACTGTGCTCTGCTTGGATACAGATGTGTCATCATAAATCTTGCCTCAATGCTAACGTCGGGCACCTTTTTTATGAAAATGCAGCTTATTTGCATTGCTATGTGGCTAGGATGCACAAGCAACTCATGCTGATTAAAATGATATGCAGCATGCCTATATACTTTATGAGACTGTGGCTGTATCTGCATATGAAGTGCTACACACAGAATATAGGCATGCTGCATATCATTTTAATCAGCAGAAGCTGCTGATGCCCCTAG
The DNA here is from genome assembly GCF_028390025.1 of Pseudophryne corroboree. NCBI lineage: Eukaryota > Metazoa > Chordata > Amphibia > Anura > Myobatrachidae > Pseudophryne > Pseudophryne corroboree. Next base: position 373,407,558 of record NC_086452.1, read on the forward strand.
GCATATCAAATGCCCTACGCAATTGCCTAGTTTGCCTATGCCTATGACCGGCTCTGGGCTCACTGGGCAGTTGTCCAAGGGCCCCAGGAGTATACAGGCCCTGAGCTAATAGCTGAGGGTCCCCTTTTTTCCAGGGGTACCAGATTTTTGAAAATCGGTCCTGGGGAACTAGAGATATCTGACTTCAAAGCAATGGTCCCCATCCGAGCCTGTTACTTGCTCTTCCCAGCCAGATATCTTTGTTTCTGTCTTACTTAGAGTTTTTTGAAAAAGCTGGGACTTTCTCCTTTTGGTGAACACTGGCACCTTGTCTCTACTAAGCCCAGAACCAGAGATATCAGCCTTCCAGCTGGTCCCTGCTCCAGCTCCACACGCCTGGTATGCAGTTTTATATTTTTGTCAGCGGATTTCCCTGGCTCCTAAAATCTGATCCCCAATTCACCAGTACATCCTGAAAGGTGGGACTCTCTAGTTTTATATCTCATTGAAAGTCGATAAATCTATTTCTAGGAACTGGAGATATCTGCAGTTAAGCAAGCTGCCCTCCCACTGGAAAATTATGAATATTAAGCCTACTCCACTATCCACCTCTCCCCTGTATATTAAATACCCCCTACCACACTGGAGGGTTCACTACGATATGCCGGCGGTCGGGCTCCCGGCGACCAGCATACCGGCGCCGGGAGCCCGACCGCCGGCTTGCAGACAGTGTGGCGAGCGCAAATGAGCCCCTTGCGGGCTCGCTGCGCTCGCCACGCTACGGGCACGGTGGCGCGCTACACGCGCCACGCTATTTTATTCTCCCTCCAGGGGGGTCATGGACCCCCACGAGGGAGAATAAGTGTCGGTATGCCGGCTGTCGGGATCCCAGCGCCGGTATACTGTGTGCCGGGATCCCGTCAGTCGGCATACTGAAGACCACCCACCCTGGAAGTCTTGTTCCGGGGGGCCCTTCATTCAGCCCAATGCCCCCTTGTACAGTTTAGTACAGTTTAGTGTTATCCCTTCCGCTGCATCTCCCACCATCTGTGCAGTAATGGAGTAATTACTAGTGATGAGCGGGTTCGGTTCCTCGGAAACTGAACCCCCCCGAACTTCACCCATTTTACACAGGTCCGAGGCATACTCGGATTCTCCCGTATGGCTCGGTTAACCCGAGCGCGCCCGAACGTCATCATCCCGCTGTCGGATTCTCGCGAGATTCGGATTCTATATAAGGAGACGCGCGTCGCCGCCATTTTCACTTGTGCATTGGAAATGTTAGGGAGAGGACGTGGCTGGCGTCCTCTCCATTTATTAATGTTGCTGCAAATATTTGTGCTTATTGCTTAATTGTGGGGACTGGGGAGCAGCTGTATTATATAGGAGGAGTACAGTGCAGAGTTTTGCTGATCAGTAACCACCAGTTTTATCCGTTCTCTGCCTGAAAAACTCTCCATATCTGTGCTCAGTGTGCTGCATATATCTGTGCTCACACTGCTTTATTGTGGGGACTGGGGACCAGCAGTATTATATAGGAGGAGTACAGTCAAGAGTTTTGCTGACCAGTGACCACCAGTATACGTTGTCTGCCTGAAAAACGCTCCATATCTGTGCTCAGTGTGCTGCATATATCTGTGCTCACACTGCTTTATTGTGGGTACTGGGGACCACCAGTATATTATATAGGAGGAGTACAGTGCAGAGTTTTGCTGACCAGTGACCACCAGTATACGTTGTCTGCCTGAAAAACGCTCCATATCTGTGCTCAGTGTGCTGCATATATCTGTGCTCACACTGCTTTATTGTGGGTACTGGAAACCACCAGTATATTATAGAGGAGGAGTACAGTGCAGAGTTTTGCTGAACAGTGACCACCAGTATATATAGCAGTACAGTACGGAAGGCCACTGCTCTACCTACCTCTGTGTCGTCAAGTATACTATCCATCTAGATTCTATACCTGTGGTGCATTTTAGTTTTGCAGTTTGCTGACAGTGACCACCAGTATATATAGCAGTACGGTACGGAAGGCCACTGCTCTAGCTACCTCTGTGTCGTCAAGTATACTATCCATCTAGATTCTATACCTGTGGTGCATTTTAGTTTTGCAGTTTGCTGACAGTGACCACCAGTATATATAGCAGTACGGTACTGAAGGCCACTGCTCTACCTACCTCTGTGTCATCAAGTATACTATCCATCTAGATTCTATACCTGTGGTGCATTTTAGTTTTGCAGTTTGCTGACAGTGACCACCAGTATATATAGCAGTACGGTACGGAAGGCCACTGCTCTACCTACCTCTGTGTCGTCAAGTATACTATCCATCTAGATTCTATACCTGTGGTGCATTTTAGTTTTGCAGTTTGCTGACAGTGACCACAAGTATATATAGCAGTACGGAACGGAAGGCCACTGCTCTACCTACCTTTGTGTCGTCAAGTATTCTATCCATCTAGATTCTATACCTGTGGTGCATTTTAGTTTTGCAGTTTGCTGACAGTGACCACCAGTATAGCAGTACGGTACAGAAGGCCACTGCTCTACCTACCTCTGTGTCGTCAAGTATACTATCCATCTAGATTCTATACCTGTGGTGCATTTTAGTTTTGCAGTTTGCTGACAGTGACCACCAGTATATATAGCAGTACGGTACGGAAGGCCACTGCTCTACCTACCTCTGTGTCGTCAAGTATACTATCCATCTAGATTCTATACCTGTGGTGCATTTTAAAAAAGAAAAAAGAAAAAAGAAAAGTGACTGATTGCGCTATTTCTCCAGGTGCGTATATGAATAAAAACACGTGTTTTTCACTTCTCTGGTGTTTATTTTAGTGCAAACGTTATATCTCATACAACAATATAATAAAAAAAAAAAAAAAAAAAAAAAAAATTAAGTATGCATACTCATTAGGGGCACATTCTAAAAAATTATTTTATAATAATAAAAATGATGATATTTCTCTGTTTTAGACATCCAGTGCTCAAATCTATCAGAGACAATTAATAGTTACACTCCTGGATTAAAATGCAACATAATTTATGTATCCACAACGTTTAAACGGTGATTTTCCAAGGTGAAAACTCAGTTCTCTGTTTAAAGACACAGTTTCCACAACATTGAATATTGCTTATCTTCGTTGTATTAGAACTCAGTCTTTAGCATAGGACCACAGTTTTCATTCATATAATTGCAAAGTCCATAGACTGACAGTTTCTAAATTGAGCCGCTTACCACCGTGTCCGTGGATGCAGACGTGATGGGGAGATCCTCGCCGTGCACAGCGATGCTGGTTTGCTTTCCTTCTCCCCGTCCGTCCTCCGTGGTGGTAGCGGTGCTGGATGGTTTCTAACCCTCAACGTGAGTGGGGCCGCTTGTATGTGGACAATTTTCAGAATAGACTCTCCACCTTGCTAGACGCGTCTCCTTTGATTGCAGTTCAGCTGGAGCGGCAGGTGTGTAGGAGGTCTCGTTAGTTGTCCTTAGCTCCCAATCCGGCAGGGTTGATCCCAAACAATGTCGCTGATCACTTGGCAGGGTGAAAGGCAATTCTCTAACGCGTTTCGCACACAGGTGCTTCCTCAAAGAGTAATGTACTTTCAAATTCCAAGGCTTTATATACCTGACCACCCTGATTGATGTTCCTCCCATTGGTCCAGATTGAATCACAGGTGCATTCTATTTCTAATTTTCTGCTATGTGCACTTTGCTCTAATTGCTACAACTGGAGCACTGATCGTTATTATCAATTCTATTAAAAAATGCATACGTTTGATATAGAGAATATATATATGTGTCCATCAAGGAGAGATATTCTTAATTACTCATATACCACATTCCGAATTGACAGATAAATTAAACAAATGGATAAATAAATAAAACAAAATTATAATTAAACATCCACCACTTCTTATCTCATATTTCTAACCCACCCCAGTATCGAACTCATAACCTCACTAATGGTAAACCAACACCTTACTCATTGAGCTATTAGGTGTTCACAATATCCCTCTGGGTTATTTCTTATATGATGTATCTTAACTCCATTATTCAACAATCTCTATATAGCGGAGTATCCTTACGTTTGTTAAACAGACATTTCTCATTAGTAGAGTAAACATTCTGTAATCAGCATCCCGTATGGCATACAGACCAACCCCACATTTAATCATATGTTTAACTTTGTTCTATAATCATTTTTAGCCCGATTAGCTATCGGACTTTTTTGTCTTAGTGCAGCTTTTAATCTATTCTCATCGAGCTCATCATCCATAAAGACTATGATTTATTAATTTTATATATCATAATAAACACAAAAAAATGTTCAGCTAAAGGATTTTAATTACAAATAGCAAACCCGTTTATATATTTTGATAGGTAGGTATATCTGACATACTCTGGATTCGAACTCCACATATAATTATATAAGGATTTCGACCTTACCCACTCGGCTACAGCGTCCCCTATATTTAATGTAGATTTTTCTTTATTCTATATTTTGTATGATGTTATTTTATATAATGTATAAAACAACTCTTACCAAAAGATTGATCCTTTCTTTTTAAACTACTTTTTTTATACATATATGTGAAAGAAAAATGATAAATGGCACCCACAATTAAATAATTCTTAAATTGTTTACTAGACTTTTCTTTCTCTCTTTTCTCTCACTAGCTCACTTTTCAACCACTTTTCTGTTTCTTCATTATTATAGCTAATATTAATATGTCCTAAGTGGTCAGTGAATCCACTAGACAACTGAGACATTTCAGCATGATTATCTAATTTCCAAGCTTACAGGTAGTCTGTCCTTTCCTCTCAAAAAGAGGACTATTTTATACATATCCCTCTTCTTCCGAGGGGTTCTATCTATAAAAAATGAATGAACTTATATATGTCTCCATCTAATCCCTTTACATGAATGATTCAAAGTCAATATTCTCATTCAATCCATAAGGATGAATGGTTTTTAATTTAAAGATCCAAAAAGCTTCTTTAGAACTCAAAGTTCTGAACCTATCTCCCCCTCTTTTTGTGTTTTTAATATGTTGTACTCCTATCACTGTGAGGCCTTCAATACACCCTCCATGTTCTTCTGTAATGTGTCTAGACACACTGTGAAAAGGGTACTTTTTTAAGATGTTTAGCCGATGTTCTCTAAACCTGGTCTTCAGGCTTCTAGTGGTCCTACCCACGTATTGTAATCCACATTGACACTGTAACACATATATACAGTAAACTGTATTACAGTTGATAAATTCCTCAATTTTAAAAACCTCTTTATTCACATGTGACCTGATTTCTGTGGTTTTATTTCTCATATACCTACACGTGATGCAGTTGGTTTTCCCACATTTATAACACCCTGTGTAATTTATGGTGGACAGCCATGTTGTTTTGGCTTCTGGTTTGTCCATGCTTTTTAGCATACTGGGTGCTAAATGTGACTTTAGATTTCTGTTTTTCTTAAAAATAACTTTCAACTGTGGATGTATGGCTTTTTGTAAAACACGATCTTGTTGTAAGATATCAAAGTTTTTGGTTAGGATCTTTTTAATTTCCCCTGATTTATTATTATATTTTGACAAGAAAAATAGCTGTGAATAATCATCTCCAGAGTTTTTTGTATCCCAGGTTCTTTTCTCTTTTTGTTTAGATTGTAAAAGTGTATCTCTATCTAAATTTAAACTTTTATTATACGCAGATTTTAGTATAGGCTTGGGGTAGCCTCTATCTACAAAATCTTCAAACATAATGTTAGCCTGATTTATAAATGTATCCTTATTAGTACAGTTCCTACGTATACGATTAAATTGACTCTGTGGCACATTTCGCAGCCAGGGTTTGTAGTGGCCACTTGAATAATGTAAAAAATTATTGGTATATACTGTCTTTTTGTAATTAGTTGTAATAATCTTTGTATTTTCTGAGGAGATAGTCAGGTCTAGGAAATTAACTGAATTCTGATCCAAACAGTGAGTGGATTTTAAATTATATTCATTAGAATTAAGGTGAGTAACAAAATCAAACGCTAATTGTGCACCCCCATCCCAAATTATAAGTAAATCATCAATGTACCGGCCATAGTACACCAGGTTTGCGCCAAATGGGCCACTCCAAATAAATTCCTCCTCAAATTTTCCCATATATAGATTGGCAAAACTCGGCGCAAACCTGGTGCCCATGGCCGTACCCACCAACTGTAAATAAAACGTGTCATCAAACAAAAAATAATTATGTGTCAAAATAAAAGTGATAGAGTCTAATATAAACAGTTTGAGTTTATCAGAAATCTCTATGTCTGTACTTAAATAAGAGGCTATAGCGTCTACTCCCAGTTTATGTGGTATATGGGTGTACAGTGCCTGCACATCAAGTGAAAGGAATAGATAGCTTGACTTCCATTCTATATTATTTAAAATATTAATTACATGCATTGTGTCCCGTATGTGTGACTTTAAATTAATTACGTGTTTCTGCAAAAAATAATCAATAAATTGTGAAAGAGTGGAAGTGAGGGCCCCAATACCAGAAATTATAGGTCTCCCAGGGGGTGCAGTGAGTGATTTGTGAATTTTGGGAATGTGATAAAATATAGGTGTGATGGGAAATTTAACAAACAAAAATAAAAATTCCTCCTTAGAGATAATTTCTTTTAGTTTTTTTTTTAGTTTTGCAATTTACTGACAGTGACCACCAGTATATATAGCAGTGCGGTACGGAAGGCCACTGCTCTACCTACCTCTGTGTCGTCAAGTATACTACCCATCTAGATTCTATACCTGTGGTGCATTTTAGTTTTGCAGTTTGCTGACAGTGACCACCAGTATATATAGCAGTACGGTACGGAAGGCCACTGCTCTAGCTACCTCTGTGTCATCAAGTATACTATCCATCTAGATTCTATACCTGTGGTGCATTTTAGTTTTGCAGTTTGCTGACAGTGACCACCAGTATATATAGCAGTACGGTACGGAAGGCCACTGCTCTACCTACCTCTGTGTCGTCAAGTATACTATCCATCTAGATTCTATACCTGTGGTGCATTTTAGTTTTGCAGTTTGCTGACAGTGACCACCAGTATATATAGCAGTACGGTACGGAAGGCCACTGCTCTACCTACCTCTGTGTCGTCAAATATACTATCTATCCATACCTGTGGTGCATTTCAGTTGTGCGCAGTATATATAGTAGTAGGCCATTGCTATTGATACTGGCATATAATTCCACACATTAAAAAATGGAGAACAAAAATGTGGAGGTTAAAATAGGGAAAGATCAAGATCCACTTCCACCTCGTGCTGAAGCTGCTGCCACTAGTCATGGCCGAGACGATGAAATGCCATCAACGTCGTCTGCCAAGGCCGATGCCCAATGTCATAGTAGAGAGCATGTAAAATCTAAAAAACAAAAGTTCAGTTAAATGACCCAAAAATCAAAATTAAAAGCGTCTGATGAGATGCGTAAACTTGCCAATATGCCATTTACGACACGGAGTGGCAAGGAACGGCTGAGGCCTTGGCCTATGTTCATGGCTACTGGTTCAGATTCACATGAGGATGGAAGTACTCATCCTCTCGCTAGAAAACTGCAGTGCCACTCCTAGATGGGCCAGGTGTTTGTGTCGGCCACTTGGGTCGCTTAGCTTAGTCACACAGCTACCTCATTGCACCTCTTTTTTTCTTTGCATCGTGTTTGGGGACTATTTTTTAAATCTGCCATCCTGTCTGACACTGCAGTGCCACTCCTAGATGGGCCAGGTGCTTGTGTCGGCCACTTGTGTCGCTTAGCTTAGTCACACAGCGACCTTGGTGCGTCTCTTTTTTCTTTGCATCATGTGCTGTTTGGGGACTATTTTTTTGAAATGCCGTCCTGTCTGACACTGCAGTGCCACTCCTAGATGGGCCAGGTGTTTGTGTCGGCCACTTGTGTCGCTTAGCTTAGTCACACAGCGACCTTGGTGCGCCTCTTTTATCTTTGCATCATGTGCTGTTTGGGGACTATTTTTTTGAAGTGCCATCCTGCCTGACACTGCAGTGCCACTCCTAGATGGGCCAGGTGTTTGTGTCGGCCACTTGTGTCGCTTAGCTTAGCCATCCAGCGACCTCGATGCAAATTTTAGGACTAAAAATAATATTGTGAGGTGTTCAGAATAGACTGAAAATGAGTGTAAATTATGGTTATTGAGGTTAATAATACTATGGGATCAAAATGACCCCCAAATTCTATGATTTAAGCTATTTTTGAGGGTTTTTTGTAAAAAAACACCCGAATCCAAAACACACCCGAATCCGACAAAAAAATTTCAGGGAGGTTTTGGCAAAACGCGTCCGAATCCAAAACACGGCCACGGAACCGAATCCAAAACCAAAACACAAAACCCGAAAAATTTCCGGTGCACATCTCTAGTAATTACCAGAAGTTATTGCTCCTGGTCCTATGATAAGCAGAAGATAGACACCCTCTACCACCCGCGGGACATCAAAGCTGCTGCTGATAGCACTCCCCACCCCTACTGCTGGAGGATGGATAGGGGTTCACTACGATATGCCAGCGGTCGGGCTCCCGGCGACCAGCATACCGGCGCCGGGAGCCCGACCGCCGGCTTACCGACAGTGTGGCGAGCGCAAATGAGCACCTTGCGGGCTCGCTGCGCTCGCCACGCTACGGGCACGGTGGCGCGCTACGCGCGCCACACTATTTTATTCTCCCTCCAGGGGGGTCGTGGACCCCCATGAGGGAGAATAAGTGTCGGTATGCCGGCTGTCGGGATCCCGGCGCCAGTATACTGTGCGCCGGGATCCCGTCAGTCGGCATACAGAAGACCACCCGATGGATAGGGACCTTAGTGCATTGCTTTGCCCAAGGGCCTACACTGCTGTTAAGATGGTCCTGATGTGAATGACTTACATCATAAACAGCCTTTGTTATGTCACTCAGGATTGATGTCACTCAGCATTGATGGAAATGTCACTGTTTGGCGTGCAACTGTTAGTTGTGAACTATATGTGCTGATTTGGCATCCCAAATTGTAAGGTAAGCTTATTCTAATCCAAACGTTATATTAAAATAATGTTCAATGGCTAGAGATACAGATAAAGACATACTCTACTGTATATACTGTAGTTTGATTGAAGGCAGGAGCAAATTGCTGGTACAGAAAGTTGTGTTTAACCACCTTAGTATATGTGAATACTGTAACTGACATCATAGACAACCTTTGTGATAACTTTCATACCTGGGACATACAGTACCTATAAGTTATTAAATACATCAGTTACTTTGACATCTCAAAGTAAGGTAAGCTTGTTTTACCTATGGATAGATAAAAAGACATCTCACAGAGTAAAGTAGGCTTATTTTATCCTAAAAGTTATATGAGAATAATGTTTAAAGGATAGATGGAAAGATAGATAGATAGATAGATAGATAGATAGATAGATAGATAGATAGATAGATATTCAAATGCAGCAGGTTGAATCTTTTCACCTCAGTAGGCTGATCATGTTATTGCCTTACATCATAAACAGTATTTGTAATGACACTCAGCATTGGTGGAAATGTCACTGTTTGGTGCTCAGTTGTTAGTTATCAACTATATGTGCCGATTGATTGAAAGCAGGGGTAAAATGCAGGCAGGCCCTGTTTAACCACATTAGTAGGTGAATAGCGTACATAATCAGGGCCGTAACTAGGTGTGTGCCAGGTGTGCCTGGCACACAGCACAGTCGCCCTGAGGGCGCAACTACCCGCATCCCCATTCATGGGGCCCAGAGTTTACGGCATTGTAATGAGTCAGATTGACTCATTACAAGCCGCCGGACGGCGCAAACATTCAAAGGGGAGATGTTGTTTTCCGGCAGTGTGCCTGCCACGTGACCTCCGCTGTCTGCTTCCGCCTCCTGACTCGCCGGCTCCCGCTTTGTGATGCTTCGGCTGCACGGATCCCGCAGCCCCTCTCCCACCTCCTGACACGCCGGCGCCCACACGCAGAGGCAGGCTTCCCGACTCCTGATTTGTGATGCATTAGCTGCACGGATCCCGCAGCCTCTCTCCCACCTCCTGACGTGCCGGCTCCCGCAGGTCCAGCAGCATGAAGAGCCACTGGTGAGAACAGAGGGAACTGATGGGAGAGTGCCGGGGCAGGAATAGAGTATGTATGTGGCTGATTAGTATGTACACATATATCTTTGTGTATATATGAGTACATGTGGCTGTGTTTATATGTGGCTGGGTGTGTGTGTGTGTGTGTGTGTGTGTGTGTGTGTATATATATATATATATACATATATATATACACACATATGTATGTGTGAGTGTAGATATACATATGTATGTGTGTGTGTATATATATATGTGACTGTGTGCACTGTGCATATATGTGGCTGTGTGTATATGTATATATGTGGCAGTGTGCATATATGTGGCTATGTGTGCGGGGGAGGGCGGCACCTTTGTCTCTTTCGCCTCTGGGCATCTGATATGTACTAACGCCCCTGGCCTGCTGTAATGTGTAAAAAGGAGACTCTGCCTGACGTAATGTGTAAAAGGAGTACTCTGCCTGCCGTAAAGTGTGTAAAAAAGGGACTCTGCCTGCCATAATGTGTAAAAAAGGGACTCTGCCTGCTGTAATGTGTAAAAGAGGGACTCTGCCTGCCGTAACATGTAAAAGGGGACTCTGCCTGCCATAATGTGTAAAAAAGGGACTCTGCCTGCTGTAATGTGTAAAAAAGGTACTCTGTCTGCCGTAATGTGTAAAAAGGAACTCTGCTGCTGTAATGTGTAAAAAGGGTACTCTGCCTGCCATAATGTGTAAAAAGGGGACTCCACCTGGTGTAGTGGTGCTACTGTGTGGTGTAATTTGAATAATGGGGACTACAGTGCAGCGTAATATGAATTGGTATTATTTTGTGGCCACACCCCTTTCCCATGAAGCTATACCCCTATATTTTATTTTATGTAGGGGGGGGGGGAGGGCGCCAATGCTGTTTCTTGCACACAGCGCTAAAATGTCTAGTTACAGCACTGTACATAATAGACTGATTTTGTAATGCCTTTCATACCTGGTATATAACATTGAGTTATTAAATAAATCTGCTTCTTTGACATCTCAGAGTAAGGTAGTCTTATTTTTATACAGGTAGATGTGCGCCGGACCATTTTTTGCTGGTTTTAGGTCTAATTTGTTGTCCGGTTTTGGTTTTGCCAAAACTGCCCTCAGTTTTGGATGTGTTTTTTATCTTCAAAAATTGACAAAAAAAGCTAAAACCGCCTAATTTAGGCCTATTTTGTTATTCCAACAGTATTATTAACCTCAATAAAAATAATTTCTAGTCATGTCTACTCAATTTTGACCACCTCACAGCTCACAACATTGTTTACCAACATAGGCCAAAGGCTGACTAAACAAAGCAACAGAGCTGAGACACAAACACCTGGCAGTTATTTCTGTTTAAAAATGTTTTACAAATTACCAATCAAACCAACTTACAAGTACTTTCAATAAGAGAAAATTATAACACAGAAAGTTACTAAGAATCATGTGTGGAATATCATTGCTCTAAAGTAATAGTAGTTAACTAAACCCTAAACCATGTGTAAAATAGCAACAGCAGACATGGATGCCCCCTTACACAAGTGCACATGCCCCCAGCCAGGCCCGGCGCCACCACTAGGCAGCTTTAAGCAGCTGCCTATGAGCGCTGGCCACTGGAGGGCGGCGCTGCATGCTGCCGATTGAAGAGTGCTTCGTTTATTCCCTTAGCTCAGCTGAGCTTCACAGCTGAATAGAGATGCTGCACCGCACAACTGTAATCAGCTCCTCTTTCACAATCCTCCCCCCTCCGCGATGATACCCTGCATATTCCCGCCCTGCACCATGACAGCACCCTCCCGCATGTTACCCCCCTATTCTGCGATTGCATCCCACCTGCCCCCTTCCCGCGATTACATGCCGCCCGCCCCGTCTGCGATTGCCCGCACGCGATTACATGCCGCCCGCCACCCCTCCCGCGATTACATCCCGCCCCCCTCTCCCGCATGTTACCCACCCCCCCCCCCATGCTGGTAGCGGCGGGAGTGAGCTGGCAGCGGAAGACGGAAAATGTTCATGGTGGAGCATATCAAGGAGGTGTTGCAGAGCCGACGGTGTGTAAGGCCGCGATCCGCACATGTCTGCCTCTGCTGCCTCCGCGGCACTCCCAGGTCTCAGACTCCTTCTCGGCCCACATGGGCCGTGACTGTTGAATTCCTCCAGCCGGGTGAGTGGTGTGGAGGGGGTGGGGGTTGCAATTGTTAGTGTTACAGAGACTGGCTGTGTAACAAGGCCATTATGTCTGTCACGTGTATAAGGGCTTTTTATTAATGTGGGGCATATGTGTAAGGGGCATTATGTCTCAGTGTTCGCAAACACGCGCTATAGCACGTATTTTACCCAGATCGGAAGGCGGGGACTCACTTTTCAAAAATTAGCTGCAGCCAATTCCTGGTTGTAAATTGACGGCGCTTCCTGCCTGTAAAGAGCGGAGGTGGAGCCTTACCACTGCCAGTCCTCTGGCGGTGCCCCCTCCCCTCCTGGTCACATGCAGCGGCTTCCCACGGGGGCCGGGCAGAGAGTGAAGATGGCTCTGTGGCTGCTGTACGCTGTGCTGCGGGTGGGAGGTTAGTGCTGGTGGTAAGTGCTGTGGGGAAGGGTGAGCAGCCTATGAGTGGGTGGCTGAACTTGGGTGGTTACTTTCCTTGTGTGTTTTCTAGGAATGTCATGGGCTTGTAGCCCGACAATAGCTTCATGTTGTATTCTCATAGATCCTTAGCTTGGTCTAGTTGTGAGTGGCGCTGGGAATATCAGGGCAGCGCCACTCAGAACTAGACCAAGCTAAGGATCTATGAGAATACAACATGAAGCTATTGTGCAGGCACTGCTGCTACCTGTGGTGCACCCGTTACTTCTGGGATCATCCTGTCAAGCTGCCTAAAACATCTGCTTCAGTCAAAAGCACTTATACAAGTGAGCTGAGCCAGGGCTACGTGATATAAGGCTAGAAATGAGAAAACACACCGGCATCCCAATCTCAGCACTGCCGACAAGGGTGCAGAGAGTACCCTAACCTCTTTCCCCCACCCCTAACCCTCCCACTTACAGCCTATCCCTAACTCCCCCCAGTAGTTCTTATACCTAACCCCCCCTTAACCCACAGCCTAAACCTAACCCGCCCCCTTAGTGCCTAACCTTACCCCCCCTCTCTGCAGCCTAACCCTAACCCCCCATACCCTAACCCCCCCTGAGTGTGCACCTAAGCCCCCCTCCCGCATGCTAAACCTGTGGTGGAAGTGCATAATTACTTTCAGGATCCCGACTGTCGGGATATCGTAGTCGGAATCCCGATCTCCTCGGGATGCTGGCATCGGTATTCTGGTGGCTGTCGGGATTCCGTGTCGGTATTACGGCTGCCGGGATCCTGAACGCATACCTCTGGTATGATAACAGCACAGCAGCATTATCACCCGCTCGCCCATCCAGTCTGTGGCTCCTATCATAGCAGCATCATAAACCCATTACATATATAAAATGTATTATTTAATAATGTGTTAAGAATAATTGATTGTCCTGTTTTTTTAATCATAATTGGCAAGTGCTCTACCTGGTGCAATGTCTATAACGGCGTGCTCTACCTGGTGCAATGTGTATAACGGCGTGCTCTACCTGATGCAATGTGTATAACGGCGTGCTCTACCTGGTGCAATGTGCATAACGGCGTGCTCTACATGGTGCAATGTGTTTAACGACATACTCTACCTGGTGCAATGTGTATAACAGCGTGCTCTACCTGTTGCAATGTGTATAACGGTGTGCTCTACCTGTTGCAATGTGTATAACGGTGTGCTCTACCTGGTGCAATGTGTATAACGGCGTGCTCTACCTGGTGCAATGTGTATAATGATGTAGTCTACCTGGTGCAATGTGTATAACGTGCTCTACCTGGTGCAATGTGTATAACGGCGTGCTCTACCTGGTGCAATTATTATAACGGCGTGCTCTACCTGGTGCAATGTGCATAACGTGCTCTACCTGGTGCAATGTGTATAATGGCGTTCTCTACCTGGTTTCAATGTGTATAACGGCGTGCGCTACTTGGTTTCAATGTGTATGATGGGCTGGAGGATGGGTACTGGTGTGTGCTTTTGGTCGCCAGGGGGTTACAAACAGGCTGAAGTTTTGCCTAGGGTGACGAGAAACCTTGCACCGGCCCTGTCCCCAGCACATGTCTATTCTCAGTATCCAATACGTACCTCCCTCCTGGGGGCCCTAGGCCACTGATGACTGGCCTTCTGTGCCCATATAAAGCCTTAATCAATCAGCCTTTTTGTTTGAGCAGCTCCTCAAAATCTTCCCTAACATAAAAGTTCTGTACCTGCGAGATACAGTGCAGATCTGCTTCAGTATGCATTGCATGCAGGGGTTATTCAGTACAGATTGCAAATTATGCTAAAAATCAGAATTTGCAATCCGTTCTTTCGCATGCTGGGGGCCGCCCATTGCAGGGCAAGGCCACCCAGCATGCTAGCTGCTGCCCACCAACTGCGACCACACTCTAATTGCAACTGCGTCGCAATTAGTGTGCGGTCACAGAAACTAGGTAGGCCTCCTGCCTGCTCAGCCAGGCTGCGACGGCATGAGTCCCGTCGCCATCCTTTTGTGTGAGTGGGTGCGTGTGACGTCACGCAGCTGCCCTGAAAATGCAGCTGACCCACCCCCATTTTTCCTGTGCCGCTCCTGCAATGGTACGTTGCCGCCCCCCGCCTGCCCCACAAACGCCTTTGCCTGTCAATTGTGTGTGCTGCATCCCGATCTCAGAAATTGTGGTTGCATTGCATTTGCAGGTCAGATACAGTGCGCGTTGGATACAGTGCGCATCAGATACAGTGCAGGTTGGATACAGTGCGCATCAGATACAGCGCACATCGAATATAGTGCAGGCCGGATACAGTGTGGGTCGGATTCATTGCATCAGATACAGGTTACAATGCGCATAGGATACAGGGCCTCAGTCGGACCTGATTGCTGCTGTGCATTTTCAAACAGCAGCCGATCAGGTCTGTACTGCGCATACGCTGGTGCCCTGCTGCGCTGGTATGGAGCTACTTTTCAAGTACAAAAGCATTGCCGCTGTGCGATGCTTTTGTACTTGTGCGGCGTGGTAGGGCCTGACATGCGGTGCGGACTAGCCCTTTGCTGGGTGTCTCCCCACATGTCTGTGTGACTGATCGAAGATGTGCTAAATTTATCACATCTACAGTACGATCGGGTCTGAATTAGGCCCACAGTACGGCATACAGTGGGGGTCGGATACTGTGTGAGATACAACGTAGGTCGGGTACAGTGCAGGTTACCGTGCATGTCTGATACAGTGCAGTTCTGATATAGTGTGGGCTACAGTGCAGGTTACAATGCAGTTTGGATACACCAATAGTGCATTTACTGTGACAGGGGGTGCTGGCGGTGTCCTCAGTGTGTGGGTGCTGGTGGTGTTGCCAATGGAGGGGTGCCAGCAATGTTATCAGTGCGTGGGTGCCAGCGGTGTCCTCAGTGTGTGGGTGCCGGTGATGTTGGCAATGCGGGGGTGCCAGCAATGACCTCAGTGCGGGAGTGCTGGCAGTGTTGAGGTACCAGCAGTGCCGGCAGTGCAAAGGTGCTGGCAGTGTGCTCAGTGTGGGATTGCCAATGGAGTCCTCAGTGTGGAGTGCTGGCAGTGTCCTCAGTGTGTGGGTGCTGGCGGTGTTGGCAGTTTGGGGGTGCCGGCGATGTCTGCAGTGCGGTGTGCCAGCGGTATCGGCAGTGCAGGGGTGTCATTGGTGTCCTCAGCATGGGGGTGCTGATTGTGTTGGCAGTGTGGGGTGCCAACCGTGTCCTCAGTGCAGGAGTCAGCAGTGAGTGGGTGCCGGCAGTGTTGGCAGCACAGGGAGTGGGGACGACCACTGATCTCTCAGCCAATCATTGAATCTGACAGCAGGATCATGAGGTTTTGCCATGGTTAATAATTTGGGGCAGGCAAGGAGATCCGAACTGAAGCTCGGATCGCAGTCATGTCCAGAAAGCGTGGTTGTGTTTGGTTTCCTTGGAAACTTAACCTCTTATCTCTATTTATTTTAACCTAAAAGTAAAGTGAAAATAATGTTCAATGGATGGATGGATAGACAGATAGACAGACAGACAGACAGACAGACATGAACTCCACCAATTCTCTTGTGCCCATTGCAGGATTGATGTATCTGGCACCGAGAGGTGGCGGAGGAGGCAGGTACCTATTACCCAGGCCCAAGCTGCTGCAGGGGCAGTATATCTGTGCTGCGGCTGGAGGCTGTGACATCTTCCTGGTGATCTCTTTGAGAAGATGGCACAGCACGTAGAAAGCAAAGACTCCAGAGTGCCTGAGTCTTTGCTCTTTAGTGTACAGGGTCATATTCCCATATATCACTGGAAAGATGGCACTGGCCGGGGAGGAGGGACCCACTTCCTGTTCAATCAGAAGTCAACTAGAACATGGCTAGATTAAAAAAAAACTTTGGGTGTAACAAATGTACGGGATGTACGACCTGTAGTGGTATGATGGCAGGGAAGACTTTCTCACATCCCCATACAGGAGTACAAATATGGATTAAACATTGGTTGACGTGTACATCTAAGTATGTAGTATACATACTGACATGCCCATGTAGCCTTGTCTACGTGGACAAGACGTCTAGAAACTTTAGAGAAAGAATGGCCAACCATAGGAGGTCAATCAGAGAGGCCATAGGTGAAGGTAGAAGTGACAAACCTGTGGCTAGACATTTTTTACAGAAATCACACCCCGTAGCATCATTAAGATGCATGTTAATAGACCATGTCCTGCCTCTGAAAAGAGGGGGTAACAGGGAACAGATATTGCTGAGAAAGGAGGCAAGATGGTTTTATGACCTAGATACTATCGCCCCGAAGGGAATGAATGAAAATGTCAATTTCAAATGTTTTCTCTGATACCATCAAATAGTGTTGTTCTAATGATTGTGAAACTAGATTATATCAGGGAGAAAATTAAGAAATATGATCACATCCGGTAATTAAGGGGGATTTGGTATATGTTTTTTAAATGGATTTGTACTAAGGTACACTATACTGTATGATCCAATGTTTTCTTTTATATATGGGGTTGTTGTCTATGTTTGATTGTAAAGGTGCTTGCATCACTAGACGCTCTCAGTAGTTGATTTTAAAATATAGTGACATCAATAATAAGGGTTTATAATCGAAATGTAAACACAGGAAATTGTTTCTGTAATACATAAGGAAGTTAAGAGTGGATAACCCAGTGAAACGCATGTGAACCACAAAAGCATCATGGGATGGCGCAGGAGGCAATATACTTATAGCTAGCCCAGAGGAATGGAGATGTATAGGTCATAAAATGGCGCCGGACGTGACACACGCATTGATTAAACATGTGAGTTTAGCGCATCACGTGACCGGAGTAGAGGGGCTTATAGCCCGGACATTGAGGGAGTGAGCGGGCATGCGCAGCTGGGTGGAACGCACGCCGGGAAACCGGCTCTGACAGGTGGATAATGAGAATTTATGAGTGATTACTACTGATGGATGCACCTAGAACAATTTTGTAATGGTTCGTGTTGTTGTTTATTATAGAGGTGAGTTTAATAAGGCACGTTAGCGGCCAAACATATTAAAGAAACACAATGTATTTAAAGGAGGAAGAGCATGATGGCATAGTGTGTGGAGTCATGTAAAGGAGCATTTACATGTGCATTGTTTTTGATGTCTTTAAAGCGCCTTGAGTCCTGTTGGAGAAAGAGCGCTATATAAATAAAATTATTATTATTATTATTATTATTATTATTATATGTATACAATAAGTGAGGGTTTTCCAATGATCACTGAAATGTATGAAAAGTGGCATATATGATAAGCTGACCTTTGTGACCCCATGCTAATGAACATGCTTTCTGAAACAGCGGATTGATACAGCTGTGCCTGAAGATTGAATAAAAACAACTGTGTATCGTTAAAACATGAAAATGGTAATGAGTGCCTTTACTTTGGTGGATATGGACAATTCTGGTGAGGAATAATTAAAGAGCACCCTGCATGGTGAAAGGAAATTGAAAGGAGAGTGCATCTATGCAATATTGTGGATATATATATATATATATATACACACACACACACACACACACACACACACACACACACACACACACACACAGTGCCTAATGGCAGTGCCAACCCTGACTGCATAAGACATCACAGTGAGTCACGGGGGATCAGGATACTAGAACGTTACCTTTAATTCTGGCTTCTGTATAAATTACAGTCTGTATACAGTACATAAAACATTGGCTTCCTCATCTTCACTCAAGCGCTGTATAATAGTGCATCCGTTCACATTCTAAACATGTGTAACATGCTCATGTCTGACACTATCTGTGAACAAATATATACACAAAGAACTTCTGCAAAGTAAGATAAATGCCTAGAAATTACAGTTTGAAACTGAAAAAAATATATATATTCTACATTTGAAATATCCTTAACGATATTAAATATCCTTAAAGCTTATAATAGTAGTGCCCCCACAAATGTCTACAAGCAGCCTGCAGCACACTTCTCAACATGACACAAGCAGCTATCAAATCCACAAAAGTAGGGACCCCATGTCCAGGAACCAACTGTTATTCTCAGCAGAGGTAAAGGCTGAATAGAAGAGAGGCAGTCAGTGTGCAACAGGGAGAGCAGTACTATATACAGTATCTTATTCCAGTGGTACTCAAATTGTGTGCCTGCCTAGGCACCCTGGGGTGCCTAGGGACACTTGCAGGGGTGCCTTGGATTGGTGGTCAAGGACTAATTCAAATTACATATGGTCAATGTAATAGGCAAAACTAGTGCTGGTGGCTGTCAGTTATAAAATATGTGAACAAAAGAAGCAAATCTCGTCCCTCAACCACAACTGATCATAAGGATGACATATAAACACAGTTTACTTAATTTAAAATTTATTTCTAAATTTCTCAATAAGAAACTTTTGACCCAGGGGTGCCGTGAAAAAAAATCTTATGCTCTAGGGCACCGTGATTAAAAAAAGTTTTGATACCACTGTCACACACTATATATTAGGAGGGCTGTAAGACAGAAAAAAAAGTGTACTGACCAATGGTAATGAGAATATATGGAATAATGAAATTCTTGTTGAGAAAAAAAGTTGACCCAAACTATGACTACACCCAGCTCACACACATGCAGTCTGCTTTTAAGAATAGCAATGTCACTGGTTATAATCCATTAACATCAATAATCACTAGAGGTTGAGGATTTCAGATTTCATAGCCCATCAAAACCACCAGCTTTAGGCAATAGCCGAAGGCTGCTTTGCAGGTAATTACTTAGGAATGCTTACATGCATCCACATGAACACATACAATGAAGGGAACATGGTGACAGTTATAAAATTAGAAATGTACACTACATTTCTATTACACATATGTAGGAAAAGAGGAATTGTGCTATATGACAGTGAGCAAGCTGCAATGGACAGAGGGTCAGGTTTGCAGAACATCCTGGAGAGCTATCAACAAGTGTGTTCTCCAACAAAAATGGTGTAGTTTCACACGGTAATTGGCCCCACATCGCCACCGCCGATCAGCGTGCACTGCAAGTTGGGACAGATCAGCTGGTAGTTGGTGATACCTTTTCCACCCTGGATGAAGGTGCCGCCTCCGGCCTCCTCCTCTGGCTCCAGCAGCTCCGTGGCCTACTTGCACGGTTTGCGGTACCAGCGGAGGGAACAGATCTTCTAACTCTACATGGTCATAGGGTTGGGTGAACAAATGACGCAGGACGGGGAGATGGGAACAGCCTTGGACATGTGGCTCCAACCCGGCATATCCAACACTCGGTGAGCAGAGAACGGGTGTCTCACATCCCTCGTGGCGAGTGCAGTGCACAGTCACTTCCTTCATTTTTTTATATTTGTTGAACACAGCACTGCCCTTTACGTGCCGGCACCCATAGGCAGCTGCCTAAAGCTGCCTAATGGTAGCGCCTGCCCTGGATCTTCTATAATCCTGAAACCCTTTTGTCACTATTATTGCAAGACAACCATTTCTACTGCAGTTCAATAAACTGTTGGTGATGATTAGGTGCAAAGTGTTGATATAGAAAATTAAATATTAATTTCACATCATTATAGGATGCAGATTATCTTATTTAGATGTTAACATATTGTTGTAAAAAAAAAACAACCCAAAAAAAACTGTTACTTTTTTTCAACCTAGAATGAACTCTGAATAGAGGGCTTTTATCCTGGAAATGAGGACAAATGGCTTAACTTCCTCTACTTATCTTAAAAGTAGTTGTCAGACATCTGACACTGCCATATAATTGATACTTCCAAGAATACTTTTTTATTTTTTAAGTTGTTTTGTTAATTTCAGTTACCTCCAGTAATGGTGGTTATAGGTCTACTGATTATTTTTTAGATTTTTATAAAAAAAAAAAACATATTGCTAGATATGTAATATCCAAATTTTTGTTTGCTGTGAGATTACAAAATCCAATAAAAAAACACACATGCACAGTACAAAAACATTGTCAGTTTGCATAAACATCTTTGTTGTGACAATCTGCGAATCAGGCCCAACATTACAAAATCACCGTTATCCTTCACTATAAGAAATAAGCACAGGGCTCTAGATTTGTTTATGTTGATGCCACACATGGAGTTGTCTGTGTGGAGAATATCAACATCCGCCATTGCTCTGAAAGTCGATTCGTGCTCTGTGCATCACTGAAAGTATAATTAGTAGTGTATACATTGCAACCAGACTATGATTACTTGCTTTCTGGAGTTCTTGGAGAGGGGAGGCTGGAGGCACACCCTAATTCTAAAAATAATAAGAGGTGCTACCATACTGAGACTTGTAGTGCTACACAGAAAAAATAGAAAATGCAGGTGCACACTCCAAGTACTAAGAACACTGGTAATTATAACAATCATAATAAGCACTGCCATTTAACATAGAGTAAAACTGAGGTACAATACTTCACATTATTTTGGCCAGCAGCTTTAATGCTAAAAGTGTTACATAAGTGAGAAGTAGCAATTAAAGTGTTAAAATGTGTTACATTAGTAAAAAGCAGTTTACATACTAAAGAGTGTTAAGGGCCATACACACGGCTATGCCCAATTCTCACTATGAGATGGGCTAGGTCGGCATCGCAAGCACATAATCAGTGTGCTTGCGATACTGACTATGGCCCTCATTCCGAGTTGTTCGCTCTGTATTTTTCTTCGCACCGCAGCGATTTTCCGCTAATTGAGCATGCGCAATGTTCGCACTGCAACTGCGCCAAGTAAATTTGCTAAGAAGTTTGGTATTTTACTCACGGCATTACGGTTTTTTCTTCACTCTGGTGATCGTAATGTGATTGACAGGAAGTGGGTGTTTCTGGGCGGAAACTGGCCGTTTTATGGGAGTGTGTGAAAAAACGCTGCCGTTTCTGGGAAAAACGCGGGAGTGGCTGGAGAAACGGGGGAGTGTCTGGGCGAACGCTGGGTGTGTTTGTGACGTCAAACCAGGAACGAAACTGACTGAACTGATCGCAGTGGCAGAGTAAGTGTCGAGCTACTCAGAAACTGCTTAGAATTTTCTATTCGCAATTTTGAGAATCTTTCATTCGCAATTTTGCTAAGCTAAGATTCACTCCCAGTAGGCGGTGGCTTAGCGTGTGCAATGCTGCTAAAAGCAGCTTGCGAGCGAACAACTCGGAATGAGGGCCTATGTGCGATTTTGGCTAAGTGTCAATTTTGACTATCTCTTCTATAGAGATAGTCAAAATTAACTTGCCTGCTCAGTCTATCTAGGCTTGCGATGGCGACCGTACGGGACCGTGCATCGGCATCGAATCGGGATCGCAAGGTGACTTTCACCTTGCGATTGGCACTAACTTTTCTTACGATTTTGACTATATACTCAAAATTGTAAGAAAACATCTCACCGTGTGTACACACCTTTACATTACTAGTGTGATAACTTGTGGCGGTCAGGTTGTGCTGGCCAGGGGGGTCCTGCGCCCTGTACTTTAACCTTAGGAATGTTAGAGACCCACCTGTGGAGGTCACCTGGCCATGGTAGGTGGGCCCATATTTTTGGCAAAAGTAATAAATTTTACTCCATTGTTAATTACAGAGTTTATTATAATTGTTCTGATTAGTATTGTTCTTATTACTTAGAGTGCACTTGCATTTTCTCTTTTGTTCTGTGTAGTACTACAAGTTTCAGCATGGTAGCCTCTTATTATGTTTAGGGTTAGGGTATGCAGTCCAGCCTAGAATTATGGTGTGTAGTCCAGACCCCTTCCCCCTCTCCATATATTCTATATTGTGTACATATGTGTACACTTGAAGGCAGAGACTCTTTCTGTGTGGATTAGCACCCCTCCCACCTGTCCCTGTGTGTTTTTAATTAGCATAGGGTCCTTACATTTGCAGTCTACATAATTATAAAGGCACTATTAATGGTAAGTCCTGGATACATTTATAGAATATGTCAGCATTAGGGATGGGTTCGGGGTGTGAGGCACCCTAGTTTGGTGTGGATGGTCGCTTTGGGGTATCATTTTTGTAACACTTAATGTAACACTTTTGCTTTTTTCCTTATGTAACACTTTTTAACACCTTAATTGGGTGATTCTCCAGAAAGTGAACATAAAGTCCTGTGCACCACACACATTTAATGTTTTTTTTCTTCTTTTAAACTGGTCTGTTAAGAAATTGTTGTTATATGAAAACTTAATTGCTTAGTAGCAATGCCAAACCCTATAACTTAAGACCCACTAAAATCTTAGTATTTTGGGGAAGTATGTTGTTTGAATTTGTGCAGCTCTACCGTGCATCACGGAGAATCACCCAATTACTGTTTATCACCTCCTGTATATAACACTTCTACCACTCAGCTGCTACTTCTTATTAATGTAACACTTTCTGACAGGGCGGTTGGGTTGTGCTGGTCTGGGGGGTCCTGCGCCCTAGACTTTAACCTCAGGAATGATACGGACCCATTTGATGATGTTGCCTGGTCGCAGTAAGTGGGCACATATTTTTGGAGGAAATTATACTGCATGGTAAAATTGCAGAGTTTATTATAATTGCTCTGATTACCAGTGTTCTAAGTACTTGGAGTGTGCACCTGCATTTTCTCTTTTTTTCTGAGTAATTCTTGTTTATTTTTTATTACATTGACTGCAGTCAGCTGATCAGCATTTGCTCATTTGTTTG
The DNA here is from genome assembly GCF_028390025.1 of Pseudophryne corroboree. NCBI lineage: Eukaryota > Metazoa > Chordata > Amphibia > Anura > Myobatrachidae > Pseudophryne > Pseudophryne corroboree. Next base: position 373,430,868 of record NC_086452.1, read on the forward strand.
CCTTGTGCTTTTAATTAATGAAGGACCATCGAATATGCCCTGCTGTCACTGATGCCCTTTGCTGATTATGTTTTTCCTCAAGGCTCCATGCTGCCTTGGTCACTGAAGCTCCAGTTAAGGTTTTCGAGCAATGATCTGTCTATCTATGGTCCTGATTCAGTGGTGCATGCAGGTACGTGCGACGTTGTGAAAATATGCTAATGATTCAGATGCCATCTTGTGTATAGAGGTGCCCACTGTCGGAATCTCACATCCAACATTTTCCTAAAAGCAGAAACATTGGGAACATCAGGGGCACATTGTTTGCACCATCAAGCCTTTGAATGAGCCTCAGAATGAGCATCTCACCTAAGACGTCCCTCTATCTGCAGACGAATTTGCAGTGTCTGACTATGCCATGCCCAGAAAACGGTCCAGACACACCTGCATTTCAAACATCCACCGTTACCTCCCCCAAACACTGACTACTGTACCTGTTGTTGGCTTTGTAAATAAATTCTCTGTGCGTACAGTCGTACACCAACACTAACCAATGGCCACGCATGCATATTACATCTTTAGCACATGCGCAGCTGCAAAACATTGCTCCACTGCATCTGCAATTGACAATGCGTACACCTCTGGATCAGATTTCCTATGTAACTAAGGTCTCCTTTTGCATCAAGAATTATGGGTAGCCTGTGCAGTCCAGACTTTTAATACATGACGCTGCCCATGTTAGGGTGGTGTTTGCACAATGAAACACACTACGTGAAATCCTGTGCTTTCAATACGCACTTACCCAAGTTGTTTCCATTTTTTTTGTATTCACTAAAATTTTTTTTATCTTACAGTAGTTATAGAATTACATTTATAGTTATATAAAGTCACTATAAATGTTGTCTTTTTTGTATAGTGAAGTCATTAACTACTAAGTCGGCCTAATCAAGTGCTGCAGAGAAGATAATTGACTATATAACATTTTTATGACTGTTTTCAAAATGCATTTGTCATAATCTGTATTACGGCGCCATCTACTGTGTAATGTACACATGAAGGGAATCATTCAAATACAGTATGTCATGATGAATTAGGGTACTGTATGCATTCAGAATAATACATATGCATGAATAAGTATATATTATGTATCGCCTTACTCCACATAGGGGTGCTCACAATTTGGGTCTCACGAAAGTCTAAGCACTTTGTATAGGTGACTGCGGATTTAGCAAATTTAGGGGCTAATTCAGGTTGGATTGCAGTGTGCGATACAACCAGAATTTTTGCTGAAAAGATGCGGGTGTGTCGTGGGCGTGATCACAGCAGCTGCATGACTTCATGCGCAGCCATTGCGATCAGGAAACTGGCGGCGAATCTCCTGTGGCCACAGCTAAGCTGTGCTGGCAGGAAGCTCCCATAGTTTCAGCTAACAAGCAGAAATTGCGAACGCTCCGCAATTTCTGCTTGTTCAACTGGGGGAGGCTCCGGTCAGCCCCCAGCATGCGATACGAAGGATAGCAAATTCTGCTGATTAGCAGAATTTGTTATCCTTACTGAATTAGCCCCTCAGTACAATGGATAGTTCCACCAAAAACTAAAAACAAAACAAAACAACAACTTCTGGGTGGAGTTTAATAACATATATGTAAAAATTGCTTTCTTATTCTCCATGCTTTATTTCCCATCTCTGTCTGTGTTCCTGATTCCGCTCAGTAAGGAAGAAACAGGGAATAACATTTGCAATCCATCAGCATTAGCCATGGATGCAGTATGGGATAGCTATATTCGTCAGGGACCCCAGCGGTTCCTGCTGAATATTAGGCCTAATTCAAGGTTGATTGCAAAACAGCATTTTCCTCTAATGGGCAAAACCATGTGCATTGCAGGTGGGGTAGATGTAACATGTGCAGAGAGGATTAGATTTGGGTGGCTTATATTGTTTCTGTGCAGGGATAAATACTGGCTGCTTAATTTTTACACTGCAATTAAGATTTAAGTTTGAACACACCCCACACAAATCTAAATCTCTCTGCACAAGTTATATCTGTCCCACCTGTAGCCCATTAGAGGAAAATGTTGTTTTGTAATCAACCTTGAATTAGGCCCATAGTGTGGAAGGTTGGTGGATTTAGGGGGTCATTCCGACCCGTTCGCACGCTACGGTTATAGCTGCGGTGCGAACGGGTCGAAAATGCGCATGCGCGGTGCCTGCAATGCACACGTGCATCGTTGCCCAGCCGGGCAACGACCAGAAGAAAGAAGAAAGTGATCGCTAGCGCAATCGCAAGAAGATTGACAGCGGGGAGGCGTTCTGGGGCGGATACTCACCATTTTCCAGACGTGGAGATCCAAATGCAGGCGTGTCCAGGCGTTTGGAGGGCGGTTGTCTGACGTCAATTCCAGGAAACCTTCATCGCTGGATCCATCGCACAGGGTAAGTAACTGCAGGGCTAGTCTTGTTCTGCACAAAACTTTTTTAGCATAGCAGGGCTGCACAAGCGATCGCAGCCCTGCTATGCTAAAATACACTCCCACATAAGCGGCGTATAGTTGATCGCACGGGCAGCAAAAAGTTGCTACGTGCGATCAACTCGGAATGACTCCCTTATACCCCTTTCACATTGCACAAATAACCCGGTACCGACACGGCATATTGCCGTGTCGAACCGGGTCAGTGTGCGATGTGAAAGCACACTGGGCGATTTAGCGGGTCGCCTGACCCGGTAAATCAACCCGGTAAAAAAGAAGGGTTTTACCCGGGTTGATTACCGGGTCAGGTGCGGTGTGAATGGGAGCCGTGTCGATGCGACACGGTTCCCATTCACAAGATAGGGAGAGGCGGCGCTGGAGATGAGCTCATCTCCCGACGCCGCCTCCACCCCCGCCCCTGCTGCTGCTGCGGCCTCCGTTGTCATGGCAACCGACCCGGTATATTGCCGGGTCGGGAAGCCTGCAACGGAGCGCAAATGCCGGATCCCACCCGGTAAGTACACGTTTGTCTTACCGGGTAGGACCCGGCATTTGCGGTGTGAATGCAGCATTAGTGAGTGGAGTTTTTGAATCTCTAAATTTTAAATTCTTTAACTAGATTTATGATGGGACCCATAAGATTTACATTTATTATCGGGCATAACAAAAGGTCGACACAGGAGAAAAAGTCTATTAATGTAGAGGTTTATGTTATATTTACTTTTCTTTTCATTATTTTTTTTACTCTTCATCGGGGTGACACATTTTAAAGAAGCTTTTTTAATCTATCAAAAGAGCATGTGATAACATGCAGTGACATCTACTTGATGTACATGTCAGTGACATTTCAGATTATGTCACAGTTACAAACACTGTCACAAAGCAGAAATCTTTCTGTGGGATATCACTAAGGTTAAGCTTGTGCTGCTTCTTTATTTGTAAAAATGTACCGAATTCTCCTCATGACTCATTTTAGGATGAGTGTCTTCTCGGACATTGGAACTGCAATTTCAAGACTTATCTGCTAGCAGGTTTGTACATACACCAGAAATATGCATGGTGGAAAGAGCAAAATGTCATCTACTACCGCTACATTAATGTAAAAGTTTTTTGTGTTTTTGATAAAATGCTGATTATGTGTATTTGAAAGTTTTACTAAATTGCTTCATGTATGGTTTTTAAATAGTGATGAGCGGGTTCGGTTCCTTGGAATCCGAACCCCCCCCCCCCCCCCAACTTCATCCATTTTACACTGTTCCGAGGCAGATTCGAATCTTCCCGCCTTGCTTGGTTAACCCGAGAGCGCCCGAACGTCATCATCCCGCTGTCGTATTCTTGCGAGATTCGTATTCTATATAAGGAGCCGCGCGTCGCCGCCATTTTCACTTGTGCATTAGAGATGATAGGGAGAGGACGTGCTGCGTTCTCTCAGTTGTGTTCAGTGTGCTGCAAATATCTGTGCTCAGTGTGCTTGCAAATATCTGTGCTCAGTGTGCTGAAAATATCTACGTTCTCTGCCTGAAAAACACTCCATATCTGTGCTCAGTGTGCTGCAAATATCTGTGCTCAGTGTGCAGTGGCGTAACTACTGCCCCCGCAGTCCTCGCGGTGGCTTGGGGGCGAGGGGCTGCGGGGGCGCCACTGATTTAGCACAGATTGACATGCGGACAAGCGTCCGCATGTCAATCTGCGGTTTCCTTCCCTCCGCTGCTGTGTTGGAGGGACACAGAGGGCACAGCGCGCGCCTCTCCCATGTCCCTCCTGTCTCTCCGGCCGGTCTAATAAAGGAAGTGCCGTTCGTGAGCTCTGATTGGCTCACAAATCGGCACTTCCTTTAGCGGTGGTGGGGGGGGGGGAGCAGGCACTGAGGAGGGCATATGTGGCACTGTGGGGGAATATCTGGCACTCAGGGGGCATATACCTGAACTGTGGGGGGATATCTGGCACTGGGGGCATATACCTGCACTCTGGGGGAATATCTGGCACGGGGGGCATATACCTGGCACTGTGGGGGAATATCTGGCACTGGGGGGAGCAGGCACTGAGGGGGCATATGTGGCACTGTGGGGGAATATCTGGCACTGGGGGCATATACCAGGCACTGTGGGGGCATATCTGGCACTGAGGGGGCATATGTGGCACTGGGGGGGTATATTTGGCACTGGGGGCATGTACCTGGCACTGTGGGGGAATATCTGGGACTGGGGGCATATACCTGTCACTGTTGGGGAATAACTGGCACTGGGGGCATATGTGGCACTGGGGGGGTATAATTGACACTGGGGGCATGTACCTGGCACTGTGGGGGAATATCTGGGACTGGGTGCATATACCTGGCACTGTGGGGGAATATCTGGCACTGGGGGCATATGTGGCACAGGGGGGGTATATTTGACACTGGGGGCATGTACCTGGCACTGTGGGGGATTATCTGGCACTGGGGGCATATGTGGCACTGGGAGCACGGCCCTAGCAACAAGCACTAACCCCTAGCAATGAGCATGACACCCAGTGCATGAAACCCCTGGCAACGGGCATGACACCCTGAGCATGAAAATCCCTGGCACCGTGCATGGAACCAAGAGCATGAAACCCCTGGCAACGAGCAGGTAATTTAAAAGTAATTAGAAGCCTTACTGTAGAACTTAATGTGTAATGGGCATTACGGTGTGTGGCATAACGTATCACGGACATTGCGGTGTGTGTCATAATGTGTCAGGCATTACGGTGTGTTGTATACTATATCACGGGCATTGTGGTATGTGGTATAATGTCTCAGGATCATTGCGGTGTGTGTCATACTGTGTCACAGACATTGTATGTGCTATAATGTATCAGGGGCATTGCAGTTTGTAGCATAATGTATAACGGGCATTGCGATTCCAGTCATAATGTGTCACAGGCATTACGGTGTGTGGCATAATGTGTCGGGGGCATTACAGTGTGCGCATATTGTGTCATGTGCATTATTGTGCGTAGCATAACGTCTGAGGGCCTTTGCAGTATGTGGCATAATGTCTGAGGGCCTTTGCAGTATGTGGCATAATGTATACTGGGCATTACTATAAGGAGGAAAAATGACAAATAATGTAAGGGTCATGAATCAGGATTATTTTTCTTTCCTGTGGTGGCTAACGTCTGGGCGTGCAGGTTGTAAAACTGGGGTATAAGGTAGTTTTTTCCTGCAATGACACGCCCCTTTATGCGAAGCCACGCCCATTTAAACTAAGCCACGTCCTTTTTTCGCGGCGCGCGCATGTTTATCCCTTTACTAGTGCCAAATATGGGGGGGGGGCGGCAACATTTTTTTGGGCTTGGGGGAGAAAAATTTCTAGTTACGCCACTGTCAGTGTGCTTTATTTTGGGGACTGGGGACCACCAGTATTATATAGTAGGAGGACAGTGCAGAGTTTTGCTGACCAGTGACCACCAGTATTATACGTACTGCTATATATATATACTGGTGGTCACTGTCAGCAAACTGCAAAACTAAAATGCACCACAGGTATAGAATCTAGATGATAGTATACTTGACGACACAGAGGTAGGTGGAGCAGTGGCCTTCCGTACCGTAATGCTATATATACTGGTGGTCACTGTCAGCAAACTGCAAAACTAAAATGCACCACAGGTATAGAATCTAGATGGATAGTATACTTGATGACACAGAGGTAGGTAGAGCAGTGGCCATCCGTACCGTACTGCTATATATACTGGTGGTCACTGTCAGCAAACTGCAAAACTAAAATGCACCACAGGTATAGAATCTAGATGGATAGTATACTTGACGACACAGAGGTAGGTAGAGCAGTGGCCTTCCGTACCATACTGCTATATATACTGGTGGTCACTGTCAGCAAACTGCAAAACTAAAATGCACCACAGGTATAGAATCTAGATGGATAGTATACTTGACGACATAGAGGTAGGTAGAGCAGTGGCCTTCCGTACCGTACTGCTATATATACTGGTGGTCACTGTCAGCAAAACTCTGCACTGTACTCCTCCTATATAATACTGCTGGTCCCCAGTCCCCACAATAAAGCAGTATGAGCACAGATATATGCAGCACACTGAGCACAGATATGGAGCGTTTTTTAGGCAGACAACGTATAATACTGGTGGTCACTGGTCAGCAAAACTCTGCACTGTACTCCTCCTATATAATACTGCTCGTCCCCAGTCCCCACAATAAAGCAGTGTGAGCACAGATATATACAGCACACTGAGCACAGATATGGAGTGTTTTTCAGGCAGACAACGTATACTGGTGGTCACTGGTCAGCAAAACTCTGCACTGGACTCCTCCTATATAATACATCTGCTCCCCAGTCCCCACATTTAAGCAATAAGCACAAATATTTGCAGCAACATTAATAAACGGAGAGGACGCCAGCCACGTCCTTTCCCTAACATTTCCAATGCACGAGTGAAAATGGCGGCTACGCGCAGCTCCTAATATAGAATCCGAATCTCGCGAGAATCCGACAGCGGGATGATGACGTTCGGGCACGATCGGATTAACCGAGCCATACGAGAGAATCCAAGTATGCCTCGGACCCGTGTAAAATGGGTGAAGTTCGGGGGGGTTCGGTTTCCGAGGAACCGAACCCGCTCATCACTTATATATATATATATATATATATATATATATAAAGCAATGAGAGTATGGCACCACAGGTGAGTGTGGATAGAAACAGTTAAATAAATAAAATTATTACTATACAGACACTCCCTTGTTCATATAGGGTGTCAGCTACCCCCTAAGTTTTCAGCATGGGTAAGGTGCTTTTAATAACTTAAATGGGATGGGGGGAATAGGGGTACCACCGACCGACAGTTTCTTTTCAATTATATACAATTTATGAAGATAGGCAGGATACGAGGAGGTGGGATAAAAAGTAATACATTTATTTTAAATAAAGATAAAAAATAGACTAAACATGAAAGGTAAAAGTACTCAAAAATACTAGATAAAAATTAGCTAGAACCATAAAACATGAAAAGTATATAAATATGAATAAAAAAATCTGAGACAAGAGAATGCTGCTTATCTTAATGTGGAGAGTCATATGGGACACAACCAACGCGTTTCGTCACTCTGACTTCATCAAGGGGTGAAGTCAGAGTGACAAAATGCTACAGTATGCTGCGACCTGCCACACTTATATGGCTGAACTCCCTGATTTTTGTTTGCAGCTCCACAGAGCTCCACAGTACAATAATAAGCGAGTTTAGGGTGAGACTAGCCGGCGACGGGGGCGAGTTCTGGTCCCGTTACCAGCTTATATATGTCATTGCAACGGCAATATGCCCCCTTTACCCTTATTTGATTTGACCCCTAAGAACATAGGGGGTACTTCTGAGTTGATCGCAGCAGGAACTTTGTTAGCAGTTGGGCAAAACCATGTGCGCTGCAGGGGAGGCAGATATAACATGTGCAGAGAGAGTTAGATTTGGGTTGGTTATTTTGTTTCTGTGCAGGGTAAATATTGGCTGGTTTATTTGTACACTGCAATTTAGAGTTCAATTTGAACACACCCACCCAAATCTAACTCTCTGCACTTATTACACCTGCAGTGCATCATGGTTTTGCCCATTAAAGGAAAATGTCTTGCAATCAACCTTGAATTAGGCCCTAAATCTTGGAAAGAGATAAAGTGGAGAGAGATAAAGTCACAGCTAATCAGTTAATAACTGCCATGTTACAGATGTTTCAAAAATGACAGTTAGGAGCCCGTTGGTAGCTATTATATCTCTGTCCGCTTTATATCTCACCAAGGCTTAGTACATAGACCCTTGTGTTTGAAAAATGACAGGAACTGATTGGTTGATACTTCATCTCTTTCCACTTTATCTTCTTCCAAGATCTGATAAATCTCCCCCTTTGTGAGGTAGAAATATTAGTGATCCACTCATTGTTCCGCTGTTAATAAGACATCAAAAATCAAGAGACTGATGTAGACACTTGCAAACCTATTGAACATAATATCAAACAAATTTAATTGTCCAACATATAATGCTTCTCTAAATATTAAGTATATAATTCAGTATATGAAATAAAATATAAAATTCAGAACCTAAGTCCTGTGTTGCCCAGCATATTACAATGACCTCATGATCCATTGAACCTCTTTTACTGTATTTCCTCTGGTTCTTCAAAATAATATCGAAAGGGATTAAGGGGTACATTTACTAAGCAGTGATAAGAGCGGAGAAGTGAGCCAGTGGAGAAGTTGCCCATGACAACCAATCAGCACTGAAGTAACATTTATAATTTGCATACTATAAAATGATACACAGCTGCTGATTGGTTGATGGGGGAATTTCTCCACTGGCTCACTTCTCCGCTCTTATCACTGCTTAGTAAATGTCTACTGTTATAAATTGGTCCAGGATGAAAAAAAAATAAAAAAATCCCTCCAGCTGTAAACAGCCATTAAAAGGTAAGCAGTGACATCACAATAAGAATCCTGTAATAGACATTAGAACCTTGTCAATGTTTGGTTTGGTTGGCTAGCAAGCAATGATATCATAATGCATGGAATACTGGTAGACAATGAATGCTGGATCACGAAGAATCATTTCTCACCAGTATAGGAAAAGAGGCAGAGGCCGAGTGAACGCTCTGTACAAGCAGCAGACATTGCCGAACAACAAGTGCTGCAGGTTTCGTCACTCTGACTTCATCAAGGGGTGAAGTCAGAGTGACGAAACGTGTTGGGTGTGTCCCATATGACTCTCCACATTAAGATAAGCAGCATTCTCTTGTCTCAGGTTTTTTATTCATATTTATATACTTTTCATGTTTTATGGTTCTAGCTAATTTTTATCTAGTATTTTTGAGTACTTTTACCTTTCATGTTTAGTCTATTTTTTATCTTTATATAAATTAATGTATTACTTTTTATCCCACCTCCTCGTATCCTGCCTATCTTCATAAATTGTATATAATTGAACAGACACTGTCGGTCGCTGGTACCCCTATCCCCCCCATCCCATATATATATATATATATATATATATATATATATATATAGGGGCTGATGTAGAGTTAATGACTGGTATTTCCAAATGGTTTTATCCCTTGTGTATTACAATACATTATTGTCTTTATAGGTTGCATACTATAAATTTACTACAAATAGCTAACACTACAGTATGTGGTCAGTATGCTGCGAGATGCCACACTTATATGGCTGGACTCTCTGATTTTTGTTTGCAGCTCCACAGAGCTCCACAGTACAATAATTAGCGAGTTTAGGGTGAGACTGGCCTGCGAGGGGGGCGAGTTCTGGTCCCGTTACCAGCTTATATATGTCATTGCAACGGCAATATGCCCCCTTTACCCTTAATTGATTTGACCCCTAAGAACATAGGGGTTAATTCTGAGTATATCGCAGCAGGAACTTTGGAGGTCATCCCGAGTCGTTCGCTCGGAAAATTTCTTCGCATCGCAGCGTTTTTCCGCTTAGTGCGCATGCGCAATGTCCGCACTGCGACTGCGCCAAGTAAATTTGCTATGAAGTTTGGATTTTTACTCACGGCTTTTTCTTCGCTCAGGCGATCGTAGTGTGATTGACAGGAAATGGGTGTTACTGGGCGGAAACAGGCCGTTTTATGGGCGTGTAGGAAAAAACGCTACCGTTTCCGGAAAAAACGAGGGAGTGGCTGGAGCGTCTGGGCGAACGCTGGGTGTGTTTGTGACGTCAAACCAGGAACGATAAGCACTGAACTGATCGCAGATGCCGAGTAAGTCTGAAGCTACTCAGAAACTGCTACGAGATGTGTAATCGCAATATTGTGAATCTTTCGTTCGCAATTTTAAGAAGCTAAGATTCACTCCCAGTAGGCGGCGGCTTAGCGTGTGCAATACTGCTAAAATCGCCTTGCGAGCGAACAACTCGGAATGAGGGCCTTTGTTAGCAGTTGTGCAAAACCATGTGCACTGCAGGGGAGGCAGATATAACATGTGCAGAGAGAGTTAGATTTGGGTGGGTTATTTTGTTTCTGTGCAGGGTAAATACTGGCTGCTTTATTTTTATACTGCAATTTAGATTGCAGATTGAACACACCACACCCAAATCTAACTCTCTCTGCACATGTTATATCTGCCTCCCCTGCAGTGCACATGGTTTTGCCCAACTGCTAACAAAGGCCCTCATTCCGAGTTGATCGCTCGCAAGCTGCTTTTAGCAGCAATGCAAATGCTAGGTCGCCACCCTCTGGGAGTGTATCTTAGCTTAGAAGAAGTGCGATCGAAAGGTAAGCAGTTCTGCAACTAAAAAATTTCATGCAGTTTCAGAGTGGCTCAAGACTTACTCCTAGATTGCGATCACCTCAGTCCGTTTAGTTCCTGCTTTGACGTCACAAACACGCCCTGCGTTCGGCTAGCCACTCCCCCATTTCTCCAGCCACTCCTGCGTTTTTACCTGGCATGCCTGCGTTTTTTAGCACACTCCCTGAAAACGCTGAGTTGCCGCCCAGAAACACTCACTTCCTGTCAATCAAACAACGAACACTCGAGTGACTGAAAAGCGTCACTCGAGCGTGTGTAAAACTACAAAGTTTTGTGTGGAAGTACTTAGTGCATGCACGCTGCGTACCATGCAGAGGTGTAACTCTGGGAGGCAACGGAGTCATCTGCCGCCGGGCTCCTACTCTGAAGGGGGGCACCACTCCTCTCATTCTGTGACACCATTCAATTAAGTTAATTGATAGCCGCCACTATCTCTTCAGTGGCCGACTTCCTCACTGGTCCCTGCACCTTATACCACACACCCTTATTATTATAGATACACATTTTTATAAGTGTCATACCCAGGATTAGAACCCACGCCCTATTACACTGGAAGCAGGTACCTTGCTGATATAGCTATTTGCTACTGTATAGGAAGCATGAGAATTCTAACTATATGAAGTTACTTCTCTGACAATTACAAGTAACTTCACATAGTTAGAATGCTCCCGTTTCCCATACAGGAGCAAATAGCTCCATCAGTAAAGTGTCTGCTGTCAGTGAAACAGGACATGGTTTCTAATCCTGGACATGACTGCTAAGAAATGTGTGATTTAAAATAAAAGACAATGGAATGTATATATACAGTATATACATTTTTATTTCAGAACAACCCGTATCCAAAAAAATAAATAAATACATTTAAAATGTTTTATATATATATATATATATATATATATATATATATATATAAAATCTAAATTTAGGGGGGCACCAATATTTATCTTGCCTCCGGGCAACTGGGACGAACTTACGGCACTGGTACCATGCGCATGCGCAGAATTGCACTTTTTTCACCTGATCGCTGCGCTGCGAAAAACGGCAGCGAGCGATCAACTCGGAATGAGGGCCAAAGTTCCTGCTGCGATCAACTCAGAATTACCCACACTGTTAGGCTAGTTAGTGTTAGTCTTTTATTATATAGGATTACATGATATTATCATCGAGTATTAGTGCTAGTGTTAGAGCGTATTATGTTAAAGTATTCCAATATACTGTATGCCAAAGAAACAACCCAGATACTGTTTAACAAACAATAAAACTCTGCTAATAATATAAATTAACTGAGAATGCCAAAGTTATTTTTCCTATGAAATGCGTTGTTAGTGTGGGTCCAGTCACCTTGTCGCAGTGAGTGGAAAATCAGTTTGTTCAAAATGTGCACTAAGAACGTCATGTTTATTATGGTATGCGGTTAATATACAGCCTGTCAGGATCACGGCATTCAGGATCCCGACGCCGGAATCCCGACAGGTGGCTAAATGCCAGCAGCCGAAATCCTGACTGCAGACCCCCGTATTCCCACTTGGGTGGTGGGTCCACGCAGTGGCGGATTTAGGGGGGGGGGCCACCAAGGCACGTGCCCCCCCTGTCATTTTTAGTGCAGACTGACATGCGGACGAGCGTCCGCATGTCAGTCTGCGGTCTCGTTTCCTCCCCTGCTGTTAGGAGGGACACGGAGGGCACAGTGCGCGCCTCTCCTGTGTCCCTCCTGGGTCTCCGGCGGCCGCTGGTCTCATAAAGGAAGTGCCGTTCGTGAGCACTTCCTTTATTACAGTGACCCGCGGCCGCCGGAGACACAGGAGGGACACAGGGAGGCGTGCACTGTGCCCTCCGTGTCCCTCCTAACAGCAGGGGAGCGGGGGGAGCAGCGGCGGCGGAGGAAGGGGGGGGGGACGCACTGGGGGGGAATATCTGGCACTGGGGGCATATTTGGCAGGGAGGGGGGGGGAGAATATCTGGCACTGGGGACATATATGGCACTGGGGAGGGAATATCTGGCACTGGGGGCATATTTGGCAGGGGGGGGGGAATATCTGGCACTGGGGACATATATGGCACTGGGGGGAATATCTGGCACTGGGGGCATATATGGCACTGGGGGGGGGATATCTGGCACTGGGGGCATATGTGGCACTGGGGGCATATGTGGCACTGGGGGGGGAATATCTGGCACTGGGGCATATGTGGCACTGGGGGCATATATAGCACTGGGGGGGCGATATCTGGCACTGGGGGCATATGTGGCACTGTCGGGGAATATCTGGCACTGGGGGTATATGTGTACCTGGCACATGGGGGGGGGCTATATTTGGCACTGGGGGCATGTGAGTACCTGGCACCGTGGGGGAATATCTGGCACTGGGGACATATGTGGCACTGGGAGCACAGCCCTAGCAACAAGGACTACCTACTAGCAACGAGCATGACACCCAGTGCATGAAACCCCTGGCAACGAGCATGACACCCAGTGCATGAAACCCCTGGCAACGAGCATGACACCCAGTGCATGAAACCCCTGGCAACGAGCATGACACCCTGAGCATGAAAACCCCTGGCACCATGCATGGAACCAAGAGCATGAAACCCCTGGCAACGAGCATGACACCCAGTGCATGAAACCCCTGACAACGAGCAGGTATTTGAAAAGTAATTAGAAGCCTTACTGTAGGACTTAATGTGTAATGGGCATTACGGTGTGTGGCATAATGTATCACGGACATTGCGGTGTGTGTCATAATGTGTCACAGGCATTACGGTGTATGGTATACTATATCGCTGGCATTGTGATATGTGGTATAATGTCTCAGGGTCATTGCAGTGTGTGGCATAATGTATCACGGACATTGCGGTGTGTGTCATAATGTGTCAGGCATTACGGTGTGTGGTATACTATATCACGGGCATTGTGGTATGTGGTATAATGTCTCAGGGTCATTGCAGTGTGGCATAATATATAACGGGCATTGCGGTGTGTGGCATAGGGTATAACGGGCATTGCGGTATGTGTCACAGGCATTACGGTGTATGGTATACTATATCACGGGAATTGTGGTATAATGTCTCAAGGTCATTGCAGTGTGTGGCATAATGTGTCACAGACATTGTATGTGCTATAATGTATCAGGGGCAGTGCAGTGTGTAGCATAATGTATAACGGGCATTGCGATTCCTGTCATAATGTGTCACAGGCATTACGGTGTGTGGCATAATGTGTCTGGGGCATTACAGTGTGTGCATATTGTGTCATGTGCATTATTGTGTGTGGAATAATGTCTAAGGGCCATTGCAGTATGTGGAATAATGTATACTGGGCATTACTATAAGGAGGAAAAATGACAAATAATGTAAGGGGCATGAATCAGGATTATTTTTCTTTCCTGTGGTGGCCAACGTCTGGGCGTGCAGGTTGCAAAACTGGGGTATAAGGTAGTCTTTTCCTGCAATACCACGCCCATTCCAACGAAGCCACGCCCATTCCAATGAAGTCACGCCCCTTATGGTGCCCCCCCTGTAATTTTTTTCTGGATCCGCCCCTGGGTCCACGCCACCACCAGAGTGGGAATATAAAGCTCACCACCGAGGCTGATGCCTGGCGAGTACAGCAAGCCAGCGAGGGGACTCGCTGACGGTATGCCAGCTGCCAGGAAGCTGCTGTCGGGACACTGACATCTGGCATCCCAACAGCCAGTGTATATCATATGTATTCCGTTTATTACAGATACTGTACTATATTGCAAAATGACAATGTTACATACTGTACACATATTTCTTCTCAGTTAATTGTTTATTGGTTTATAGTGTATAGTGTCTGTGTATTTTTATCATTGTCATTTTATTTGAATGTAAGAATTTTTCATAAAATATCAAATTATGGTATTACTACTAGTTACTAGAGATGAGCGCCTGAAATTTTTCGGGTTTTGTGTTTTGGTTTTGGGTTCGGTTCCGCGGCCGTGTTTTGGGTTCGACCGCGTTTTGGCAAAACCTCACCGAATTTTTTTTGTCGGATTCGGGTGTGTTTTGGATTCGGGTGTTTTTTTCAAAAAACCCTAAAAAACAGCTTAAATCATAGAATTTGGGGGTCATTTTGATCCCATATTATTATTAACCTCAAAAACACTAATTTCCACTCATTTTCAGTCTATTCTGAATACCTCACACCTCACAATATTATTTTTAGTCCTAAAATTTGCACCGAGGTCGCTGGATGACTAAGCTAAGCGACCCTAGTGGCCGACACAAACACCTGGCCCATCTAGGAGTGGCACTGCAGTGTCACGCAGGATGGCCCTTCCAAAAAACACTCCCCAAACAGCACATGACGCAAAGAAAAAAAGAGGTGCAATGAGGTAGCTGTGTGACTAAGCTCAGCGACCCAAGTGCCCGACACAAACACCTGGCCCATCTAGGAGTGGCACTGCAGTGTCACGCAGGATGTCCCTTCCAAAAAACCCTCCCCAAACAGCACATGACGCAAAGAAAAAAAGAGGCGCAATGAGGTAGCTGTGTGAGTAAGATTAGCGACCCTAGTGGCCGACACAAACACCGGGCCCATCTAGGAGTGGCACTGCAGTGTCACGCAGGATGTCCCTTCCAAAAAACCCTCCCCAAACAGCACATGACGCAAAGAAAAATAAAAGAAAAAAGAGGTGCAAGATGGAATTGTCCTTGGGCCCTCCCACCCACCCTTATGTTGTATAAACAGGACATGCACACTTTAACCAACCCATCATTTCAGTGACAGGGTCTGCCACACGACTGTGACTGATATGACGGGTTGGTTTGGACCCCCACCAAAAAAGAAGCAATTAATCTCTCCTTGCACAAACTGGCTCTACAGAGGCAAGATGTCCACCTCATCATCATCCTCCGATATATCACCGTGTACATCCCCCTCCTCACAGATTATCAATTCGTCCCCACTGGAATCCACCATCTCAGCTCCCTGTGTACTTTGTGGAGGCAATTGCTGCTGGTCAATGTCTCCGCGGAGGAATTGATTATAATTCATTTTAATGAACATCATCTTCTCCACATTTTCTGGATGTAACCTCGTACGCCGATTGCTGACAAGGTGAGCGGCGGCACTAAACACTCTTTCGGAGTACACACTTGTGGGAGGGCAACTTAGGTAGAATAAAGCCAGTTTGTGCAAGGGCCTCCAAATTGCCTCTTTTTCCTGCCAGTATAAGTACGGACTGTGTGACGTGCCTACTTGGATGCGGTCACTCATATAATCCTCCACCATTCTTTCAATGTTGAGAGAATCATATGCAGTGACAGTAGACGACATGTCCGTAATCGTTGTCAGGTCCTTCAGTCCGGACCAGATGTCAGCATCAGCAGTCGCTCCAGACTGCCCTGCATCACCGCCAGCGGGTGGGCTCGGAATTCTGAGCCTTTTCCTCGCACCCCCAGTTGCGGGAGAATGTGAAGGAGGAGATGTTGACAGGTCGCGTTCCGCTTGACTTGACAATTTTGTCACCAGCAGGTCTTTGCACCCCAGCAGACTTGTGTCTGCCGGAAAGAGAGATCCAAGGTAGGTTTTAAATCTAGGATCGAGCACGGTGGCCAAAATGTAGTGCTCTGATTTCAACAGATTGACCACCCGTGAATCCTTGTTAAGCGAATTAAGGGCTGCATCCACAAGTCCCACATGCCTAGCGGAATCGCTCCCTTTTAGCTCCTTCTTCAATGCCTCCAGCTTCTTCTGCAAAAGCCTGATGAGGGGAATGACCTGACTCAGGCTGGCAGTGTCTGAACTGACTTCACGTGTGGCAAGTTCAAAGGGCATCAGAACCTTGCACAACGTTGAAATCATTCTCCACTGCGCTTGAGACAGGTGCATTCCACCTCCTATATCGTGCTCAATTGTATAGGCTTGAATGGCCTTTTGCTGCTCCTCCAACCTCTGAAGCATATAGAGGGTTGAATTCCACCTCGTTACCACTTCTTGCTTCAGATGATGGCAGGGCAGGTTCAGTAGTTTTTGGTGGTGCTCCAGTCTTCTGTACGTGGTGCCTGTACGCCGAAAGTGTCCCGCAATTCTTCTGGCCACCAACAGCATCTCTTGCACGCCCCTGTCGTTTTTTAAAAAATTCTGCACCACCAAATTCAAAGTATGTGCAAAACATGGGACGTGCTGGAATTTGCCCATATTTAATGCACACACAATATTGCTGGCGTTGTCCGATGCCACAAATCCACAGGAGAGTCCAATTGGGGTAAGCCATTCTGCGATGATCTTCCTCAGTTGCCGTAAGAGGTTTTCAGCTGTGTGCGTATTCTGGAAAGCGGTGATACAAAGCGTAGCCTGCCTAGGAAAGAGTTGGCGTTTGCGAGATGCTGCTACTGGTGCCGCCGCTGCTGTTCTTGCGGCGGGAGTCCATACATCTACCCAGTGGGCGGTCACAGTCATATAGTCCTGACCCTGCCCTGCTCCACTTGTCCACATGTCCGTGGTTAAGTGGACATTGGGTACAACTGCATTTTTTAGGACACTGGTGAGTCTTTTTCTGAGGTCCGTGTACATTCTCGGTATCGCCTGCCTACAGAAGTGGAACCTAGATGGTATTTGGTAACGGGGGCACACTGCCTCAATAAATTGTCTAGTTCCCTGTGAACTAACGGCGGATACCGGACGCACGTCTAACACCAACATAGTTGTCAAGGACTCAGTTATCCGCTTTGCAACAGGATGACTGCTGTGATATTTCATCTTCCTCGCAAAGGACTGTTGGACAGTCAATTGCTTACTGGAAGTAGTACAAGTGGGCTTACGACTTCCCCTCTGGGATGACCATCGACTCCCAGCAGCAACAACAGCAGCGCCAGCAGCAGTAGGCGTTACACGCAAGGATGCATCGGAGGAATCCCAGGCAGGATGGCCTGCAGGACTATTGGCATTCCTGGGGAAGGAGGAAATTGACACTGAGGGAGTTGGTGGGGTGGTTTGCGTGAGCTTGGTTACAAGAGGAAGGGATTTACTGGTCAGTGGACTGCTTCCGCTGTCGGCCCAAGTTTTTGAACTTGTCACTGACTTATTATGAATGCGCTGCAGGTGACGTATAAGGGAGGATGTTCCGAGGTGGTTAACGTCCTTACCCCTACTTATTACAGCTTGACAAAGGGAACACACGGCTTGACACCTGTTGTCCGCATTTCTGGTGAAATACTTCCACACCGAAGAGCTGATTTTTTTGGTATTTTCACCAGGCATGTCAACGGCCCTATTCCTCCCACGGACAACAGGTGTCTCCCCGGGTGCCTGACTTAAACAAACCACCTCACCATCAGAATCCTCCTGGTCAATTTCCTCCCCAGCGCCAGCAACACCCATATCCTCCTCATCCTGGTGTACTTCAACACTGACATCTTCAATCTGACTATCAGGAACTGGACTGCGGGTGCTCCTTCCAGCACTTGCAGGGGGCGTGCAAATGGTGGAAGGCGCATGCTCTTCACGTCCAGTGTTGGGAAGGTCAGGCATCGCAACCGACACAATTGGACTCTCCTTGTGGATTTGGGATTTCGAAGAACGCACAGTTCTTTGCGGTGCTTTTGCCAGCTTGAGTCTTTTCATTTTTCTAGTGAGAGGCTGAGTGCCTCCATCCTCATGTGAAGCTGAACCACTATCCATGAACATAGGCCAGGGCCTCAGCCGTTCCTTGCCACTCCGTGTGGTAAATGGCATATTGGCAAGTTTACGCTTCTCCTCCGACAATTTTATTTTAGGTTTTGGAGTCCTTTTTTTACTGATATTTGGTGTTTTGGATTTGACATGCTCTGTACTATGACATTGGGCATCGGCCTTGGCAGACGACGTTGCTGGCATTTCATCGTCTCGGCCATGACTAGTGGCAGCAGCTTCAGCACGAGGTGGAAGTGGATCTTGATCTTTCCCTAATTTTGGAACCTCAACATTTTTGTTCTCCATATTTTAATAGGCACAACTAAAAGGCACCTCAGGTAAACAATGGAGATGGATGGATACTAGTATACAATTATGGATGGACTGCCGAGTGCCGACACAGAGGTAGCTAAAGCCGTGGACTACCGTACTGTACTGTGTCTGCTGCTAATATAGACTGGTTGATAAAGAGATGTAGTAGTAGTATGTATGTATAAAGAAGAAAGAAAAAAAAACCACGGGTAGGTGGTATACAATTATGGACGGACTGCCGAGTGCCGACACAGAGGTAGCTACAGCCGTGGACTACCGTACTGTACTGTGTCTGCTGCTAATATAGACTGGTTGATAAAGAGATGTAGTAGTAGTATGTATGTATAAAGAAGAAAGAAAAAAAAACCACGGGTAGGTGGTATACAATTATGGACGGACTGCCCAGTGCCGACACAGAGGTAGCTACAGCCGTGGACTACCGTACTGTACTGTGTCTGCTGCTAATATAGACTGGTTGATAAAGAGATGTAGTAGTAGTATGTATGTATAAAGAAGAAAGAAAAAAAAACCACGGGTAGGTGGTATACAATTATGGACGGACTTCCGAGTGCCGACACAGAGGTAGCTACAGCCGTGGACTACCGTACTGTACTGTGTCTGCTGCTAATATAGACTGGTTGATAAAGAGATGTAGTAGTAGTATGTATGTATAAAGAAGAAAGAAAAAAAAACCACGGGTAGGTGGTATACAATTATGGACGGACTGCCCAGTGCCGACACAGAGGTAGCTACAGCCGTGGACTACCATACTGTACTGTGTCTGCTGCTAATATAGACTGGTTGATAAAGAGATGTAGTAGTAGTATGTATGTATAAAGAAGAAAGAAAAAAAAACCACGGGTAGGTGGTATACAATTATGGACGGACTGCCCAGTGCCGACACAGAGGTAGCTACAGCCGTGGACTACCGTACTGTACTGTGTCTGCTGCTAATATAGACTGGTTGATAAAGAGATGTAGTAGTAGTAGTATGTATGTATAAAGAAGAAAGAAAAAAAAACCACGGGTAGGTGGTATACAATTATGGACGGACTGCCCAGTGCCGACACAGAGGTAGCTACAGCCGTGGACTACCGTACTGTACTGTGTCTGCTGCTAATATAGACTGGTTGATAAAGAGATGTAGTAGTAGTATGTATGTATAAAGAAGAAAGAAAAAAAAACCACGGGTAGGTGGTATACAATTATGGACGGACTGCCCAGTGCCGACACAGAGGTAGCTACAGCCGTGGACTACCGTACTGTACTGTGTCTGCTGCTAATATAGACTGGTTGATAAAGAGATGTAGTAGTAGTAGTATGTATGTATAAAGAAGAAAGAAAAAAAAACCACGGGTAGGTGGTATACAATTATGGACGGACTGCCGAGTGCCGTCACAGAGGTAGCTACAGCCGTGGACTACCGTACTGTACTGTGTCTGCTGCTAATATAGACTGGTTGATAAAGAGATGTAGTAGTAGTATGTATGTATAAAGAAGAAAGAAAAAAAAACCACGGGTAGGTGGTATACAATTATGGACGGACTGCCCAGTGCCGACACAGAGGTAGCTACAGCCGTGGACTACCGTACTGTACTGTGTCTGCTGCTAATATAGACTGGTTGATAAAGAGATGTAGTAGTAGTAGTATGTATGTATAAAGAAGAAAGAAAAAAAAACCACGGGTAGGTGGTATACAATTATGGACGGACTGCCGAGTGCCGACACAGAGGTAGCTACAGCCGTGAACTACCGTACTGTGTCTGCTGCGACTGGATGATAAATAATGATATAAAAAATATATATATATCACTACTGCAGCCGGACAGGTATATATTATATAATGACGGACCAGCTGGACACTGTCTGTCAGCAGAATGAGTTTTTTATAGAATAAAAAAAAAACCACCACACAAGTGAAGTCACACGACTAGTGTTTAACTTTTTCAGGCAATCACAATATAGTATACTATACTACTAACTATACTGGTGGTCAGTGTGGTCAGGTCACTGGTCAGTCACACTGGCAGTGGCACTCCTGCAGCAAAAGTGTGCACTGTTTAATTTTAATAATAATATGTACTCCTGGCTCCTGCTATAACCTATAACTGGCACTGCAGTGCTCCCCAGTCTCCCCCACAATTATAAGATGTGTGAGCTGAGCACAGTCAGATACGAGTGTTTAACTTTTTCAGGCAATCACAATATAGTATACTATACTACTAACTATACTGGTGGTCAGTGTGGTCAGGTCACTGGTCAGTCACACTGGCAGTGGCACTCCTGCAGCAAAAGTGTGCACTGTTTAATTTTAATAATAATATGTACTCCTGGCTCCTGCTATAACCTATAACTGGCACTGCAGTGCTCCCCAGTCTCCCCCACAATTATAAGATGTGTGAGCTGAGCACAGTCAGATACGAGTGTTTAACTTTTTCAGGCAATCACAATAGTACTGTACTGTGTCTGCTGCTAATATAGACTGGTTGATAAAGAGATGTAGTAGTAGTATGTATGTATAAAGAAGAAAGAAAAAAAAACCACGGGTAGGTGGTATACAATTATGGACGGACTGCCCAGTGCCGTACTATACTACTAACTATACTGGTGGTCAGTGTGGTCAGGTCACTGGTCAGTCACACTGGCAGTGGCACTCCTGCAGCAAAAGTGTGCACTGTTTAATTTTAATAATAATATGTACTCCTGGCTCCTGCTATAACCTATAACTGGCACTGCAGTGCTCCCCAGTCTCCCCCACAATTATAAGATGTGTGAGCTGAGCACAGTCAGATATATACATAGATGATGCAGCACACTGGGCTGAGCAGTGCACACAGATATGGTATGTGACTGAGTCACTGTGTATCGTTTTTTTCAGGCAGAGAACGGATATATTAAATAAAACTGCACTGTCTGGTGGTCACTGTGGTCAGTCACTAGTAAACTCTGCACTCTCTACAGTTCTACAGTACTCCTAAGCTCCAGTAAATCAGGTCAATCTCTCTCTCTCTCTCTTCTAATCTAAATGGAGAGGACGCCAGCCACGTCCTCTCCCTATCAATCTCAATGCACGTGTGAAAATGGCGGCGACGCGCGGCTCCTTATATAGAATCCGAGTCTCGCGAGAATCCGACAGCGTCATGATGACGTTCGGGCGCGCTCGGGTTAACCGAGCAAGGCGGGAAGATCCGAGTCGCTCGGACCCGTGAAAAAAAACATGAAGTTCGTGCGGGTTCGGATTCAGAGAAACCGAACCCGCTCATCTCTACTAGTTACCAGCCCATCAAAATGACGGAGCTGCAGGGAGTCAGGGCTCTGTCATGCTGAGGTGTGTAGGTGTGTGTCTGTGTTTGTGTGTGTGTGTGTGTGTGTATGCCCGAACAAAGCAACACTGGAACTGCTCTGTCAGTCACAATGTAGTGACCGCTGGTACACCATAGAAGTGAGGAGCAGCATTAGCCTTTTATTATAGGGGATGTATCACCACGGGTGGTCTTCAGTATGCCGACTGACGGGATCCCGGCGCACAGTATACCGGCGCCGGGATCCCGACAGCCGGCATACCGACACTTATTCTCCCTCGTGGGGCTCCACGACTCCCCTGGAGGGAGAATAAAATAGTGTGGCGCACGTAGCGCGCCACCGTGCCCTTAGCGTGGAGAGCGCAGCGAGCCCGCACGGGGCTCATTTGCGCTTGCCACACTGTCGGTAAGCCGGCGGTCGGGCTCCCGGCGCCGGTATGCTGGTCGCCGGGAGCCCGACCGCCGGCATATCGTAGTGAACCCATCACCACATGTAGACAATGCATACCTCCCAACTGTCCCGATTTCAGCGGGACAGTCCCGCTAATCGGACACTGTCCCGCTTTCCCTTCCCTGGGTCGTAGTGTCCTGCGCGGGGGGGGGGGGGGGCAGTTGCGGAGGCTTTGATCACCTGCTGCTCTGCAAAACAGCAAGTGATCTCTGAATAGATGCCATGTGCACGGGCACAGCATCTATTCAGTGCTGGGAGCCGAGAGCAGGAGGGCTGCCCAGCTGCTAGGGGAGCACTGGGCATGTCCCCAAAATCTCGAGAAAATGGGTGACACTCTGACACTCCCACTAAGCCAAGGCCATGCCCATCCCACCTATCACGTTCCGACCCTGCCATATAAACAGTTGGGAGGTATGGACATTGGGGGTCATTCCGAGTTGTTTGCTCGCTAGTAGTTTTTAGCAGCCGTGCAAATGCATAATCGTCGCCCACGGGGAAGTGTATTTTCGCTTTGCAGGAGTGCGAACGCCTGTGCAGCAGAGCACCTGCAAACACATTTTGTGCAAAACAAGATCAGCCCTGTAGTTACTTATCCTGTGCGATGATTGCTGCGACGAGTGACACGTTAATGAAGTCAGATACCCACCCAGCAAATGCCCAGCCACGCCTGCGTTTTTCCAAACACTCCCAGAAAACAGTCAGTTGACACCCAGAAACTCCCACTTTCTGTCAATCTTCTTGCGACCGCCAGTGCGACTGAAAGCGTCGCTAGAACCTGTGCAAAACCACGATGCTCAATGTACCCGTACGTCGCGCGTGCGCATTGCGGTGCATACGCATGCACAGATTTTCCATTTTTTTTTACTGATCGCTGCACTGCGAAAAATGGCAGCGAGCGATCAACTCGGAATGACCCCCATTGTAACATGTTTTTTTGTTATTTAAATTTGATATTTTTTTAACCCAAAAAGAAAAACTAACTCTGACTAGAGATGTGCACTTGAAATTTTTCGGGTTTTGTGTTTTGGTTTTGGGTTCGGTTCCGCGGCCGTGTTTTGGGTTCGACCGCGTTTTGGCAAAACCTCACCGAATTTTTTTTGTCGGATTCGGGTGTGTTTTGGATTCGGGTGTTTTTTTCAAAAAACACTAAAAAACAGCTTAAATCATAGAATTTGGGGGTCATTTTGATCCCAAAGTATTATTAACCTCAAAAACCATAATTTCCACTCATTTTCAGTCTATTCTGAATACCTCACACCTCACAATATTATTTTTAGTCCTAAAATTTGCACCAAGGTCGCTGGATGACTAAGCTAAGCGACCCTAGTGGCCGACACAAACACCGGGCCCATCTAGGAGTGGCACTGCAGTGTCACGCAGGATGGCCCTTCCAAAAAACCCTCCCCAAACAGCACATGACGCAAAGAAAAAAAGAGGCGCAATGAGGTAGCTGTGTGAGTAAGCTAAGCGACCCTAGTGGCCGACACAAACACCGGGCCCATCTAGGAGTGGCACTGCAGTGTCACGCAGGATGGCCCTTCCAAAAAACACTCCCCAAACAGCACATGACGCAAAGAAAAAAAGAGGCGCAATGAGGTAGCTGTGTGAGTAAGATAAGCGACCCTAGTGGCCGACACAAACACCGGGCCCATCTAGGAGTGGCACTGCAGTGTCATGCAGGATGGCCCTTCCAAAAAACACTCCCCAAACAGCACATGATGCAAAGAATAAAAGAGGCGCAATGAGGTAGCTGTGTGAGTAAGCTAAGCGACCCTAGTGGCCGACACAAACACCGGGCCCATCTAGGAGTGGCACTGCAGTGTCACGCAGGATGGCCCTTCCAAAAAACCCTCCCCAAACAGCACATGACGCAAAGAAAAAAAGAGGCGCAATGAGGTAGCTGTGTGAGTAAGATAAGCGACCCTAGTGGCCGACACAAACACCGGGCCCATCTAGGAGTGGCACTGCAGTGTCACGCAGGATGGCCCTTCAAAAAAACACTCCCCAAACAGCACATGACGCAAAGAAAAAAAGAGGCGCAATGAGGTAGCTGTGTGAGTAAGATAAGCGACCCTAGTGGCCGACACAAACACCGGGCCCATCTAGGAGTGGCACTGCAGTGTCATGCAGGATGGCCCTTCCAAAAAACACTCCCCAAACAGCACATGACGCAAAGAAAAAAAGAGGCGCAATGAGGTAGCTGTGTGAGTAAGCTAAGCGACCCTAGTGGCCGACACAAACACCGGGCCCATCTAGGAGTGGCACTGCAGTGTCACGCAGGATGGCCCTTCCAAAAAACCCTCCCCAAACAGCACATGACGCAAAGAAAAAAAGAGGCGCAATGAGGTAGCTGTGTGAGTAAGATAAGCGACCCTAGTGGCCGACACAAACACCGGGCCCATCTAGGAGTGGCACTGCAGTGTCACGCAGGATGGCCCTTCCAAAAAACCCTCCCCAAACAGCACATGACGCAAAGAAAAAAAGAGGCGCAATGAGGTAGCTGTGTGAGTAAGATAAGCGACCCTAGTGGCCGACACAAACACCGGGCCCATCTAGGAGTGGCACTGCAGTGTCACGCAGGATGGCCCTTCCAAAAAACACTCCCCAAACAGCACATGACGCAAAGAAAAAAAGAGGCGCAATGAGGTAGCTGTGTGAGTAAGATAAGCGACCCTAGTGGCCGACACAAACACCTGGCCCATCTAGGAGTGGCACTGCAGTGTCACGCAGGATGGCCCTTCCAAAAAACACTCCCCAAACAGCACATGACGCAAAGAAAAATTAAAGAAAAAAGAGGTGAAAGATGGAATTGTCCTTGGGCCCTCCCACCCACCCTTATGTTGTATAAACAGGACATGCACACTTTAACCAACCCATCATTTCAGTGACAGGGTCTGCCACACGACTGTGACTGAAATGACGGGTTGGTTTGGACCCCCACCAAAAAAGAAGCAATTAATCTCTCCTTGCACAAACTGGCTCTACAGAGGCAAGATGTCCACCTCATCATCATCCTCCGATATATCACCGTGTACATCCCCCTCCTCACAGATTATCAATTCGTCCCCACTGGAATCCACCATCTCAGCTCCCTGTGTACTTTGTGGAGGCAATTGCTGCTGGTCAATGTCTCCACGGAGGAATTGATTATAATTCATTTTAATGAACATCATCTTCTCCACATTTTCTGGAAGTAACCTCGTACGCCGATTGCTGACAAGGTGAGCGGCGGCACTAAACACTCTTTCGGAGTACACACTTGTGGGAGGGCAACTTAGGTAGAATAAAGCCAGTTTGTGCAAGGGCCTCCAAATTGCCTCTTTTTCCTGCCAGTATAAGTACGGACTGTGTGACGTGCCTACTTGGATGCGGTCACTCATATAATCCTCCACCATTCTTTCAATGGGGAGAGAATCATATGCAGTGACAGTAGACGACATGTCCGTAATCGTTGACAGGTCCTTCAGTCCGGACCAGATGTCAGCATCAGCAGTCGCTCCAGACTGCCCTGCATCACCGCCAGCGGGTGGGCTCGGAATTCTGAGCCTTTTCCTCGCACCCCCAGTTGCGGGAGAATGTGAAGGAGGAGATGTTGACAGGTCGCGTTCCGCTTGACTTGACAATTTTCTCACCAGCAGGTCTTTGAACCCCAGCAGACTTGTGTCTGCCGGAAAGAGAGATCCAAGGTAGGTTTTAAATCTAGGATCGAGCACGGTGGCCAAAATGTAGTGCTCTGATTTCAACAGATTGACCACCCGTGAATCCTTGTTAAGCGAATTAAGGGCTCCATCCACAAGTCCCACATGCCTAGCGGAATCGCTCCGTGTTAGCTCCTCCTTCAATGTCTCCAGCTTCTTCTGCAAAAGCCTGATGAGGGGAATGACCTGACTCAGGCTGGCAGTGTCTGAACTGACTTCACGTGTGGCAAGTTCAAAGGGCAGCAGAACCTTGCACAACGTTGAAATCATTCTCCACTGCGCTTGAGACAGGTGCATTCCACCTCCTATATCGTGCTGAATTGTATAGGCTTGAATGGCCTTTTGCTGCTCCTCCAACCTCTGAAGCATATATAGGGTTGAATTCCACCTCGTTACCACTTCTTGCTTCAGATGATGGCAGGGCAGGTTCAGGCGTTTTTGGTGTTGCTCCAGTCTTCTGTACGTGGTGCCTGTACGCCGAAAGTGTCCCGCAATTCTTCTGGCCACCGACAGCATCTCTTGCACGCCCCTGTCGTTTTTTAAAAAATTCTGCACCACCAAATTCAAGGTATGTGCAAAACATGGGACGTGCTGGAATTTGCCCAGATTTAATGCGCACACAATATTGCTGGCGTTGTCCGATGCCACAAATCCACAGGAGAGTCCAATTGGGGTAAGCCATTCCGCGATGATCTTCCTCAGTTGCCGTAAGAGGTTTTCAGCTGTGTGCGTATTCTGAAAACCGGTGATACAAAGCGTAGCCTGCCTAGGAAAGAGTTGGCGTTTGCGAGATGCTGCTACTGGTGCCGCCGCTGCTGTTCTTGCGGCGGGAGTCCATACATCTACCCAGTGGGCTGTCACAGTCATATAGTCCTGACCCTGCCCTGCTCCACTTGTCCACATGTCCGTGGTTAAGTGGACATTGGGTACAGCTGCATTTTTTAGGACATTGGTGACTCTTTTTCTGAGGTCTGTGTACATTTTCGGTATCGCCTGCCTAGAGAAATGGAACCTAGATGGTATTTGGTACCGGGGACACAGTACCTCCAACAAGTCTCTAGTTGGCTCTGCAGTAATGATGGATACCGGAACCACGTTTCTCACCACCCAGGATGCCAAGGCCTCAGTTATCCGCTTTGCAGCAGGATGACTGCTGTGATATTTCATCTTCCTCGCAAAGGACTGTTGGACAGTCAATTGCTTGGTGGAAGTAGTAAAAGTGGGCTTACGAGTATGACTTCCCCTCTGGGATGACCATCGACTCCCAGCAGCAACAACAGCAGCGCCAGCAGCAGTAGGCGTTACACGCAAGGATGCATCGGAGGAATCCCAGGCAGGAGAGGACTCGTCAGAATTGCCAGTGACATGGCCTGCAGGACTATTGGCATTCCTGGGGAAGGAGGAAATTGACACTGAGGGAGTTGGTGGGGTGGTTTGCGTGAGCTTGGTTACAAGAGGAAGGAATTTACTGGTCAGTGGACTGCTTCCGCTGTCGCCCAAAGTTTTTGATCTTGTCACTGACTTATTATGAATGCGCTGCAGGTGACGTTTAAGGGAGGATGTTCCGAGGTGGTTAACGTCCTTACCTCTACTTATTACAGCTTGACAAAGGCAACACACGGCTTGACAAATGTTGTCCGCATTTCTGGTGAAATACTTCCACACCGAAGAGCTGATTTTTTTGGTATTTTCACCAGGCATGTCAACGGCCCTATTCCTCCCACGGACAACAGGTGTCTCCCCGGGTGCCTGACTTAAACAAACCACCTCACCATCAGAATCCTCCATGTCAATTTCCTCCCCAGCGCCAGCAACACCCATATCCTCTTCATCCTGGTGTACTTCAACACTGATATCTTCAATCTGGGGGCGTGCAAATGGTGGAAGGCGCATGCTCTTCACGTCCAGTGTTGGGAAGGTCAGGCATCGCAACCGACACAATTGGACTCTCCTTGTGGATTTGGGATTTCGAAGAACGCACAGTTCTTTGCGGTGCTTTTGCCAGCTTGAGTCTTTTCAGTTTTCTAGCGAGAGGCTGAGTGCTTCCATCCTCATGTGAAGCTGAACCACTAGCCATGAACATAGGCCAGGGCCTCAGCCGTTCCTTGCCACTCCGTGTGGTAAATGGCATATTGGAAAGTTTACGCTTCTCCTCCGACAATTTTATTTTAGATTTTGGAGTCCTTTTTTTACTGATATTTGGTGTTTTGGATTTTACATGCTCTGTACTATGACATTGGGCATCGGCCTTGGCAGACGACGTTGCTGGCATTTCATCGTCTCGGCCATGACTAGTGGCAGCAGCTTCAGCACGAGGTGGAAGTGGATCTTGATCTTTCCCTAATTTTGGAACCTCAACATTTTTGTTCTCCATATTTTAATAGGCACAACTAAAAGGCACCTCAGGTAAACAATGGAGATGGATGGATACTAGTATACTTATGGATGGACGAGCGACTGCCGACACAGAGGTAGCTACAGCCGTGGACTACC
Organism: Pseudophryne corroboree; assembly: GCF_028390025.1. Classification (NCBI taxonomy): domain Eukaryota; kingdom Metazoa; phylum Chordata; class Amphibia; order Anura; family Myobatrachidae; genus Pseudophryne; species Pseudophryne corroboree. The sequence continues at coordinate 373,459,504 of NC_086452.1, forward strand.
GTACTGTGTCTGCTGCTAATATAGACTGGATGATAATGAGATGAAATCAATATATATATATATAATATCACTAGTACTGCAGCCGGACAGGTATATATATTTATTATGTAATGACTGATGACGGACCTGCTGGACACTGTCAGCTCAGCAGCACTGCAGACTGCTACAGTAAGCTACTATAGTAGTATGTATAAAGAAGAAAGAAAAAAAAAAAACCACGGGTAGGTGGTATACAATTATGGATGGACTGCCGAGTGCCGACACAGAGGTAGCTACAGCCGTGGACTAACGTACTGTGTCTGCTGCTAATATAGACTGGATGATAATGATATGAAATCAATATATATATGTATATATAATATCACTAGTACTGCAGCCGGACAGGTAGATATATATTTATTAGGTAATGATGACTGATGATGGACCTGCTGGACACTGTCAGCTCAGCAGCACCGCAGACTGCTACAGTAAGCTACTATAGTAGTATGTATCAAGAAGAAAGAAAAAAAAAACAACGGGTAGGTGGTATACAATTATGGATGGACTGCCGAGTGCCGACACAGAGGTAGCTACAGCCGTGGACTACCGTACTGTGTCTGCTGCTAATATAGACTGGATGATAATGAGATGAAATCAATATAATATCACTAGTACTGCAGCCGGACAGGTATGTATATTTACTATGTAATGACTGATGACGGACCTGCTGGACACTGTCAGCTCAGCAGCACCGCAGACTGCTACAGTAAGCTACTATACTATAGTAGTATGTACAAAGAAGAAAGCAAAAAAAAAACACGGGGAGGTGGTATACAATTATGGATGGACTGCCGAGTGCCGACACAGAGGTAGCTACAGCCGTGGACTACCGTACTGTGTCTGCTGCTAATATAGACTGGATGATAATGAGATGAAATCAATATAATATCACTAGTACTGCAGCCGGACAGGTATGTATATTTATTATGTAATGACTGATGACGGACCTGCTGGACACTGTCAGCTCAGCAGCACCGCAGACTGCTACAGTAAGCTACTATACTATAGTAGTATGTACAAAGAAGAAAGAAAAGAAAAAAACCACGGGGAGGTGGTATACAATTATGGATGGACTGCCGAGTGCCGACACAGAGGTAGCTACAGCCGTGGACTACCGTACTGTGTCTGCTGCTAATATAGACTGGATGATAATGAGATGAAATCAATATAATATCACTAGTACTGCAGCCGGACAGGTATGTATATTTATTATGTAATGACTGATGACGGACCTGCTGGACACTGTCAGCTCAGCAGCACCGCAGACTGCTACAGTAAGCTACTATACTATAGTAGTATGTACAAAGAAGAAAGAAAAAAAAAAACCACGGGTAGGTGGTATACAATTATGGATGGACTGCCGAGTGCCGACACAGAGGTAGCTACAGCCGTGGACTAACGTACTGTGTCTGCTGCTAATATAGACTGGATGATAATGAGATGAAATCAATATAATATCACTAGTACTGCAGCCGGACAGGTATGTATATTTATTATGTAATGACTGATGACAGACCTGCTGGACACTGTCAGCTCAGCAGCACCGCAGACTGCTACAGTAAGCTACTATACTATAGTAGTATGTACAAAGAAGAAAGAAAAAAAAAACCACGGGGAGGTGGTATACAATTATGGATGGACTGCCGAGTGCCGACACAGAGGTAGCTACAGCCGTGGACTAACGTACTGTGTCTGCTGCTAATATAGACTGGATGATAATGAGATGAAATCAATATAATATCACTAGTACTGCAGCCGGACAGGTATGTATATTTATTATGTAATGACTGATGACGGACCTGCTGGACACTGTCAGCTCAGCAGCACCGCAGACTGCTACAGTAAGCTACTATACTATAGTAGTATGTACAAAGAAGAAAGAAAAAAAAAAAACCACGGGGAGGTGGTATACAATTATGGATGGACTGCCGAGTGCCGACACAGAGGTAGCTACAGCCGTGGACTAACGTACTGTGTCTGCTGCTAATATAGACTGGATGATAATGAGATGAAATCAATATAATATCACTAGTACTGCAGCCGGACAGGTATGTATATTTATTATGTAATGACTGATGACGGACCTGCTGGACACTGTCAGCTCAGCAGCACCGCAGACTGCTACAGTAAGCTACTATACTATAGTAGTATGTACAAAGAAGAAAGAAAAAAAAAACCACGGGGAGGTGGTATACAATTATGGATGGACTGCCGAGTGCCGACACAGAGGTAGCTACAGCCGTGGACTAACGTACTGTGTCTGCTGCTAATATAGACTGGATGATAATGAGATGAAATCAATATAATATCACTAGTACTGCAGCCGGACAGGTATGTATATTTATTATGTAATGACTGATGACGGACCTGCTGGACACTGTCAGCTCAGCAGCACCGCAGACTGCTACAGTAAGCTACTATACTATAGTAGTATTTACAAAGAAGAAAGAAAAAAAAAAACCACGGGGAGGTGGTATACAATTATGGATGGACTGCCGAGTGCCGACACAGAGGTAGCTACAGCCGTGGACTAACGTACTGTGTCTGCTGCTAATATAGACTGGATGATAATGAGATGAAATCAATATAATATCACTAGTACTGCAGCCGGACAGGTATGTATATTTATTATGTAATGACTGATGACGGACCTGCTGGACACTGTCAGCTCAGCAGCACCGCAGACTGCTACAGTAAGCTACTATACTATAGTAGTATGTACAAAGAAGAAAGAAAAAAAAAAACCACGGGGAGGTGGTATACAATTATGGATGGACTGCCGAGTGCCGACACAGAGGTAGCTACAGCCGTGGACTAACGTACTGTGTCTGCTGCTAATATAGACTGGATGATAATGAGATGAAATCAATATATATGTATATATAATATCACTAGTACTGCAGCCGGACAGGTATATATATTTATTATGTAATGACTGATGACGAACCTGCTGGACACTGTCAGCTCAGCAGCACCGCAGACTGCTACAGTAAGCTACTATAGTAGTATGTATAAAGAAGAATGAAAAAAAAAAAAACCACGGGTAGGTGGTATACAATATTATATATATATATATATATTATATACAATTATATATATATATATATATTAAACTGGTGGTGATTGATTATTAAACTGGTGGTCAGGTCACTGGTCACACTATCAGCAACTTGCAAGTAGTACTCCTAAGCAGACAATAACAAAATATATTATACTGGTCTGGTGGTCAGTGTGGTCACAATGGCAGTGTGGCACTGACTCTGGCAGCAAAAGTGTGCACTGTACGTTATATGTACTCCTGAGTCCTGCTCTCAGACTCTAACTGCTCCCCACTGTCAGTGTCTCCCCCACAAGTCAGATAATTAATACAGTCACACTATCTAATCTATATCACTTCAGCAAGTAGTAGTAGTATAGTAGTACTCCTCCTAATAATTCTCCCCAAAATTACTACTACTGTGTCTCTCTCTACTGTCTCACTCTCTTCTCTAAACGGAGAGGACGCCAGCCACGTCCTCTCCCTATGAATCTCAATGCACGTGTGAAAATGGCGGCGACGCGCGGCTCCTTATATAGAATCCGAGTCTCGCGATAGAATCCGAGCCTCGCGAGAATCCGACAGCGGGATGATGACGTTCGGGCGCGCTCGGGTTATCCGGGCAAGGCGGGAAGATCCGAGTCGCTCGGACCCGTGAAGAAAAAACTGAAGTTCGGGCGGGTTCGGATTCAGAGGAACCGAACCCGCTCATCTCTAACTCTGACACAGTTATATGTTTATTAAAACGGATAAGCTCTGAACTAATGACAATATTTTAAAGCCTAATGTATATTTACAAAACAATGTTGTAAGCATAATTTGGGGATTTAGAAGTTGTGGTTTGGAAAGTGTAAATGAATGCCAATGGTGCCTCATCCTTAGGGCTGTTAGACACTTGATATGTTTAATTTAGAACAATACAGATCATACTGCATATTATTAAGTGCTATTCCCTCCATGTCCCCCAGCCACCACTATCATGTACACAGACACATATACACATAGGGACACACTGACTTATGCACACATACAGACACACATAAAACAGAGGCTGGAAATCCAGTATACACAGATGCTGAGAATTGCATACAGTTTGCTGAACTAGTCCTGTGCTGTTCACCCAGAATTTTAACTCTTATTACGGTACAGGTTGAGTATCCCATATCCGCAATGTTTGGGATCAGGAGCATTCCAGGTATGATTTTTTTCCGGATAATGGAATACCAAGTCCGACGGTCATAGTGGGTGGTTGTCGGGGAGTCCAGCAGTTGTGGCGGGTGGTTCGGTAGTCATTGTGGGTGTCTGGGAGGGACAGCGGGGGTCTATGGCGAGGCCACCGGGAGTCCCGCGGTCATTGCTGGTGTCTGCGGTGAGGTCAGCAGTGGTCAGGCGGTCATTGCGAGGGTCCAGGAGGGTCAGTGGAGATCCAGTGGTTATTGTGTGGGTCCGGGAGGGTCAGTGGCGATGTCATCTTGGGTCTGGCAGGCACTATGTGGCGAGGGAATGATTGCAAAGCCACTCCCCTGCTGCTAGCCATTGGTCACATTAGTAGTGACATCATGACGTCGCGGCATATCATGACATCATTACAGGTTCGGGATATTCCGGTTTTCGTAATATTCTGGATAACGGGTCTCCAGACCTGACCTGTACCTGCAATATTCATTTTCTCAAACTCAGACACTCTCACAGTTTGGGTTATAAGTCTATCCATGCTTAATCACGGATGGTTAATTCAAACTGACTGAGGTAAAAATAAAGGGTCCATGTACTGATGGGAGATAAGGGGAACAAACAGAAAAGGCAGAGAAAATCCCTGTATGAAGCTTCTCGATATGCACTGATGGGATTTGCTCTGCCTTTTGCCTTCTAGCGCTAAGAGGAGGCTACAATATTGTGCTGCCATAGATACCAGGTGCAGTGGCATAACTACCAAGGGTGCAGCTGGTATGGGGCCCCGGCTTGCTTCCAGGGCCCACTGCTCCCCTGCATGCAGTCACAGGCTGCCTCTGAGGCCTGCCTCTCCACCTTCAACCCCGACCACTGGTTAATGTTTGCTGTCGATAGCAGCCCCCTGCAGTCACAGAGGATGTGGCAACAGGGAGGGGAGGTCTTACCTGGCAGGATCATCTGAGCACCAACAGCAGATCAGCAGTGCCACGATTCCCGGTAATTTAGGGGGCAGATCCTAATGCCATGAAGCCCCGCCCCATCAGAGACCTCTGCAAGTCTGCTGTAGCAGGTAATGTATCTCCTGCTCGCTCCCCCTCTCTCTCAAACCTCGCTCTCTCCCTGGCGCTCTCTCTTACTACACACTCTCTCTCTCTCTCTCCCTGACACTCTCTCTCCCTCTCATATTCTCTCTCACCATCTCTCTCTCTCATGCCCTTATGCTGTCTCTCTCCCTGGCACTGTCTCTCTACCTCCCTCTCTTTCTCCCTGATACTATCTCTTTCTCACTCTCTCCCCTGACACTGTCTCTCTCTCCCTCTACCTCTCTGACACTTTCTCTCTCTCCCGCTGACACTGTCTGTCTACCCCTCTCTCTCTCCCTGACATGCTCTTTCTCCCTTTCTGACACTGTCTCTTTTTCTCCCTGTCTCTCTCTCTCTCTCTCTCTTTCTCCCTCTGCCTGAAACTGTCTCTCCCTTGCACTGTCTCTCTTTCTCCCTCTCCCTGATACTATCTCTTCCCGGGCATTCTCCCTCCTTCTCTCTCTGCCTGGCACTGTTTCTTTCTCCCTCTCTGGTAGTGTGTGTATCTCTCTCTCCCTTACACCATTTCTCTCTCCCTCTCTCTCCCTGTCTTTCTCTTCCTGACACTCTCACTCTCTTGCTTCCCTTATGTTTTGTTCCCTGACACTCTCTCTCCCTCTGACACGCACTCTCTCCCTGATGCCCTCTCTCTCTCTCTTCCCCTCTCACCCTTTTTTCTCTCTCTCTCTCTTTGACCCCTCTCCCTCCCTCTCTTTCTTGCTCCTCTCTCTCTTTCTGTCTCTCTCTCTCTCTCCCTGACACCCTCATTGTCTCTCTCTCATTCCCCTCACTCTCTGTCTTCTGCTCCTCTAAGGGGTATTGTAGTGACAATGGCGTGGGGGAGGGGGACCTCTTTCAAGATTTTGCTATGGGGCCCTCAAAGTTCTAGGTATGCCCCTAACCAGGTGTCACTAAGGAGAAAGGTCATTTACCATCAGCTGTCTTCTCCAGTGCTGTCATCATCCACTCCAGCTGTCGGTATCTGCCTCTCCTCAGTGTAGAAGCAGGAAGTGAGCTCTCACTGTCACTTTGGACAGTTGTCAATATAATATGTTATAAAAATTGTTGTCTCTGCTGCAGCTGCGCGGGCCGTGACTCAGGAGAGAGGTGAGTGCACAGCAGGAAAATCGCTCAGGAGGCACTAGCTAGTACCAGAGCCGGATTTACACACAATATATGAGCCCAAGGGGGGTGCATGTGGGCATTATACACAGGTGCAGCAGTATATTCCGCTGGAAATTTGGTGAGTTTTGATAAGAGATGTGCCAAAAAGATAGGCAGGGAGGCACTGCCTCACCTACCATAGACCTTTTTACTCCAGAGTTTTGACTATAAAAATGATTAGAATAATACAAAGACAATATTTCTAATATATTCTTTGTATTTTTCCTATATTTTACAAAGTCAAAACTCTGGCATATACATTAGTATGACAGAAAAGGATCTGCCTCACCTGCCTCACCCCACAGTGAGTGCAGTCATGACTGAATGTGCCTATGCAGTCACCACCAAGGGGGCAACTTTATCTTCACTCTCCTCTGCGCAACTATTCTTAGTAGCAATTGTGCTAGCTGCCTCCTGCTTCACCCCAATGATAGGAGCAACAAGATCAAGAAATTTCCTTGGCACACATCAACAACAAATTAGTGTGTGCTAGACATTTGCATAATGTATACTTTATAGAGACAGGCAATTAGTTCTGGTTATTGCAACCTGCTGGTCAATGACCCCTTGGTGGGGTATCCAGACAGCCAAATCTGGGGGTTAACATACAGTACAGGTTGAGTATCCTATATTTGAATGCTTGGGACCAGTAGCATTCTGGATATGTGATTTACAGGTCAGCGGTGAGTCAGGCGTGTCAGCGGGAGGGTCTGGAGTGTCATGGGGGGTGTCTGGAGTGTCGACTGGAGAGTCCGGTGTGTCGGCAGGAGTCGGCAGTGGGTCCTGGTAGGGATAATGAAGGAATGGCTGCAAAGCCACTCCCCCACCTGTCTGTGATTAGCTGCGTACTCCGGTGACGTCATGATGCCGGCCACGTCATAACATCACTATAGGGCTGAAATACTCCGGTTTTCCAGACAGATACCCAACCTGTAACAGTGTTTTCATAAAACTCCTAACGGCTGAGGGGCGTACCTCCCTCAAAACAGTAAAAAATTAAAAACAACTTATACTATAAAATAATGACACAGAGACATGTATTTTGGCAGAAAGTTGTTAGCTATTTATTAATAATCTAATAACTATAAAAACCTGTAATGAAATTATATTAATTTGTATACTTAAAATAAAGAGTATGGTGGCCAGAAAAAAGAACGGCTGAAATCCAACGACAAAAACCCCAAGCTACAGTAATTAACTCTAAACCCAATCAGAATCAAACTACCATCCAAACATAGGTATCCACCCAGACCTTCTATCTTGACTACCCACGCTGAAGGGTGATGACGCTGCCCCCTGAAGGGTGGTCCAGCAGATATAACAGTCAACGAAGGTGAGTGCACCTAAACAGCTCCAAACCAACTAAAAAACTGTGACTAATAACTCAAACACGAGAACCTGCCGCTCTTTTCCACCAACAGCGAAGGCTCTTCTTAAAGAGGCTTCGCACCGCCACCATACCCACAACCTACAGAACCCAAAACTGAAAAAAGATCCTCCAGGAAAAGCATCAACCCTTCCTCCAACAAGTACACAACATCTGCGCGAAAAGGTAATCGTAACGATATTTGATCCTATCATGGCGAACCACCGCACCACCGTGAGCTAACACCCACTTTGCCACTGCCGAATTCACCTTTTTTCTGGCTTCATCAATAGGGCAACCATCTTGCACTCTACGCCAACATAACCTCGGAACAATAAACGAAAATACCAATGTGCATTGAGGCCAAGCTTCGGCAATACTAGCCAAATCCTTCACCATGGAACATCTCAAATCTAACGATGTCCTCTTACCCAAGTCATTGCCACACAAGTGCACCAACAAAATCCTAGGGACACCATGATGCTGAGCTTAAGATAATAACCTACCCTTAAGGTTCTGCCACAACATTCCGTGCCAACTGAGCCAACGAACACCACGAGCCAGTGGAAAAAACTGTCGCCCCCTTATAGGCCATAAACCTGGCTGCCCAGTACACAAAGGAGTGACCAACTACCCATACTGTACACTCTACCCAACCTAAAATGAAGGAAAGGAAATTAAAAAAGTATGTTAGTAAACGCACTACAATGAATTGATGCATGAACTAAACCTGAGGGATCTGCTAAAAAGAAAATTTTTGCGTACCACGGCCTAGCCATGCAAACAAGCTTCAAGCCAATTGAAGCAACATAAAGACCCAATGGTAGAAGTATAAAATTCAAACTAAAAGAAAAAGAAAATTGTTGTGGTCCTGGGTGGATTGAAGGGGGAAGGGGATGTGGGGGGGGGGGGGGGGGGGCAACACAGAGAAACTCAGCTGGAGGTGAAACTTAAAAAACCTGCTGAGGGTGAGGCACTTTCAATTGGAATCCAATTAGCCGAATTAAAAGAGAATAAGCCGAATTCAGTCCGTCAGGTCAGGCAAAAAAGTGAAAAAGAACTCCAGACTCCCACTGCCAACAGCGGTGAATAGATAATTCCTGAGTAGGATGGACAGGGGATAACAAACAGAGTCATACATTGATGAACTCAGCAAGTTAAACAGTCAACTCGTTAACGATTGCTAAACAAATCTAAATAACTTATAACACAGGGCAAATATAACGTTTATAGCTGGAAGATTTCCAACGCCCCAACAACTGGATCTCCCTGACAGAAAACCCTGCCGATGCGGCCGACGTAGCAGCTCCAATCCGAAATGAATGTGTACCAAAAGCCATAGGTGAGTGGCCCACTCTGGCCAGACAGTGACTTAACATTCAGCGAAATTGGTATTTCGTCAATGGGAACCCATCATAATGCAGCAGCCAGGACCCCCCCAAGGAGGGCCTAACTGCAGAGTAGTAGATTGCCAAAGTCACTGGGCAAACGCAATCATCCAAAGATGAGACCAATGTGACACATCGACCTCTACCTAACTGGTCCGTTCTAGAGTGACGCAGTCTACACAGCAAGGACCTCTCACCCACCACCACGTCCTCTTGAAGCATGGGCGAATCTTTCCATTTAGATGACGCCACCAACTCCGAAATGCAAAAGGCCCCATGATACGCCATGGAAAAAGCCAATTCGAATAACAACGTCTCCTATCAGGGCGTCTCCTATCAGGCGGCATTGGCGCCAGCCGCGCCCGCCCTTTAAGAGCCTTTGCATGCAAGAAGATCTTTGTAACGTCAGGGAGACCCTTCAGTTTAGCAAAAAATGAAAGCCCCGCTAAGTACCGCAAAAACAACAGCTCTAGACCTACCAGCGACAAAGAGTTGTCAAATAAAAGAAAGCATCAGCCGATGCCCACTCTTACCTCCTTGCCCCCATCCACGGGCTATCTTTTCCCACTCACTACAAGCTTGACTGTAAACCTTGAGCGTAGTCGGGGCTATTGATCGCATCGCTAATCCCTCCAGGCCGGTCTGACCACCTGCCAAACATAACAGGGACAGTGATTCCCAAGAGCATCAGCCTCAGGCGCCAATAACCAAAATCTCTCCCACTGCCCGCAGGACAAAGCGTGTGCAATTCCATTGTCTTCCCCAGGAACATGTTGCATGCGAAACAACACATTCCAACCCAAATAAGTCAACATAATCTGCGCAAGCACCCGCAACAAACAAGCAACTTTGCCCTGTGATTGTTAATCGCATGCACCATGCCCAATTATTGCATCTGAATAAAATGCTGTGATTGGACAAACGCTCACCCCAAACTTCCAAGGCTACCATGATAGGGAAAATCTTGAGCAGCAAAAAATCCTTAGTGAGACCCTGACGAGACCATTCCTCAGGCTAAGAAGCCACGCACCAAGATCCATCGAGGTAGCACCCAAACCCGAGGAACCCGGCGTGTCAGTAAAAAGCTGTAATTCAGCATTGTCGACAACCGGACTCAACCAGATCCGCACTCCATTAAACTCCTCTAAGAAAGAGGCCTGAACGGCCAAATCTCTCAATTTCGTAAAACAAGCTAATGAAATGATGCGGTCTGGAACATTCCGCCATTGCCCTTTCCAACTTTCATCAAAAAACCCTGCCCATTGGAATGAGCCAACAAGCAAAGTTCAAAAGGCCCAACGAAGATTGAGCTTGCCGAAGCATGACCTTGCGCGATGCTAAAAATTGCCCAATAACTTCACGTAACTTGGCAACCTTGGCCTGAGGAAGGCAACATGAACATGCCACTGTGTCGATTTCGATACCCAAAAATGATAAACAAGAAATGGGCCTTTCAGTCTTATCCTCAGCCACTGGCACTCCAAAGTGATAAAATAGCGCTCTAAGGCTAAATAACAACTCGCTGCAACACCTGGAATCCACAGGCCCAACGCACAGGAGATCATCAAGGTAATGTGCTACCCCATGATCCCCCGTAAAATACTCTACGCACCAATGTAAAAAAGTGCTGAACTTTTCGAAAAATGAGCAGGAAACGGAACATCCCATCGGCAAACACTTGTCAATGAAATACTCCGTCCCGATACTAAAACACATAAAACGGAATGAGTCAGAATGTAAAAGAAGTAACTGAAAAGCTGATTCCACATCAATCTTAGCCATCAGAGCACCTGGACCGTAAGCCTGCACGATACCGAGAGCCTCGTCGAACGACTGGTAGACCATTGAACATTGCTCAGGAGGTATAGTGTCATTGACTGACGACCCTGACGGGTAAGACAGATGCTGAATGAGCCTAAATGAACTGGAGTCTTCTTAGGCACCACCCCCACTGGAGAAATAACCAGATCCTCCAGAGGGGGCAGAGCAAACGGACCTGCCATTCTCCCAAGTCGAACCTCCTTCTCAATTTTATTGCGTAAAACTGCCGGTAAAGTGCGAGCTGACTGAAGATTCCTCTGGGCCCTAACTCTCACCTCGCCCGCAACCGGCAGGTGGAAACCAAACTGAAAACCTTGCAACAAAAATTCTGCATCTCCTTATTTGGATACCAGCTCAGCCACTTGGCCATAGTATCCAAGCTGACTGGCGTTGGAGCTCTACTGAGCAATCCTGCTACTGGCGAGTTTTCCAACCCCCGACTTACCAGCTTTTGGCCTGTCGATTCCCCCGAAAACAGTTAGACGCTGGGTGAAATCCACTGCAGCGCAAGCATAAGTGTCGAAAATGACACTTGCGGCCTAACGAGCACGCTGAATTATTGACTGCACATACCCTCGACCAGCAGCCCCTGCCTTCCAACTAGTGATGAGCGGGTTCGGTTGCTCGGAATCCGAACCCGCCCGAACTTCAGGTTTTTTTACACGGGGCCGAGCGACTCGGATCTTCCCGCCTTGCTCGGTTAACCCGAGCGCGCCCGAACGTCATCATCCCGCTGTCGGATTCTCGCGAGACTCGGATTCTATCGCGAGACTCGGATTCTATATAAGGAGCCGCGCGTCGCCGCCATTTTCACACGTGCATTGAGATTGATAGGGAGAGGACGTGGCTGGCGTCCTCTCCGTTTAGACTAGAGTACTAGAGAGAGACACAAATTTTGCGGAGCATATTATTAGGAGGAGTACTACTTGCTGCTGATAGTGTGACCAGTGACCACCAGTTTAATTAATCCGTTCTCTGCCTGAAAAAAAACGATACACAGTGTGACACAGTCACATACCATATCTGTGCTCAGCCCAGTGTGCTGCATCATATGTAATACTGTATATCATTATCTGACTGTGCTGAGTGCTCACTGCTCACACAGCTTAATTGTGGGGGAGACTGGGGAGCAGTTATAGCAGGAGTACATATTTTAAGTACAGTGCACACTTTTGCTGCCAGAGTGCCACTGCCAGTGTGACTGACCAGTGACCACTGTCCACCAGTATTGTGATTGTCTGCTGACCACCAGTATATTGTGATTGTCTGCCTGAAAAAGTTAAACACTCGTCGTGTGGTGTTTTTATAAACGCATTCTGCAGACAGTGTCCAGCAGGTCCGTCATTACATAATATATACCTGTCCGGCTGCAGTACTAGTGTGATATATATATATTTTAATTTTATCTCATTATCATCCAGTCTATATTAGCAGCAGACATAGTACGGTAGTCCACGGCTGTAGCTACCTCTGTGTCGGCAGTCGCTCGTCCATCCATAATTGTATACCACCTACCCGTGGTTTTTTTTTTCTATCTTCTTGATACTAGTAGCTTACTTTAGGAGTCTGCAGTGCTGAGTCTGACAGACAGTGTCCAGCAGGTCCGTCATTACATAATATATACCTGTCCGGCTGCAGTACTAGTGTGATATATATATATATTTTAATTTTATCTCATTATCATCCAGTCTATATTAGCAGCAGACACAGTACGGTAGTCCACGGCTGTAGCTACCTCTGTGTCGGCAGTCGCTCGTCCATCCATAATTGTACACCACCTACCCGTGTTTTTTTTTTCTTTTCTATCTTCTTGATACTAGTAGCTTACTTTAGGAGTCTGCAGTGCTGACAGACAGTGTCCAGCAGGTCCATCATTACATAATATATACCTGTCCGGCTGCAGTACTAGTGTGATATATATATATATATATATTTTAATTTTATCTCATTATCATCCAGTCTATATTAGCAGCAGACACAGTACGGTAGTCCACGGCTGTAGCTACCTCTGCGTCGGCAGTCGCTCGTCCATCCATAATTGTATACCACCTACCCGTGGTTTTTTTTTTCTATCTTCTTGATACTAGTAGCTTACTTTAGGAGTCTGCAGTGCTGAGTCTGACAGACAGTGTCCAGCAGGTCCGTCATTACATAATATATACCTGTCCGGCTGCAGTACTAGTGTGATATATATATATATATATATTTTAATTTTATCTCATTATCATCCAGTCTATATTAGCAGCAGACACAGTACGGTAGTCCACGGCTGTAGCTACCTCTGTGTCGGCAGTCGCTCGTCCATCCATAATTGTATACCACCTACCCGTGTTTTTTTTTTCTTTCTATCTTCTTGATACTAGTAGCTTACTTTAGGAGTCTGCAGTGCTGAGTCTGACAGACAGTGTCCAGCAGGTCCGTCATTACATAATATATACCTGTCCGGCTGCAGTACTAGTGTGATATATATATATATTTTAATTTTATCTCATTATCATCCAGTCTATATTAGCAGCAGACACAGTAAGGTAGTCCACGGCTGTAGCTACCTCTGTGTCGGCAGTCGCTCGTCCATCCATAATTGTATACCACCTACCCGTGGTTTTTTTTTTTTTCTATCTTCTTGATACTAGTAGCTTACTTTAGGAGTCTGCAGTGCTGAGTCTGACAGACAGTGTCCAGCAGGTCCGTCATTACATAATATATACCTGTCCGGCTGCAGTATTAGTGTGATATATATATATATTTTAATTTTATCTCATTATCATCCAGTCTATATTAGCAGCAGAAACAGTACGGTAGTCCACGGCTGTAGCTACCTCTGTGTCGGCAGTCGCTCGTCCATCCATAATTGTATACCACCTACCCGTGGTTTTTTTTTTCTATCTTCTTGATACTAGTAGCTTACTTTAGGAGTCTGCAGTGCTGAGTCTGACAGACAGTGTCCAGCAGGTCCGTCATTACATAATATATACCTGTCCGGCTGCAGTACTAGTGTGATATATATATATATATTAATTTTATCTCATTATCATCCAGTCTATATTAGCAGCAGACACAGTACGGTAGTCCACGGCTGTAGCTACCTCTGTGTCGGCAGTCGCTCGTCATCCATAAGTATACTAGTATCCATCCATCTCCATTGTTTACCTGAGGTGCCTTTTAGTTGTGCCTATTAAAATATGGAGAACAAAAATGTTGAGGTTCCAAAAATAGGGAAAGATCAAGATCGACTTCCACCTCGTGCTGAAGCTGCTGCCACTAGTCATGGCCGAGACGATGAAATGCCATCAACGTCGTCTGCCAAGGCCGATGCCCAATGTCATAGTACAGAGCATGTAAAATCCAAAACACCAAATATCAGTAAAAAAAGGACTCAAAAATCTAAAATAAAATTGTCGGAGGAGAAGCGTAAACTTGCCAATATGCCATTTACCACATGGAGTGGCAAGGAACGGCTGAGGCCCTGGCCTATGTTCATGGCTAGTGGTTCAGCTTCACATGAGGATGGAAGCACTCAGCCTCTCGCTAGAAAAATGAAAAGACTCAAGCTGGCAAAAGCACAGCAAAGAACTGTGCGTTCTTCGAAATTCCAAATCCACAAGGAGAGTCCAATTGTGTCGGTTGCGATGCCTGACCTTCCCAACACTGGACGTGAAGAGCATGCGCCTTCCACCATTTGCACGCCCCCTGCAAGTGCTGGAAGGAGCACCCGCAGTCCAGTTCCTGATAGTCAGATTGAAGATGTCAGTGTTGAAGTACACCAGGATGAGGAGGATATGGGTGTTGCTGGCGCTGGGGAGGAAATTGACAAGGAGGATTCTGATGGTGAGGTGGTTTGTTTAAGTCAGGCACCCGGGGAGACACCTGTTGTCCGTGGGAGGAATATGGCCATTGACATGCCTGGTGAAAATACCAAAAAAATCAGCTCTTCGGTGTGGAAGTATTTCAACAGAAATGCGGACAACATTTGTCAAGCCGTGTGTTGCCTTTGTCAAGCTGTAATAAGTAGGGGTAAGGACGTTAACCACCTCGGAACATCCTCCCTTATACGTCACCTGCAGCGCATTCATAATAAGTCAGTGACAAGTTCAAAAACTTTGGGCGACAGCGGAAGCAGTCCACTGACCAGTAAATCCCTTCCTCTTGTAACCAAGCTCACGCAAACCACCCCACCAACTCCCTCAGTGTCAATTTCCTCCTTCCCCAGGAATGCCAATAGTCCTGCAGGCCATGTCACTGGCAATTCTGACGAGTCCTCTCCTGCCTGGGATTCCTCCGATGCATCCTTGCGTGTAACACCTACTGCTGCTGGCGCTGCTGTTGTTGCTGCTGGGAGTCGATGGTCATCCCAGAGGGGAAGTCGTAAGACCACTTTTACTACTTCCACCAAGCAATTGACTGTCCAACAGTCCTTTGCGAGGAAGATGAAATATCACAGCAGTCATCCTGCTGCAAAGCGGATAACTGAGGCCTTGGCATCCTGGGTGGTGAGAAACGTGGTTACGGTATCCATCATTACTGCAGAGCCAACTAGAGACTTGTTGGAGGTACTGTGTCCCTTGGTACCAAATACCATCTAGGTTCCATTTCTCTAGGCAGGCGATACCGAAAATGTACACAGACCTCAGAAAAAGAGTCACCAGTGTCCTAAAAAATGCAGCTGTACCCAATGTCCACTTAACCACGGACATGTGGACAAGTGGAGCAGGGCAGGGTCAGGACTATATGACTGTGACAGCCCACTGGGTAGATGTATGGACTCCCGCCGCAAGAACAGCAGCGGCGGCACCAGTAGCAGCATCTCGCAAACGCCAACTCTTTCCTAGGCAGGCTACGCTTTGTATCACCGGTTTCCAGAATACGCACACAGCTGAAAACCTCTTACGGCAACTGAGGAAGATCATCGCGGAATGGCTTACCCCAATTGGACTCTCCTGTGGATTTGTGGCATCGGACAACGCCAGCAATATTGTGTGTGCATTAAATATGGGCAAATTCCAGCACGTCCCATGTTTTGCACATACCTTGAATTTGGTGGTGCAGAATTATTTAAAAAACGAGAGGGGCGTGCAAGAGATGCTGTCGGTGGCCAGAAGAATTGCGGGACACTTTCGGCGTACAGGCACCACGTACAGAAGACTGGAGCACCACCAAAAACGCCTGAACCTGCCCTGCCATCATCTGAAGCAAGAAGTGGTAACGAGGTGGAATTCAACCCTATATATGCTTCAGAGGTTGGAGGAGCAGCAAAAGGCCATTCAAGCCTATACAATTGAGCACGATATAGGAGGTGGAATGCACCTGTCTCAAGCGCAGTGGAGAATGATTTCAACGTTGTGCAAGGTTCTGCTTCCCTTTGAACTTGCCACACGTGAAGTCAGTTCAGACACTGCCAGCCTGAGTCAGGTCATTCCCCTCATCAGGCTTTTGCAGAAGAAGCTGGAGACATTGAAGGAGGAGCTAACACAGAGCGATTCCGCTAGGCATGTGGGACTTGTGGATGGAGCCCTTAATTCGCTTAACAAGGATTCACGGGTGGTCAATCTGTTGAAATCAGAGCACTACATTTTGGCCACCGTGCTCGATCCTAGATTTAAAACCTACCTTGGATCTCTCTTTCTGGCACACACAAGTCTGCTGGGGTTCAAAGACCTGCTGGTGAGAAAATTGTCAAGTCAAGCGGAACGCGACCTGTCAACATCTCCTCCTTCACATTCTCCCGCAACTGGGGGTGCGAGGAAAAGGCTCAGAATTCCGAGCCCACCCGCTGGCGGTGATGCAGGGCAGTCTGGAGCGACTGCTGATGCTGACATCTGGTCCGGACTGAAGGACCTGCCAACGATTACGGCCATGTCGTCTACTGGCACTGCATATGATTCTCTCCCCATTGAAAGAATGGTGGAGGATTATATGAGTGACCGCATCCAAGTAGGCACGTCAGACAGTCCGTACTTATACTGGCAGGAAAAAGAGGCAATTTGGAGGCCCTTGCACAAACTGGCTTTATTCTACCTAAGTTGCCCTCCCACAAGTGTGTACTCCGAAATAGTGTTTAGTGCCGCCGCTCACCTTGTCAGCAATCGGCGTACGAGGTTACTTCCAGAAAATGTGGAGAAGATGATGTTCATTAAAATGAATTATAATCAATTCCTCCGTGGAGACATTGACCAGCAGCAATTGCCTCCACAAAGTACACAGGGAGCTGAGATGGTGGATTCCAGTGGGGACGAATTGATAATCTGTGAGGAGCGGGATGTACACGGTGATATATCGGAGGATGATGATGAGGTGGACATCTTGCCTCTGTAGAGCCAGTTTGTGCAAGGAGAGATTAATTGCTTCTTTTTCGGTGGGGGTCCAAACCAACCCGTCATTTCAGTCACAGTCGTGTGGCAGACCCTGTCACTGAAATGATGGGTTGGTTAAAGTGTGCATGTCCTGTTTATACAACATAAGGGTGGGTGGGAGGGCCCAAGGACAATTCCATCTTGCACCTCTTTTTTCTTTCATTTTTCTTTGCGTCATGTGCTGTTTGGGGAGTGTTTTTTGGAAGGGCCATCCTGCGTGACACTGCAGTGCCACTCCTAGATGGGCCAGGTGTTTGTGTCGGCCACTAGGGTCGCTTAGCTTACTCACACAGCTACCTCATTGCGCCTCTTTTTTTCTTTGCGTCATGTGCTGTTTGGGGAGTGTTTTTTGGAAGGGCCATCCTGCGTGACACTGCAGTGCCACTCCTAGATGGGCCAGGTGTTTGTGTCGGCCACTATGGTCGCTTAGCTTAGTCATCCAGCGACCTCGGTGCAAATTTTAGGACTAAAAATAATATTGTGAGGTGTGAGGTGTTCAGAATAGACTGAAAATGAGTGGAAATTATGGTTTTTGAGGTTAATAATACTTTGGGATCAAAATGACCCCCAAATTCTATGATTTAAGCTGTTTTTTAGGGTTTTTTGAAAAAAACACCCGAATCCAAAACACACCCGAATCCGACAAAAAAAATTCGGTGAGGTTTTGCCAAAACGCGGTCGAACCCAAAACACGGCCGCGGAACCGAACCCAAAACCAAAACACAAAACCCGAAAAATTTCAAGTGCACATCTCTACTTCCAACCTGACGTGGCCTCCGCACTAGCCCCCTGTGCAAGAGGACCTGCCTGCTAACCAGGAGCCCCAGTACTCCTGGGCTCCTTTGAATCTTGAGTAGACCGAGTGACGTCCAACCACACTTCAATGTCCTTACACCCAAAGTCGATGATCCGCAGACAGTCCTG
Organism: Pseudophryne corroboree; assembly: GCF_028390025.1. NCBI lineage: Eukaryota > Metazoa > Chordata > Amphibia > Anura > Myobatrachidae > Pseudophryne > Pseudophryne corroboree. The sequence continues at coordinate 373,477,848 of NC_086452.1, forward strand.
TTTGTGCCGATACTTTTCATCATATGTACGCCATTCTGACTCCTTAGAATTTCGCTGCATATCATGTATAAGGTGAATGTACCGAATTATGTTCACATGTTCATCCGGCCTATCCTCCAAATAACAAGCAGCAAACACGCAGAAGCCGGCCAGCCAGTTATCATATGACCGAAATGCATCAGCCCCTACGCCCCCTTTAGCTCTAGCCACCATAAAATCCTTTAAGCCTCATCAGTCGGCACAAAAATGTCCACATAATCACCCCTACTGATCTTCCTATGGCAGCTATCACTCAGGCCCCTCAACACTGCCATGTAATTGCAGTGCACCACTCCTGGCAGATTGCAGCATTTCTTAGCCCTGCAATCACTCTCACTAAGCCGCGTGTGCCTCTTCCGCTTCTCGCGCTGCGCGACCGCTCTTTTCGCGTACTTGACAGCACGCTTCTTTGCTCTCGCCGCGCTACTAACCCCAGGAAGAACTGTCAGAAACAGTAGAAGAGGAGGAGGCCGAGGTCAAGTCCTCACCCCCGCCATCAGATAAATTTGACACCTCACCTGACACCTCATACTGCTCAGACCCAGACACTTCCGCTGCTGAAATCTTAAAATCCCTGTCATCCTCATCATCAACCTCACTGCGACCATCTGAAAGAGAAGACAAAACACGGGCCAAGGCCAAAGCCTCGGGAGCAGGCAACCTGGCAGGAGGGACCGCAGCAAGTGCAATACGCCTGCAAGAAACCGCTGTCTGCTGACTGCCCAATTGCGCAGTTGAATCCCCCAAATACCGACAAGCATGTACAATCCGCCCAATTGCTTATCCCGAAGGTATGGTAGAAGCCCCTCTGCCCGCAGCGCGGCAGAAGGCCCGACAGAATCAGGGGGCACAGCCGCAACAAGGGGGACCAAAGCTGCTGCCACTGATGACAGCGCTGATGCCAAATTACCTGTGTCAACCTGCTCAGCCACAGCATTCCGACCCCTGAACGATATGGACCCTGACTCTGCTGGCGCTCCACCTTGTCTCCTACCCCGCTGCCTGGGGGGTAAAGAGGAGGACCCTGCAGCCACATGACTATAGCCCTGCCTGGGTGACCTGCAGCTCCACTCCCTGATCCTACCTGCCGTCACCAGAGGTTCCACCTCCCCCCTCCCCAAGCCACCAGCAACATGGCCACCTAACCCGCCCTGTGCCCTGCTGTGCCAGCTTACCCCTGCTGTAGATCAGGAGCTCCCAGGTGCTTGATCCCTGGAGCTCCCTCCAGCTGCAGGGGATGAAGATCTGCTTTGCTGCAGGCGCGCGCACCCGCACGCCCGTAAATCACAAACCGCCCTCCCGCCCCCCCCTCCCTGCCGCTCCTGGATGGTAACAGACTCTGGCTGTGTTGGAAGCGGCAGGGGAGAGAGATCACTCCCGGCCACCACTGCGTGCACTCGCACGCACCCATGCGCCAGTGGACCCGGCTGCAGCAGCACCAGATGCAGAGCAGTAAGTCTCGTGATGGCGCAAGCGCCCGCACCCGCAAAGCCAATACCCCAGGGGAGGAAACTGCAAGCTGAGTCCTGGCCACAGCTGCCTCACCCCTGCTCACCGCAACTCGCCTTCCCCGCCGCTCCCAGCCGGTAACAAACTCCGGCTCTGCTGGAAGCGGCAGGGGAGAGAGAGCACTCCCGGCTGCTGCTGCGCGCACCCGCGTGCCACTGGATGCAGCCTCAGTGGCACGGGAAAGCGGGCAGCAGGACACACGGGCCCCAGGGAACCCCCGTCACATATGTCCTCTGAACGATAACGAGTGAGGGTCCGGGAAGAACGGTGGGGGCAGGAAGCGGCGGACATAATAGCAGCAAGGGAAACAAGGAGGGGGGACGCCCACTGTAAAACTAAAGGATATAGAGCACAGGTATATGTACTATAGGAATATAGTATATAACATAAACTGCTATAAGAACACAAAACAAAACTACTGCCAGATGCTGAAAGCCAAAATCTCTCTCTTATAACTAGTGATGTGCACCGGAAATTTTTCGGGTTTTGTGTTTTGGTTTTGGATTCGGTTCCACAGCCGTGTTTTGGATTCGGACGCGTTTTGGCAAAACCTCCCTGAAATTTTTTTCTCGGATTCGGGTGTGTTTTGGATTCGTTTTTTTTTTTTACAAAAAACCCTCAAAAACAGCTTAAATCATAGAATTTGGGGGTCATTTTGATCCCATAGTATTATTAACCTCAATAACCATAATTTCCAGTCTATTCTGAACACCTTACAATGGGGGTAATTCTGAGTTGATCACAGCTTCAAGTTTGTTAGCAATTGGGCAAAACCATGTGCACTGCAGGGGAGGCAGATATAACATGTGCAGAGAGAGTAAGATTTGGGTGTGGTGTGTTCAATCTGCAATCTAAATTGCAGTGTAAAAATAAAGCAACCAGTATTTACCCTGCATAGAAACAAAATAACCCACCCAAATCTAACTCTCTCTGCAAATGTTATATCTGCCCCCCCCTGCAGTGCACATGGTTTTGCCCAACTGCTAAAAAATTTCCTGCTGCGATCAACTTGGAATTACCCCCAATATTATTTTTAGTCCTAAAATTTGCACCGAGGTCGCTGGATGACTAAGCTAAGCGACCCAAGTGGCCGACACAAACACCTGGCCCATCTAGGAGTGGCACTGCAGTGTCAGACAGGATGGCAGATTTAAAAAATAGTCCCCAAACAGCATATGATGCAAAGAAAAAAAGAGGTGCACCAAGGTTGCTGGATAGCTAAGCTAAGCGACCCAAGTGGCCGACACAAACACCTGGCCCATCTAGGAGTGGCACTGCAGTGTCAGACAGGATGGCACTTCAAAAAATTGTCCCCAAACAGCACATGATGCAAAGATATATGAAAGAAAAAAGAGGTGCAAGATGGAATTGTCCTTGGGCCCTCCCACCCACCCTTATGTTGTATAAACAGGACATGCACACTTTAACAAACCCATCATTTCAGCGACAGGGTCTGCCACATGACTGTGACTGAAATGACTGGTTGGTTTGGGCCCCCATCAAAAAAGAAGCAATCAATCTCTCCTTGCACAAACTGGCTCTACAGAGGCAAGATGTCCACCTCCTCCTCATCCTCTGATTCCTCACAGATTATCAATTCGTCCCCACTGGAATCCACCATCTCAGGTCCCTGTGTACTTTCTGGAGGCAATTGCTGGTGAATGTCTCGACGGATGAATTGATTATAATTCATTTTGATGAAAATCATCTTCTCCACATTTTCTGGAAGTAACCTCATACGCCGATTGCTGACAAGGTGAGCGGCTGCACTAAACACACTTTCGGAGTACACACTGGAGGGAGGGCAACTTAGGTAAAATAAAGCCAGTTTGTGCAAGGTCCTCCAAATTGCCTCTTTTTCCTGCCAGTATACGTACGGACTGTCTGACGTGCCTACAATGATACGGTCACTCATATAATCCTCCACCATTCTTTCAATGGTGACAGAATCATATGCAGTGACAGTAGACGACATGACAGTAATCGTTGGCAGGTCCTTCAGTCCGGACCAGATGTCAGCACTCGCTCCAGACTGCCCTGCATCACCGCCAGCGGGTGGGCTCGGAATTCTTAGCCTTTTCCTCGCAGCTCCAGTTGCGGGAGAATGTGAAGGAGGAGCTGTTGACAGGTCACGTTCCGCTTGACTTGACAAGTGTCTCACCAGCAGGTCTTTGCACCTCTGCAGACTTGTGTCTGCCGGAAAGAGATACAACGTAGGCTTTAAACCTAGGATCGAGCACGGTGGCCAAAATGTAGTGCTCTGATTTCCACAGATTGACCACCCGTGAATCCTGGTTAAGCGAATGAAAGGCTCCATCCACAAGTCCCACATGCCTAGCGGAATCGCTCCGTTTTAGCTCCTCCTTCAATCTCTCCAGCTTTTTCTGCAAAAGCATGATGGCAGTGTCTGAACTGACTTCACGTGTGGCAAGTTCAAAGGGTTGCAGAACCTTGCACAACGTTGAAATCATTCTCCACTGCGCTTGAGTCAGGTGCATTCCCCCTCCTTTGCCTATATCGTAGGCAGATGTATAGGCTTGAATGGCCTTTTGCTGCTCCTCCATCCTCTGAAGCATATAGAGGGTTGAATTCCACCTCGTTACCACCTCTTGCTTCAGATGATGGCGGGGCAGGTTCAGGAGTGTTTGCTGGTGCTCCAGTCTTCGGCACGCGGTGGCTGAATGCCGAAAGTGGCCCGCAATTCTTCGGGCCACCGACAGCATCTCTTGCATGCCCCTGTCGTTTTTTAAAAAATTCTGCACCACCAAATTCAATGTATGTGCAAAACATGGGACGTGCTGGAATTTGCCCACATGTAATGCACGCACAATATTGGTGGCGGTGTCCGATGTCACAAATCCCCAGAAGAGTCCAATTGGGGTAAGCCATTCTGCGATGATGTTCCTCAGTTTCTGTAAGAGGTTGTCAGCTGTGTGCTTCTTATGGAAAGCGGTGATACAAAGCGTAGCCTGCCTAGGAACGAGTTGGCGTTTGCGAGATGCTGCTACTGGTGCTGCTGCTGCTGTTCTTGCTGCGGGAGGCAATACATCTACCCAGTGGGCTGTCACAGTCATATAGTCCTGAGTCTGCCCTGCTCCACTTGTCCACATGTCTGTGGTTAAGTGGACATTGGGTACAACTGCATTTTTTAGGACACTGGTGACTCTTTTTCTGAGGTCTGTGTACATTCTCGGTATCGCCTGCCTAGAGAAGTGGAACCTAGATGGTATTTGGTACCGGGGACACACTAACTCAATAATTTGTCTAATTCCCTGTGAATTAACGGTGGATACCGGACACACGTTTAACACCACCCAGGCTGCCAGGGCCTGAGTTATCTGCTTTGCAGCAAGATGACTGCTGTGATATTTCATCTTCCTCGCAAAGGACTGTTGGACAGTCAATTGCTTACTGGAAGTAGTACAAGTGGTCTTCCGACTTCCCCTCTGGGATGACGATCGACTCCCAGCAGCAACAACAGCAGCGCCAGCAGCAGTAGGTGTTACACTCAAGGATGCATCGGAGGAATCCCAGTTAGGAGAGGACTCGTCAGACTTGCCAGTGACATGGCGTGCAGGACAATTGGCTTTCCTGTCTAAGGAGGAAATTGACACTGAGGGAGTTGGTGGTGTGGTTTGCAGGAGCTTGGTTACAAGAGGAAGGGATTTAGTTGTCAGTGGACTGCTTCCGCTGTCACCCAAAGTTTTTGAACTTGTCAATGACTTCTGATGAATGCGCTCCAGGTGACGTATAAGGGAGTATGTTCCTAGGTGGTTAACGTCCTTACCCCTACTTATTACAGCTTGACAAAGGCAACACATGGCTTGACACCTGTTGTCCGCATTTCTGTTAAAATAATTCCACACCGAAGAGGTGATTTTTTTTGTAATTTGACCAGGCATGTCAATGGCCATATTCATCCCATGGACAACAGGTGTCTCCCCGGGTGCCTGACTTAAACAAACCACCTCACCATCAGAATCCTCCTTGTCAATTTCCTCCTCAGCGCCAGCAACACCCATATCCTCATCCTGGTGTACTTCAACAGTGACATCTTCAATTTGACTATCAGGAACTGGACTGCGGGTGCTCCTTCCAGCACATGCAGGGGGCGTGCAAATGGTGGAAGGCGCCACCTCTTCCCGTCCTGTGTTGGGAAGGTCAGGCATCGCAACCGACACAATTGGACTCTCCTTGGGGATTTGTGATTTAGAAGAGCGTTAAGTTCTTTGCTGTGCTTTTGCCAGCTTAAGTCTTTTCATTTTTCTAGCGGGAGGATGAGTGCTTCCATCTAGAGATGAGCGGGTTCGGTTTCTCTGAAACCGAACCCGCACGAACTTCATGTTTTTTTTACGGGTCCGAGCAGACTCGGATCCTCCCGCCTTGCTCGGTTAACCCGAGCGCGCCCGAACGTCATCATGACGCTGTCGGATTCTCGCGAGACTCGGATTCTATATAAGGAGCCGCGCGTCGCCGCCATTTTCACACGTGCATTGAGATTGATAGGGAGAGGACGTGGCTGGCGTCCTCTCCATTAGAAATTAGATTAGAAGAGAGAGAGAGATTGTGCAGAGTCAGACAGAGTTTACCACAGTGACCAGTGCAGTTGTTGTTAGTTAACTTTTATTTATTTTAATATAATATATCCGTTCTCTGCTATATCCGTTCTCTGCCTGAAAAAAAACGATACACAGCAGCAGCCAGTCACACAGTGTGACTCAGTCTGTGTGCACTCAGCTCAGCCCAGTGTGCTGCACATCAATGTATAAAAGGCAAAGCTTATAATAATTGTGGGGGAGACTGGGGAGCACTGCAGGTTGTTATAGCAGGAGCCCCCAGGAGTACATAATATTATATTAATTTAAAATTAAACAGTGCACACTTTTGCTGCAGGAGTGCCACTGCCAGTGTGACTAGTGGTGACCAGTGCCTGACCACCAGTATAGTAGTATATTGTTGTATGTATTGTATACTATCTCTTTATCAACCAGTCTATATTAGCAGCAGACACAGTACAGTGCGGTAGTTCACGGCTGTGGCTACCTCTGTGTCGGCAGTCGGAACTCGGCAGGCAGTCCGTCCATCCATAATTGTATTACAATATATACCACCTAACCGTGGTATTTTTTTTTCTTTCTTTATACCGTCGTCATAGTGTCATACTAGTTGTTACGAGTATACTACTATCTCTTTATCAACCAGTGTACAGTGCGGTAGTTCACGGCTGTGGCTACCTCTGTGTCGGCAGTCGGCAGGCAGTCCGTCCATCCATAATTGTATTATTATTATAATATATACCACCTAACCGTGGTTTTTTTTTCATTCTTTATACCGTCATAGTGTCATACTAGTTGTTACGAGTATACTACTATCTCTTTATCAACCAGTGTACAGTGCGGTAGTTCACGGCTGTGGCTACCTCTGTGTCGGCAGTCGGCAGGCAGTCCGTCCATCCATAATTGTATTATTATTATAATATATACCACCTAACCGTGGTTTTTTTTTCATTCTTTATACCGTCGTCATAGTGTCATACTAGTTGTTACGAGTATACTACTATCTCTTTATCAACCAGTGTACAGTGCGGTAGTTCACGGCTGTGGCTACCTCTGTGTCGGCACTCGGCAGGCAGTCCGTCCATCCATAATTGTATTATTATTATAATATATACCACCTAACTGTGGTATTTTTTTTTCTTTCTTTATACCGTCGTCATAGTGTCATACTAGTTGTTACGAGTATACTACTATCTCTTTATCAACCAGTGTACAGTGCGGTAGTTCACGGCTGTGGCTACCTCTGTGTCGGCAGTCGGCAGGCAGTCCGTCCATCCATAATTGTATTATTATTATAATATATACCACCTAACTGTGGTATTTTTTTTCTTTCTTTATACCGTCGTCATAGTGTCATACTAGTTGTTACGAGTATACTACTATCTCTTTATCAACCAGTGTACAGTGCGGTAGTTCACGGCTGTGGCTACCTCTGTGTCGGCAGTCGGCAGGCAGTCCGTCCATCCATAATTGTATTATTATTATAATATATACCACCTAACCGTGGTTTTTTTATACCACCTAACCGTGGCAGTCCGTCCATAATTGTATACTAGTATCCAATCCATCCATCTCCATTGTTTACCTGAGGTGCCTTTTAGTTCTGCCTATAAAATATGGAGAACAAAAAAGTTGAGGTTCCAAAATTAGGGAAAGATCAAGATCCACTTCCACCTCGTGCTGAAGCTGCTGCCACTAGTCATGGCCGAGACGATGAAATGCCAGCAACGTCGTCTGCCAAGGCCGATGCCCAATGTCATAGTACAGAGCATGTCAAATCCAAAACACCAAATATCAGAAAAAAAAGGACTCCAAAACCTAAAATAAAATTGTCGGAGGAGAAGCGTAAACTTGCCAATATGCCATTTACCACACGGAGTGGCAAGGAACGGCTGAGGCCCTGGCCTATGTTCATGGCTAGTGGTTCAGCTTCACATGAGGATGGAAGCACTCAGCCTCTCGCTAGAAAACTGAAAAGACTCAAGCTGGCAAAAGCACCGCAAAGAACTGTGCGTTCTTTGAAATCCCAAATCCACAAGGAGAGTCCAATTGTGTCGTTTGCGATGCCTGACCTTCCCAACACTGGACGTGAAGAGCATGCGCCTTCCACTATTTGCATGCCCCCTGCAAGTGCTGGAAGGAGCACCCGCAGTCCAGTTCCTGATAGTCAGATTGAAGATGTCAGTGTTGAAGTACACCAGGATGAGGAGGATATGGGTGTTGCTGGCGCTGGGGAGGAAATTGACCAGGAGGATTCTGATGGTGAGGTGGTTTGTTTAAGTCAGGCACCCGGGGAGACACCTGTTGTCCGTGGGACGAATATGGCCGTTGACATGCCAGGTGAAAATACCAAAAAAATCAGCTCTTCGGTGTGGAGGTATTTCACCAGAAATGCGGACAACAGGTGTCAAGCCGTGTGTTCCCTTTGTCAAGCTGTAATAAGTAGGGGTAAGGACGTTAACCACCTCGGAACATCCTCCCTTATACGTCACCTGCAGCGCATTCATAATAAGTCAGTGACAAGTTCAAAAACTTTGGGTGACAGCGGAAGCAGTCCACTGACCAGTAAATCCCTTCCTCTTGTAACCAAGCTCACGCAAACCACCCCACCAACTCCCTCAGTGTCAATTTCCTCCTTCCCCAGGAATGCCAATAGTCCTGCAGGCCATGTCACTGGCAAGTCTGACGAGTCCTCTCCTGCCTGTGATTCCTCCGATGCATCCTTGCGTGTAACGCCTACTGCTGCTGGCGCTGCTGTTGTTGCCGCTGGGAGTCGATGGTCATCCCAGAGGGGAAGTCGTAAGCCCACTTGTACTACTTCCAGTAAGCAATTGACTGTTCAACAGTCCTTTGCGAGGAAGATGAAATATCACAGCAGTCATCCTACTGCAAAGCGGATAACTGAGTCCTTGACAACTATGTTGGTGTTAGACGTGCATCCGGTATCCGCCGTTAGTTCACAGGGAACTAGACAATTTATTGAGGCAGTGTGCCCCCGTTACCAAATACCATCTAGGTTCCACTTCTCTAGGCAGGCGATACCGAGAATGTACACGGACGTCAGAAAAAGACTCACCAGTGTCCTAAAAAATGCAGTTGTACCCAATGTCCACTTAACCACGGACATGTGGACAAGTGGAGCAGGGCAGGGTCAGGACTATATGACTGTGACAGCCCACTGGGTAGATGTATGGACTCCCGCCGCAAGAACAGCAGCGGCGGCACCAGTAGCAGCATCTCGCAAACGCCAACTCTTTCCTAGGCAGGCTACGCTTTGTATCACCGCTTTCCAGAATACGCACACAGCTGAAAACCTCTTACGGCAACTGAGGAAGATCATCGCGGAATGGCTTACCCCAATTGGACTCTCCTGTGGATTTGTGGCATCGGACAACGCCAGCAATATTGTGTGTGCATTAAATATGGGCAAATTCCAGCACGTCCCATGTTTTGCACATACCTTGAATTTGGTGGTGCAGAATTTTTTAAAAAACGACAGGGGCGTGCAAGAGATGCTGTCGGTGGCCAGAAAAATTGCGGGACACTTTCGGCGTACAGGCACCACGTACAGAAGACTGGAGCACCACCAAAAACTACTGAACCTGCCCTGCCATCATCTGAAGCAAGAAGTGGTAACGAGGTGGAATTCAACCCTCTATATGCTTCAGAGGTTGGAGGAGCAGCAAAAGGCCATTCAAGCCTATACAATTGAGCACGATATAGGAGATGGAATGCACCTGTCTCAAGTGCAGTGGAGAATGATTTCAACGTTGTGCAAGGTTCTGCTTCCCTTTGAACTTGCCACACGTGAAGTCAGTTCAGACACTGCCAGCCTGAGTCAGGTCATTCCCCTCATCAGGCTTTTGCAGAAGAAGCTGGAGGCATTGAAGAAGGAGCTAACACGGAGCGATTCCGCTAGGCATGTGGGACTTGTGGATGCAGCCCTTAATTCGCTTAACAAGGATTCACGGGTGGTCAATCTGTTGAAATCAGAGCACTACATTTTGGCCACCGTGCTCGATCCTAGATTTAAAGCCTACCTTGGATCTCTCTTTCCGGCAGACACAGGTCTGCTGGGGTTGAAAGACCTGCTGGTGACAAAATTGTCAAGTCAAGCGGAACGCGACCTGTCAACATCTCCTCCTTCACATTCTCCCGCAACTGGGGGTGCGAGGAAAAGGCTCAGAATTCCGAGCCCACCCGCTGGCGGTGATGCAGGGCAGTCTGGAGCGACTGCTGATGCTGACATCTGGTCCGGACTGAAGGACCTGACAACGATTACGGACATGTCGTCTACTGTCACTGCATATGATTCTCTCAACATTGATAGAATGGTGGAGGATTATATGAGTGACCGCATCCAAGTAGGCACGTCAGACAGTCCGTACTTATACTGGCAGGAAAAAGAGGCAATTTGGAGGCCCTTGCACAAACTGGCTTTATTCTACCTAAGTTGCCCTCCCACAAGTGTGTACTCCGAAAGAGTGTTTAGTGCCGCCGCTCACCTTGTCAGCAATCGGCGTACGAGGTTACATCCAGAAAATGTGGAGAAGATGATGTTCATTAAAATGAATTATAATCAATTCCTCCGCGGAGACATTGACCAGCAGCAATTGCCTCCACAAAGTACACAGGGAGCTGAGATGGTGGATTCCAGTGGGGACGAATTGATAATCTGTGAGGAGGGGGATGTACACGGTGATATATCGGAGGGTGAAGATGAGGTGGACATCTTGCCTCTGTAGAGCCAGTTTGTGCAAGGAGAGATTAATTGCTTCTTTTTTGGGGGGGGTCCAAACCAACCCGTCATATCAGTCACAGTCGTGTGGCAGACCCTGTCACTGAAATGATGGGTTGGTTAAAGTGTGCATGTCCTGTTTTGTTTATACAACATAAGGGTGGGTGGGAGGGCCCAAGGATAATTCCATCTTGCACCTCTTTTTTCTTTTCTTTTTCTTTGCATCATGTGCTGATTGGGGAGGGTTTTTTGGAAGGGACATCCTGCGTGACACTGCAGTGCCACTCCTAGATGGGCCCGGTGTTTGTGTCGGCCACTAGGGTCGCTTATCTTTCTCACACAGTCAGCTACCTCATTGCGCCTCTTTTTTTCTTTGCGTCATGTGCTGTTTGGGGAGGGTTTTTTGGAAGGGACATCCTGCGTGACACTGCAGTGCCACTCCTAGATGGGCCCGGTGTTTGTGTCGGCCACTAGGGTCGCTTATCTTACTCACACAGCGACCTCGGTGCAAATTTTAGGACTAAAAATAATATTGTGAGGTGTGATGTGTTCAGAATAGGCTGAAAATGAGTGTAAATTATGTTTTTTGAGGTTAATAATACTTTGGGATCAAAATTACCCCCAAATTCTATGATTTAAGCTGTTTTTTAGGGTTTTTTGAAAAAAACACCCGAATCCAAAACACACCCGAATCCGACAAAAAAAATTCGGTGAGGTTTTGCCAAAACGCGGTCGAACCCAAAACACGGCCGCGGAACCGAACCCAAAACCAAAACACAAAACCCGAAAAATTTCAGGCGCTCATCTCTACTTCCATCCTCATGTGAACCACTAGCCATGAACTTAGGCTAGGGCCTCAGCCGTTCCTTGCCACTCCGTGTCGTAAATGGCATATTGGCAAGTTTACGCTTCTCATCAGATGCTTTTAATTTTGATTTTTGGGTAATTTTACTGAACTTTTGTTTTTTGGATTTTACATGCTCTCTACTATGACATTGGACATCGGCCTTGGCAGACGACGTTGATGGCATTTCATCGTCTCGGCCATGACTAGTGGCAGCAGCTTCAGCACGAGGTGGAAGTGGATCTTGATCTTTCCCTATTTTACCCTCCACATTTTTGTTCTCCATTTTTTAATGTGTGGAATTATATGCCAGTAATATATCAATAGCAATGGCCTACATTTCCTTACTGCTATATATTATATACTGGTGGTCAGCAAAATTCTGCACTGTCCTCCTACTATATAATACTGCGCACAACTAAAATGCACCACCGGTATGGATGGATAGTATACTTGACGACACAGAGGTAGGTAGAGCAGTGGCCTACTGTACCGTACTGCTATATATTATATACTGGTGGTCAGCAAATTTCTGCACTGTCCTCCTATTATATATACTGCGCACAACTAAAATGCACCACAGGTATGGATGGATAGTATACTTGACGACACAGAGGTAGGTAGAGCAGTGGCCTACTGTACCGTACTGCTATATATTATATACTGGTGGTCAGCAAATTTCTGCACTGTCCTCCTACTATATATACTGCGCACAACTAAAATGCACCACAGGTATGGATGGATAGTATACTTGACGACACAGAGGTAGGTAGAGCAGTGGCCTACTGTACCGTACTGCTATATATTATATACTGGTGGTCAGCAAAATTCTGCACTATCCTCCTACTATATATACTGCGCACAACTAAAATGCACCACAGGTATGGATGGATAGTATACTTGACGACACAGAGGTAGGTAGAGCAGTGGCCTACTGTACCGTATTGCTATATATTATATACAGGTGGTCAGCAAAATTCTGCACTGTCCTCCTACTATATAATACTGTGCACAACTAAAATGCACCACAGGTATGGATGGATAGTATACTTGACGACACAGAGGTAGGTAGAGCAGTGGCCTACTGTACCGTACTGCTATATATTATATACTGGTGGTCAGCAAATTTCTGCACTGTCCTCCTACTATTTATACTGCGCACAACTAAAATGCACCACAGGTATGGATGAATAGTATACTTGACGACACAGAGGTACGTAGAGCAGTGGACTACTGTACCGTACTGCTATGTAATACTGGTGGTCACTGGTCAGCAAAATTCTGCACTGTCCTCCTATACTACAATGCAGCACAGATATGGAGCGTTTTTCAGGCAGAGAACGTAGATATTTTCAGCACACTGAGCACAGATATTTGCAAGCACACTGAGCACAGATATTTGCAGCACACTGAGCACAGATATTTGCAGCACACTGAACACAGAAACTGAGAGAATGCTGCACGTCCTCTTCCTATCATCTCCAATGCACGAGTGAAAATGGCGGCGACGCCCGGCTCCTTATATAGAATACGAATCTCGCGAGAATACGACAGCGGGATGATGACGTTCGTGCGCGCTCGGGTTAACCGAGCAAGGCGGGAGGATCCGAGTCTGCCTCGGAACCGTGTAAAATGGGTGAAGTTCGGGGGGGTTCTGATTTCGAGGAACCGAACCCGCTCATCACTACTTGTAACCCTAGAAAGCACTCACCGAGCCAGGGCAAAAGGAAAGAGGCAATACAAACCAGATACAGCCCAATTTATTCACTGACACCACCCCTAACTTTCCTAATTGGCCGTAACCTGTCATACCATATTGATCCACCCCCAGCCAAGGAGGTTTAACTCTCTCCATTCCAAGAATTGTCATTCTGCTCTCCTTATCAGCATCAAACCCCAATCAGGACACATTGCATTTAGCCGATGATCCCACATTATTTATCACAGTTTTTTTAATAAGTATTCATTCTCTATATAAGCGTTCTGCTGCGCAGTTATGACAATAAAAACAAAGGTATTATCTCAGACAACATCTTCAAATCTTTGAAGGTGCGTAAGAGCTTCTTAAATTGGCAGATTGTACAGACAGAACCATAAAGTGAAGATAGATCTTGTAGGTAATGTGCAGCTAAAGTGGTGACCTTGTCCATTATTTCTCTGCCTGTTCTTTCTCTGCAGAGCAACTATCAAACTATCATCAACAACGGCGCAGGGAGCAATTCTCTCACTCAGTGTCATTTTAATACAATCAGTTACAGGAGAGTTTGTTTTCTCTGCACAATAATTCTTCCACATAACAGCTTCTTCTGACTCCACACTATATCCACATCTTTCCTTTTTCCCTCTTGCAGCAGATACTTTGTCGTTGGATCTACCCCATGCTTTATGCTTCCCTCTCATGGTTATCAAAACGTTCACACTGTGAATCTAATGGTGCCCATACACTTGTGAGAAAATCGGTGCTAACCTTCGTTTTCGACCGCATCCGTGATAGAAATCGAAGGATTGTATGCACATTTTAGGTACCTTTCGACGCGATGTGCGGGCACGCCGGTTGAATTTCATGTCTCAAGATAGTATGTGCTGCACTTAATATTTATTGAATCGCAGTGCGATCGCATGTGTTTTTAAAAACACATGCTATATATCGCACTGCGATGTGTGATGGGCACCCGCCGGGAGCAGATGGAGGCCACTCCCACTTGGCGGTGACGTGCCCTATCGTGATTACCATGCGGTCTATCGCATGATCGCATGGTAATCACTTTGGCAGTTCAGGTGCGATTTCATCGCACCTGAACTGCCGGTGCGATGCCCCACGATGTCGCGTCGCGGGGCATCGCACAAGTGTTTAGGCCCCATTAGAAATCAGCGAAGAATATCAAAACGTAAGATCAGTGGTTATGGATTGCCATGATTTGCTTGTTTTGTCATATCTGGAAATAATGCGATAACAGAGGATTGCTATTTCTGCAAATGCATGTGTCAGTTATATGTCTTGTAGCTGCTGTTAGCGGTTTATCATCAGTAACGTTATCAAAGCCATCACAAACATATTTGTATCCTGAGTGCATGGTGGCGATTGCATCTGCATGAGCAGAACATCTCATTCTCGCATACGATTTACTAATCTGTGTGATTAAGATGCACATTCCAGCGGAAAAGACGCCCTGGCATAAGCCGAGTTGCACAGGACCTAGTGCCCTGAGAAGAGCTGTTTGACCCGACTGCAACAATGGCACACAGGGCCTAATTCAGACCTGATCGCAGTAGCAAAATCTTTCTCTAATGGGCAAAACCATGTGCACTGCAGGTGGTGCAGATATACAGTAACATGTGCAGAGAGAGTTAGATTTGGGTGGGTTATATTGTTTCTGTGCAGAGTAAATACTGGATGCTTTATTTTTACACTGCAATTTAGAATTCAGTTTGAACACACCCCACCCAAATCTAACACTCTCTGCACATGTTATATCTGCCCCCCTGCAGGACACATGATTTTGCCTATTAGTGAAAAATGTTGCTGTTGTGATCAGGTCTGAATTAGGCCTACATTTGTATTTATGCCCATATATACAGTTCAATGTAATCCCCTTTTCCACTACAATATGGGGAGCTACCCAATACTTAAAGTGCCTCCACCCAAGTATATTTGTCCTGCAATAGGAGATGGGGCCTACTTGGGGAAGCCTAAGTGGTTTTAGATGTAATACAAGTAATTTCAATATACTGTATGTATCAGTGTGATGATGGGTAATGCAATTGTACATCAATCAAAATATAGCTATAACTAATAAACCTTTCTTCTCTTCCCGTTCCAGGTTCTTCAATAGCAGTCGTCAGGAATAATATTAAGCAGGTAAGTACACAGCTTTAATGACATGGAATAATATTTAAAGGATTACACTTTCACATTTTTGACGTCAATAGTTTTTATTGAAGAAAAGTAATTTTATGGGGTACAAAAAGAAAAAAGGGTGGGGGCGTACAACATAGCACAGTAACACGATGTAGGGGGGGATAGAGGGGGGGCACATGGGAGGGGGGGAGCATCCAGTAACACAATGGTGGAGGTACCTTGAAACAAATATGGCAGACGAAAGACAGAAGAGGAGAGGAGACCTCTTCAAATGGCAGACAGACAGAAAATATTAAGTTTGAAAGAGGAACACAGGTGTAAAAACTATGCAAAAGTATCAGACATAATGTTTTTAAGAGGTATATCATATGGAACAATATAAGTCAAGAGGAAAATGTAGAGGCATAGGGAGAGAAAGGGAACTGAAACATAGATATGACCCTAGACCCGGTTAGGGCAAGTAAAGGAAAGCCTACACTATAATAAAACCAAGGAAGATACTCCGGGAGGTGACCTACATGGCCATCACTCACTATCAGGGTGTTCAACTAGACTAAAATGGGCTGAAACGCTGTTAGAAGAGTTGTGGAAGTACTGGGAACCTGGACCAGTAGTGACAAACATATGCCATGGGGACCAGCGGGTCAGGGTGGAGGAAGTGGTGCTGGAGACGGGGACGTATTCAGTTTCCATGAGGTAGTGGTGGTGCGTTTTGTGAATAACGTTTAGTAGAACAGGGGCAGTAGATTGCTTCCATAACTGAGCAAGAGTGGCGCGAGTGGCTATCAAAATGTGTCCCAAGACATATCTGCTAGCAGGGGGGGCGAGGGAGGGAAATATATGAAGTAACGCTACAATCGGGTCAGGGGTAAGTTGAGTGTGGAGAACCTTATTAATCAAATCAAACACCTCGGACCAGTATTCTGTAATTATCGGGCAGGACCAGAACATGTGGTAAATATGTCCTATTGATCCATGGAGTCTCCAGCATTTATTGCTGCAGGTAGGCCAAAACTTGTGTTATCGGTCGGGGGTCAAATACAGTCTATGGACTAGTTTAACATGCATTTCAGTGTGGTTCAGGCATTGGGACATGGAGTGAGAGGTTAGGAAAACAGTTCGCCATTCCTGAGGTGACAGCGTTCTACCCAGATCCAACTCCCATTTCAACTGAGCATTAGATTTGGAGGGGGAGATAGGGGTGATCAGTAGCTTGTACCAGAATGAGATATCGCCCCTGGATTTATTTAAAGAAAGACGGGAGAAAAGGACTTGTGAGGTGGAATCTAGGGTTAGTAAGGTGGTAGGGATCGATTTCCACCAGTGCGCGACCTGATAATAGTGGAAAAGTTCCAGAGCAGGAAGGGAGAATTTCTGCTGGAGAGCAGGGAAGGACAACATGAAAAGTCCATCCAATATATTCCCCAGATAGAGTATGCCCAGCTGTCTCCATTTGGAAAGATTTAGATGGGGGATTATCGCTGAGAGGGTGGTAATGGAGACCTGGGCGATACAGCACGCAGGCGACAACAGGATAGCAGGTAGGTTGTCCCAAGTCTTAAGTGAGGCTTGTGTAGATGGGAGAAGATGTGGAAGGGCAGGTCGGAGCGTCTTGGGAATGCGGAAAAGATCCGCAAGAGGGACTAAGCGGGCTCGGGTTTGTTCCAGTTCCGCCCAAGATACTAGGGAATCAGTGATAAAATAATGCTTAAGGGAGGCTAACAGGGAAGCTTCCTGATATAGAGAGATCCTGGGTAAATAGAGGCCCCCTAAAGCTCTTGGTAATATAATTTTGGAGAGAGCCAGTAAAGGGGGTTTAGAAGACCAGACATACTTGGTCAATATAGAAGAACAAGTCTGAAGGGCTTAGTTTGGGAAAGTATACGGGATCGTGCAGAACAGGTACATCAGTTTGGGCAGGAGGGACATTTTGAATGCAGCCATACGTCCTAGCCAGGAGACTTTGTACACCGCCCAGGATTTCGATAAAGCCTCTAATGTAACTAATAAGGGGGAAAGATTATAGGTGAAGACATCGGGAGTGCGAATAGGGATATGGACACCTAAGTATTTTATCGAATTACTCTGCCAGTTATAGGGAAAAGAAGATTGGAGGGTCGAAAGAGCGTGGGAGAGGTTAATGGGCAGGGCGTCAGTCTTTGTGATTTTGAGTTTGTAATAGGAGGCTAAGCTGAAGGCATCTAAGATGGAGGTCAGAAGAGGAAGAGTAGTGGAAGGGTCAGTAATAATGAGAAGAACGTCGTCCGCAAAAAGGCTTAATTTATGGCGGGAGGAGCCAAACTTTAGAGCTGGAAAGTGGGGATTGTCACGAATTGTAATAGCCAGGGGTTCAATTGACAAAACGAACATCAGGGGGGAAAGAGGGCAACCCTGTCTGGTGCCATTTGTAATTGGGAAAGGGTCGGATAGGAAACCATTGCTGAACAACCGGGCCGAAGGAGAGCTATAAAATGCTAAAATAGAGGATAGGATACGATCCTTAAAACCAAATCGGAGAAGGACTTCACGCATATAGGACCAATTTAGTCTATCGAAGGCCTTCTCAGCATCCAAGGATATCAGTTGAAGGTCCTGATCTGTAGAGAGAGAATCAATCAAGTTAAAAACTCTGCGTGTATTGTCCGACGCCTGTCGGCCCGGGACAAAACCAGTCTGATCCGGGTGTACCAGCAATGGCAGAAAACGGTTCACTTGTGATGCAATCAATTTAGCGTAAAGTTTGATATCGGTATTAAGCAGGGCAATGGGGCGATAGTTGTGTACATAAGCAGGGTCTTTGCTGGGTTTGGGTATAGTGACTATTCGTGCTTCTAGAAGTTCCGCCGGTAAAATTCCTTGATCAGAGAAATTGTTAAAGAGGGTAGTCAGGTGGGGGGAGAGAACATCAAGGAATGAGGCATAGAAATCAGAGACGAACCCGTCAGGGCCTGGGGCCTTGTTGCGGGGAGAAGACTTAATGGCTGCGGCAACCTCAGCAGAGGTCCATGGGGCATTAAGGGCGGACAGTTGCTCTTGATTCAGTGTGGGGAAATAAAGATTGTACAGAAAAAAAGAGATGGAGAGAGGGGTGGGTTGAGGGGTAGAGGGATCAGTCAGTAAGTTGTAAAGTTTAGCGTAGTAATGTGCAAAGTGATTTGTAATATCTTTAGGATTGAGGACTTTCCGATTGGAGGGGGAGTGAATAAATTTGATCTTGTTCCTAGCTTGCTGAGCGTGGAGCTTACAGGCTAACATCCTACCAGATTTGTTACCCAGAAGATAGAACTTTTGTCTCAATTTGTTTAAAGCTGCTTGTGTACGGGCAAGAAGCAATTTTTTGGAGTTGGCTACGAACACTGGAGAGTTCTTTCTTGAGGGTTCTAGAAGGAGTGTCCATATTGCGTGATTCAAGATCTAGCAATTCGGCTTCCAGTTTCAACTGTAACTGGAGAGCTTGTTTCTTGAGGATGGCACCAGCTTGGATAGCTGCACCATGGGTAACAGCCTTAAAGGTGCACCAGTGGTTAATGACGGAGGTGTCCTGGGGAGAGTTGGTGGCAAGATAAGAGTTTATAGAATCAAGAATCCGTGTTTTGGAGAGAGGATTGCTTAAAAGATAGGGATAGAAACGCCACTGCCTAGGGGGATTCTGGGGAGTGGAGAGGTTCCATTTTCAAAGAACGGGGGCATGGTCCGACCAAGTGATCGGTAGAATAGCAATGTCCCTGGTTCTCTGGAGAGACCATTTATCACATAAAATTAAATCAATCCTGGAATAGGAATTGTGTACTGAGGAGTGGAAGGTATATTCCCACCCTGAGGGGTTATTAATCCTCCAGATATCAAATAGATCGAACTCTGTGAGTAGATTGCGGAAGGCCAGAGAGGGGCCATATGGAGCCGAAGGAATGGGATGTGAGAGAAGGCCGGATTTATCCAGTTTTGGATCCAAAACTAAATTGTAATCCCCCAGGACAACTAGGGAGCCTTTAAGTGATTTGCGAATTAGGAGAAACAATTTACGTAGAAATGGTATTTGGTTAGCGTTAGGGGCGTAGAGGGAGACTAGTGTAGTGGGCTTGTCATCCAGGAGAACTGTAAGGATTAGGTAGCGGCCACTCTTGTCAGAGATTTGGGAGTGAAGGGTAAAAGTAACATCAAAAGAATTTACCAGTGTGGGCTAAAGTCCGTTCTTTTTCATACAGGAAAGTTCATATGTAAGTCCGTCGTCCAGAGTATGGTGTATGAAAAAAAACACAATGCAAACACAAATGTTCAATGACACTTTTTGCAGATGATCAAGGGATATGATATCCACCCAGGTTCTTTTGGCTATTCCAGAAATGGGGATTGTACAGTTCTAATTGTAAGGTTCACCTCAGTGATTCACAAATGAGTGCTGCTCACATGAGCTTACTTCTAAATAAATGGCATAAATCCCATCAAGGTTTCTTTCACTCATATACACATGGTATCCAAACAGTCAAATACCCACGAATATATCTCTAGATCTGCAGAATGCTCACGTGTGTGCTTACTTCAAGATGTAGTGTACTTTCACATAAAGGTTTCTTTCGACGTATTCAAATGTAGTCCTCTTATATTCCTTCAGTTTCACTTCATGCTCGGTGTAAGCACAAAACAAACGATTGAATTTGTGAGGGTACAAAGGATTTTTAATAAAATGATTTAAAATATACAACTTTTTGTCATAATGAAATCTTGACAAAATGCAGAAAATATCATAACCAGATAGTGCAACTCCTCAACGTGAGAAAAAGATGGAAAACCCGGGTATTCTCACCGTTGTTTCGTTGAGTTAACTGGTAAATCGTGTTCAGTTTCCACATGCTCCACCACCAACGCGTTTCAACTGTAGGTAAGTCTTTATCAAGGTGCATGTGAAGACTGATCTGAATGGTTTTTTATATCCTGTGGTGCAAATTGTCCCCGCCTCTTCCTGGGCTGGAATGTAACTAATTATACTAAAAAGAACTCCAATAAATGACCTTAACTATGATTAGATATTGTGTCCTGTGTGCTTGTATAAAAAACGATGAAAAAGGGGGACTAGGTCTAAATAAATATTACTTCAAACGGAATTCCCGATATGCGTTCCACTGACAGTGGAACGCACACATGGTTTGCCGGCGTCCAATGCTGTAAGGATACGTCAGTCCTAAAGGTGGAAGTGACGTGATGTTTACGTCGTATGCGTTCCACGTCCCCTGGAGCGCATTGAACACCGCCGTGCATCAGCGTCGAGGGCGGAAGTGATGTGGGGTATACATCCGGTGCGTTCCACATCTCCTGGAACGCACTGAGGTCATCACTACCTTGCCTATGTGTACTTCCGTCCTGGACTAGCACGGCACCACGTTCGATATTATACATGAGCATGGCATATACATAATTCTTTAATGGATAAAATGGGAGTTTATAAGTCCCAACCTGTTATATCTGTTGAAAAAATTATAAATGGATCATATAAGTAGAACTATATAAATAACTGGTGATATTAATAATAACAGATAAAAGAAGAGATTACACATATATAAATGGTTATTTTCCATTACAATGTGTCCTAATGGACCCAACCTAAAAAGAATTTTTGCTGGTAGACAAAAAGTCTTTGAATAATAAATGATTCCTTATAACAATCTCTCATTTGTGAATCACTGAGGTGAACCTTACAAATAGAACTGCACAATCCCCATTTCTGGAATAGCCAAAAGAACCTGGGTGGATATCATATCCCTTGACCATATGCAAAAAGTGTCATTGAACATTTGTGTTTGCATTGTGTTTTTTTTCATACACCATACTCTGGACGACGGACTTACATATGAACTTTCCTGTATGAAAAAGAACGGACTTTAGCCCACACGGGTAAATTCTTTTTACTGTTGAATATTTGCGCCATCCAGGGATTATCCCAAAAAACTTTCTTGACATTTATCTAGTGTGTTAGGTGACACACCGGGATAACATGTTTACTAAAGAGGATAGCTACCCCGTTACATTTAAACGGGCCATTTGCGTAATATCCTACAGGGAAATAGTTATCCTTAAACAGGGGGGGGGGGGGGGGTTTAGCAGAGAAGAAATGGGTTTCTTGCAGCGCAACTATGTCTGCCCTTCGTTGGTGGAAGAAAGAGAGGGCTAGTCTGTGTTTGTTGGGTGAGTTTAGACCTTTAACATTGAGAGAGAGGAGGTTAACCATTAAAAATGTAAGTCAAGGGTGAGAGACAAATAGCTATACTAGGCATCATAATTACTATTGAAACGGAGATCAAAGTACCATGGGAAGTGGAGGGAAGCCATGGACCTGGAGCCTGGGGGTAAGGGAGACATGTGGGGGTGCAGGGAGGACGGTATAAACTGGGAGAATGGGGGTAAACAAAAAAAAAAGGTCCGGTACATTGGACCTGCATGACTACTGCAGGGGAGGGAAATAACTTGCAGTAGTATAGAAAAAAGTCGGGGATGGGCCGGCAGAGCAGGCACCGCCACTCGGGTACAACAATTTAAGGAGAGAATAAGAACATGTTAAACTGGCCCTATGACACAATAGGTGAAAGCATAGGGGGCACCCCATATAAACAACTAGGAATAATTCTTGTGAGGCACAATTCCCCTAGGAGCAGAAGTAAACTAAAACAGCAACAAATAACCAGTATATAATAACAGATACATCGTAACAAGTGAAAGAGTAACCTGTCACATATAGACCAAGAGAAATATCAAAACGTATAGTGGATACATTAAGTGCTGATGATTTCCCCTCACGGCAGGGGGGAAGAAGTCTATAGTTTCACAGAGTCAGAAAGGAATGTGGAGGGACCCGATGCTGTGACCAGGTGGCTCAGGTATTCGACCATTCCTGTCGAATTGAGGACGGACGGGACGGTGCAGATGACTTTTGAACAGTAATGTCCCAATCCAAGAGCAACTTGACTCCCGCATCGAGGGAGGAGATAATGTAAGTGGAGTCCTCATAGGAAACTATCAATTTGACCGGAAATCCCCAGCAGTAGTGGATATCATGGGACCTAAGCGCAAGAGTAATAGGTGTAAGGGCACGTCTCTTCGCAATGGTGGCAGCAGAGAAATCCTGGAATATTTGAAGGCCCCCTAGTGTGTCTGAATTTTTGGATTCTCTGGCAGCTCTCATGATGCGTTCCTTGACTGTAAAGAAATGCACACAGAGGAGGGTATCCTTAGGGAGGTCAGATGAGAAGGTGCGTGGCCGAGGGAGGCGGTGGATACGGTCAATCAGGAGCTCTGTGGTATCCACAGCGGGGAGGAGCTTCTTGAAGAGGGCAATGGCGTAGGGTTCCAGTTCAGAATTAGTGACAGAATCAGGGATGCCCCTGATCTTAATGTTGTTCCGTCGAGATCTGTCCTCCATGTCAGCTAATTTAGACCGGAATTGGTCCAGCTCATGTTGTTGACGATCGTGGGAGGTGATCAACTCGTTATGGGAAGAGACCAGTTCTTCCACCTCACGTTCCAAGTGGTCGGTCCTGTCCCCAATTGCCACCAGCTCGATTTTGACCTCACGGACAGCAGAGGTCTGGTCCTTAGAGAGTTCCAATTTAAAGGAGGAGAGAATCTGGCAAAGAGATTTCACAGTCAAGGGTGCATCAGAATCGCAATGGATGTTAGACCAGTCGACAGCACAGGATCTGGCATGGTGGGCGGGGGGGATGCTTTGTAGAGGGGAGATTTGGAGGGGTTTCGGAGGGGGAAGGAGATTTTGGAAGGTGCTGGTTCTTTGTTCTTTTTGAGAGGCATCATTCATCACTAGAAATGGAGGCAGTGAACAGTGAACAGGCGCCTAAACTCTGCCAGGTCCGGTCAAAGGAGAAGCGTGAAACAGGTATACTCAGTCACAGTAGGCCAGGAACATGTCAATTAGGCAAACATGAGTGGCGGTGGAAGCATAGCAAAAATACTCACATTATGGAGAGCTCGCAATCATGGGACGGCAGGGCCATAGTGGAGCGAGCTTGAGAGTATGGTCATAAACAGAGGCCAGAGAGATCAGCGCATACAGTAACAGCACCACAGAGGTGCGGAAATATCCTGCAGGGATAGCCGGACAGAGATGATCAGTAGCTTCTTGCCGTTGTACCGCAGCTGAGGCCCCGGCGACAAAATCCGTGTGGGCTGCCACACCTCCCCTCAGGTCCCCCCAGTTGACGATAGTTGGTGGGCAGTCCCCTGCGTCCAAGGTAGAGAAAGGGGGGGTGACCAGCGGTCATATGCCGCCTCGGGCAACAGCAGCAGTAGGTAGGAGGGGGGGGGTAGCAGTTGACCCTCAGAGCCACACGCTCCTCTCCAGTTGGTGGTTAGTGGAACCTCAATCCATGGCCTCTGGGTCTCAGGGGGCTGCGGGGTGTACTGCCAGCTGCGCAGTGTCCCCAGAGGGGGGTACCTGGTGCGCTGAAAGGAGGGATGGATGGTGCGGAGTGGTGCTGGGAACGATGTGCTGTGTGGGAGGCCGGAGGTCAGACATGCACTCCCAGTCGTGGAGGGCCCCAGGGGGGACACTTCCAGGCACACCGCGTGGAGAGGGTGAGCAGAGGTGGGGGAAAATGTGGGCCGAGCAGCTGAGGCAGGGATGCAGGAGGACAAGCGACGCGACTCCCATCTGTGAGGAGCAAGATGGCTGCCGGACAGGACACTGGTGGGGCCTCTTACCTACGGGTTGTGGCTCTGGGAGGCAGGCAGCGGGCGCACTTCAAGCCCTGTGCCTCCACAGCGCGCCCCCCAGACAGCAGAAGATCCGATCCCGGAGGTCAGCAGGAGATAGCAGCCGGCGGCACTTTAGGTCTCACAGCGGGCCGCTCGCAGGTATCGGGAGCCAGGCAAGGCACTCTGCATGGGGCTGTCCACGGGAAGGAGAGGAGGGTCACGATGGTCTGGCGCTGTCAGATGGTGCAGGGCCTCCCCGGCGTCACGGGCGAAACACTGCTTCCCAGTGCAATGGACTGGTCATCAGGGTAGTCGCGGCTCCCCACCACGATACAGGCACTGCACTACGAGGATCGAGGGGGTCCCGACGAGAGTAGAAGAGCAGGTAGGAGGCAACTGGGGTCCCCGGCTCAGCACTGGCAAACAGGCCGCAACCCGCAAAGACCAGGAAAACCCGGCTCCCGGCTCCGCAACCTAGGTTTACCAGTGCAGGGCACCTATACAGGGCAAGAGAGGCTTAAAGTAGGGGTGTAACTCAGGTGCAGGAGGCTAATAAGCCCCTTAATGTTGGGTTGTTTGTGGCTCCACTGCTGCATTTCCACTCCAGCATCCAGCCAAGCCACGCCCCCCTACACTTTCAAATTTTTATCTTATCATTACAACATAACAGCTCTACAGATCTTAACCCTTTAAATGGCCTATACAATTTTTCCACTGCATACAATACAAAAACCGTAGAGTAAAGAAATCATATAAGTATACCTGGGTATAATTAGTCATAAAATATTACTGCAGTATGATGGTGCACACAGAGTTGAGGGCCTTTTAATTAAGAATATTAAATATAGATATTGCTATTACTTCTGTTCTCGAAGTACAAATAACTCCAATGTGGCATGATAGTATCCAGAAGGTATTTAAAGTTGTTTCTCCCTCTGATTTATACTGTAGTATAGATTAAGTTTCTAAAATAGCAGTCCTTTTCTTGTAACTAAGTGAAAGTAAGTTAACAGAAACTATTAAAACCAATGTCTAATGCTCCAATTTGACAGTGCAGCTGATAAAAGTTGCCCTTAATGCTATATACTTGTCAGTGGACTTTAATTGTACTATTGAATAATTGTTTCCAGTCTTTGAGCTAGGATGATATTACATATCAGTCATTACATTTATTTCCAATTCCTGAAGCTGATATGCAGCCTATGCAATTTTATCCTAGCAATGCTTATTGTTAATCTCCAAAACTTTCCTTTTGTTATAGCCTACTTGAATCTGTCTTGAACAGCATTGGAGTGAATGTAATGTTGCTGTAGTGTGATGGGCCCTACACATTGGCCGATCCGCCGCCGAGCTGCCCAATGGCGGATACGGCCGACGGGCAACCCGGCGGCGGTGGAACAGTGACGGGGGAGTGAAGTTTCTTCACTCCCCCGTCACACGGCTCCGTAGCAGTGCAGGCAAATATGGACGAGATCGTCCATATTGGCCTGCATGCACAGCCGACGGGACACCAGCGATGATGAGCGCGGGGCCGCACATCGTTCATCGCTGGTGCCTCCACACTCAAAGATATGAACGGTATCTCGTTCATGAATGAACGACATTGTTCATATCTTTGAGTGATGTCGGCCAGTGTGTAGGGCCTTTGAGTCTCTTATACAAGAAATGTATGCAATATTGTTAGATGAGTTAATGAGCTTTCTTAGTTACTACTATTCCTTGTCTTCCTGTGGATGGTAGATCCAGCAAATATCTCTCCCTGGAAAACAAAAAAGCTTGAAACTACTGCTTTAGAAAGCAATTCCGTATCAATGCATATATATAATGATGAGTGGTGTCTGTAATCACTTCCAAACCGATGATGACTTTATCTCTCTCTAATGGATATGCACTTACATTCCATTTATTTCTTGAATGCACATAACGGTATCTTTATGTAGAGAAAGATCTCCTGGCTTGCTCACACACTAGAAACTTAGAAATTAGACACTTACATGTATATTCTGTCCCACGTGAATATAAAGGTATCTTTCAATTCTCACAAATGGCTGTCAATCATTCACAGATCCATCAGGTGCGACTTCAAATGATGTTTAATAGGAAAACTCCACAAAGTGGGGCAGATGATAGATACCGAACGAACAGTCTCCTTGGGAACCAATGAATATGCATCCTGGCTGCAGACACGGGGCGGATACGGCAGATGGTGAAAGCCGACCTTCGTCCTCCCAGGTCCTATTTGAACGTAGCCTCCAGTCATTGGGTATAGCAGCTTCAACGCGTTTCGGGGAACCCTTTCCCCTTTGTCAAGAAGTGCCGCCATAGTAAAAATACAGGGGTTTTATCCCTGTGCAATAACCTCACATGACCATCAATATCCAATCCGTGGATAATTTAACCTCACACCTGGACATATTCATTAGCTTTCAATCAAAGCCTATGTTAAAACACCTTTAATTTAAAATATATCTCCTTACTTATACTGATTGGAATATACAGATTTATACTACATGCAGACATAGCTGAATGTCAAAACCTGATGTATTATGGGGAGCGGTCACGTGAACAGAAGATCACATTTACAGCGACAGCTGTTTTTAATGGGTCTGGCGATATTAAGTGAATTTTTTATCCCGCCAGCTAGTAAGGAGATATATTTTAAATTAAAGGTGTTTTAACATAGGCTTTGACTGAAAGCTAATGAATTTGTCCAGGTGTGAGGTTAAATTATCCACGGATTGGATATTGATGGTCATGTGAGGTTATTGCACAGGGATAAAACACCTGTATTTTTACTATGGCAGCACCTCTTGACAAAGGGGAAAGGGTTCCCCGAAACGCGTTGAAGCTGCTATACCCAATGACTGGAGGCTACGTTCAAATAGGACCTGGGAGGACGAATGTCGGCTTTCATCATCTGCCGTATCCGCCCCGTGTCTGCAGCCAGGATGCATATTCATTGGTTCCCAAGGAGACTGTTCGTTCGGTATCTATCATCTGCCCCAGTTGTGGATTTTTTATCATTGTTTTAATATGTTAACATGGACTGTTACACTTTGTGGAGTTTTCCTATTAAACATCATTTGAAGTCGAACCTGATGGATCTGTGAATGATTGACAGCCATTTGTGAAAATTGAAAGATACCTTTACATGAACGCGGGACAGAATATACATGTAAGTGTCTAATATCTAAGTTTCTAGTTTGTGAGCAAGCCAGGAGATCTCTTTCTACATAAAGATACCGTTATGTGCATTCGAGAAAGAAACGGAATGTAAGATCTAATCCATTAGAGAGAGATAAAGTCATCATCGGTTTGGAAGTGATTACAGGGACCACTCATCATCATATATATGCATTGATACAGAATTGCTTTCTAAAGCGATAGATTCAAGCTTTATTTGTTTTCCATATAGTTTTTTGGGAGCTGATTGTGGGTGTGCTCCATGTATTTGTAAACCAGCTGCTAATTTGAAAGAGAAAGCACAAGGCCTTTTCCACTTTCTTTTTGATTCTTGAAATATCTCTCCCTCTCTCCTTAGATTTCAATAGTGATGCAATAGTGATGCAACTTTTGCTTTTAGTTAAAATTGGCCTGACACAGGGGGTCATTCTGACCTGATCACTCACTGCAGTTTATCGCAGTACAGCGATCAGGTCAGAACTGTGCATGCGCTGGTGCCGTAGTGCGCCGGCGCATGGCTGACAGCCATTGGCTATCGTTGCCTAGCAATCACCTCTGCCTGATTGAAAGGCAGAGTCGGTTGCTGGGTAAGAGGGGGCGGCATGGCGGCATTTGGCCGCCGTTTTGTGGGCACGGTCTGGCCAACGCAGGTATGGTCGGACCGTGCGGGGGTCAGGCCACAGCAGCTGTGTGATGTCACAAGCAGCCACGCGTAGCTCCCAGCCAGCGCGTAAAAGCTGCGCTGGCCGGGAGCTACTCCTGAAGTACAAAAGCACCGCCGCTGTGCAATGCTTTTGTACTTCAGCGACGGGGCAGTGACTGACATGCGGGGTGGGCTCGCCCTGTGCTGGGCATCCCCCCACATGTTAGTGTGGATAATCGTAGCTGAGCTAAATTTAGCACAGCTACGATCAACTCGGAATGACCCCCCCAGCTCCTTCCTTTCACTGCGTGCTTTCTGTGGCTGTTATGCTGACACCTGTTAGTGTAGAGCCTCCTGTCAGTATATAGTGTTCACCTGTGGGCTATAGTTTTGCAATCTTTGTGGAGGTACTTAGTGGGTTACCTGATGAATGTCTTGTCCCTATTCTCCTTCTGACATGTAGAGATGTAGTGTTACTATACTGTAGTATACAGACCTACTGCTGTTGACTGCTTCTCTTGCCTGTCACTCCTCTGTAGCTAGGCTCTGCTCTCTGCCGCTGACAGGAATCAGTCACACATGCTTCACTGTAGCTTCTCTCTCACAGCTTCCCTCACTTCCCTCTGCTGTGCCTGGCTGTATGTTTGTCTTTTCAGACAGTGTATACAGGGACCAGCATTCTGACAGGGAGATCCAGCTGTAATGTCAGACTTTACCTCAGGTGCTTTGTCTAGCCAGGGACTCACTCCCCCAACTACCTGGCACTGTGATGACTTCCGTGACAGGAGTGCAGGGCTGTTATTTATCTTGTAGATGCTAAAGCCCAGTACACTGGCCCCCAATGCCCACCACCAGTGCCGTAACTAGACATTTTAGTGCTGTGTGCAAGATAGGGACGACCCCCTGCAGACGTAGCTAGGCTGCATATGCAGGTGATGCACCGCCAATTTTTGGGTTGCAGTGGGTGCGTGTGATGTCACGTAGCTGCCCCAAAAAATCTGACCCCCTTTCGCAACAACACCCGCTATGCCGGCCCCCAATGCCCGCCGCTAGTGCCGTAACTAAACATTTTCTCTATCGTCCTAGTGGATGCTGGGGTTCCTGAAAGGACCATGGGGGGATAGCGGCTCCGCAGGAGACAGGGCACAAAAGTAAAGCTTTCCGATCAGGTGGTGTGCACTGGCTCCTCCCCCTATGACCCTCCTCCAAGCCAGTTAGATTTTTGTGCCCGGCCGAGAAGGGTGCAATCTAGGTGGCTCTCCTAAAGAGCTGCTTAGAAAAGTTTAGCTTAGGTTTTTTATTTTACAGTGAGTCCTGCTGGCAACAGGATCACTGCAACGAGGGACTTAGGGGAGAAGAAGTGAACTCACCTGCGTGCAGGATGGATTGGCTTCTTGGCTACTGGACATCAGCTCCAGAGGGACGATCACAGGTACAGCCTGGATGGTCACCGGAGCCTTGCCGCCGGCCCCCTTGCAGATGCTGAAGTAAGAAGAGGTCCAGAATCGGCGGCAGAAGACTCCTCAGTCTTCTAAAGGTAGCGCACAGCACTGCAGCTGTGCGCCATTTTCCTCTCAGCACACTTCACACGGCAGTCACTGAGGGTGCAGGGCGCTGGGAGGGGGGCGCCCTGGGAGGCAAATGAATACCTATTTTGGCTAAAAATACCTCACATATAGCCTCCGGAGGCTATATGGAGATATTTAACCCCTGCCAGAATCCGTTAAGAGCGGGAGACGAGGCCGCCGAAAAAGGGGCGGGGCCTATCTCCTCAGCACACAGCGCCATTTTCCCTCACAGAAAGGCTGGAGGGAAGGCTCCCAGGCTCTCCCCTGCACTGCACTACAGAAACAGGGTTAAAACAGAGAGGGGGGGCACTAATTTGGCGTTAGAAATATATAAAAAAGATGCTATAAGGGAAAACACTTATATAAGGTTGTCCCTATATAATTATAGCGTTTTTGGTGTGTGCTGGCAAACTCTCCCTCTGTCTCTCCAAAGGGCTAGTGGGTCCTGTCCTCTATCAGAGCATTCCCTGTGTGTGTGCTGTGTGTCGGTACGTGTGTGTCGACATGTAGGAGGACGATGTTGGTGAGGAGGCGGAGCAATTGCCTGTAATGGTGATGTCACTCTCTAGGGAGTCGACACCTGAATGGATGGCTTATTTAGGGATTTACGTGATAATGTCAACACGCTGCAAGGTCGGTTGACGACATGAGACGGCCGACAAACAATTAGTACCGGTCCAGACGTCTCAAAAACACTGTCAGGGGTTTTAAAACGCCCGTTTACTTTAGTCGGTCGACACAGACACAGACAGGGACACTGAATCCAGTGTCGACGGTGAATAAACAAACGTATTCCTTATTAGGGCCACACGTTAAAGGCAATGAAGGAGGTGTTACATATTTCTGATACTACAAGTACCACAAAAGAGGGTATTATGTGGGATGTGAAAAAACTACCATAGTTTTTCCTGAATCAGATAAATTAAATAAAGTGTGTGATGATGCGTGGGTTCCCCCCGATAGAAAATTATGGGCGGTATACCCTTTCCCGCCTGAAGTTAGGGCGCGTTGGGAAACACCCCTTAGGGTGGATAAGGCGCTCACACGCTTATCAAAACAAGTGGCGGTACCGTCTATAGATAGGGCCGTCCTCAAGGACCAGCTGACAGGAGGCTGGAAAATATCATAAAAAGTATATACACACATACTGGTGTTATACTGCGACCAGCGATCGCCTCAGCCTGGATGTGCAGAGCTGGGGTGGCTTGGTCGGATTCCCTGACTAAAAATATTGATACCCTTGACAGGGACAGTATTTTATTGACTATAGAGCATTTAAAGGATGCATTTCTATATATGCGAGATGCACAGAGGGATATTTGCACTCTGGCATCAAGAGTAAATGCGATGTCCATAACTGCCAGAAGATGTTATGGACACGACAGTGGTCAGGTGATGCAGATTCCAAACGGCACAAAGGTGTATTGCCGTATAAAGGAAGAGGAGTTATTTGGGGTCGGTCCATCGGACCTGGTGGCCACGGCAACTGCTGGAAAATCCACCGTTTTTACCCTAAGTCACATCTCTGCAGAAAAAGACACCGTCTTTTCAGCCTCAGTCCTTTCGTCCCTATAAGATCATATCTGCCCAGGGATAGAGGAAAGGGAAGAAGACTGCAGCAGGCAGCCCATTCCCAGGAACAGAAGCGTTCCACCGCTTCTGACAAGTTCTCAGCATGGCGCTGAGACCGTACAGGACCCCTGGATCCTACAAGTAGTATCCCAGGGGTACAGATTGGAATGTCGAGACGTTTCCCCTTCGCAGGCTCCTGAAGTCTGCTTTACCAAGGTCTCCCTCCGACAAGGAGGCAGTATGGGAAAAAATTCACAAGCTGTATTCCCAGCAGGTGATAATTAAATTACCCCTCCTACTACAAGAAAAGGGGTATTATTCCACACTATATTGTGGTACTGAAGCCAGAAGGCTAGGTGAGACTTATTCTAAAAAAATTTTTGAACACTTACAAAGGTTCAAATCAAGATGGAGTCACTCAGAGCAGTGATAACGAACCAGGAAGAAGGGGACTATATAGTGTCCCGGGACATCAGGGATGCTTACCTCTATGTCCCAAATTTGCCCTTCTCACTAAGGGTACCTCAGGTTCGTGGTGCAGAACTGTCACTATCAGTTTCAGACGCTGCCGTTTGGATTGTCCACGGCACCCCGGGTCTTTACCAAGGTAATGGCCGAAATGATGATTCTTCTTCGAAGAAAAGGCGTCTTAATTATCCCTTACTTGGACGATCTCCTGATAAGGGCATAGTCCAGGGAACAGTTGGAGGTCGGAGTAGCACTATCTAGGATACTGCTACAACAGCACGGGTGGATTCTAAATATTCCAAAATCGCAGCTGATCCCGACGACACGTCTGCTGTGCCTAGGGATGATTCTGGACACAGTCCAGAAAAAGGTGTTTCTCCCGGAAGAGAAAGCCAGGGAGTTATCCGAGTTAGTCAGGAACCTCCTAAAAACAGTGCATCATTGCACAAGGGTCCTGGTAAAAATGGTGGCTTCCTACGAAGCAATTCCATTCGGCAGATTTCACGCAAGAACTTTTCAGTGGGATCTGCTGGACAAATGGTCCGGATCGCATCTTCAGATGCATCAGCGGATAACCCTATATCCAAGGACAAGGGTGTCTCTCCTGTGGTGGTTATAGAGTGCTCATCTTCTAGAGGGCCGCAGATTCGGCATTCAGGATTGGATGCTGGTGACCACGGAGCCCAGCCCGAGAGGCTGGGGAGCAGTCACACAAGGAAAAAATTTCCAGGGAGTGTGATCAAGTCTGGAGACTTTTCTCCACATAAATATACTGGAGCTAAGGGTAAATTTATAATGCTCTAAGCTTAGCAAGACCTCTGCTTCAAGGTCAGCCGGTATTGATCCAGTGGGAAAAACATCACGGCAGTCGCCCACGTAAACAGACAGGGCGACACAAGAAGCAGGAGGGCAATGGCAAAAACTGCAAGGACTTTTCGCTGGGCGGAAAATCATGTGATAGCACTGTCAGCAGTGTTTCATCCCGGGAATGGAAACTGGGAAGCAGACTTCCTCAGCAGGCACGACCTCCACCCGGGAGAGTGGAAACTTCATCGGGAAGTTTTTTCCACATGATTGTAAACCGTTGGGAAATACCAAGGGTGGACATGATGGCGTCCCGTCTGAACAAAAAACGGGACAGGTATTGCATCAGGTCAAGAGACCCTCAGGCAATAGCTGTGGACGTTCTGGTAACACCGTGGGTGTACCAGTCGGTGTATGTGTTCCCTCCTCTGCTTCTCATACCTAAGGTGCTGAGAATTATAAGACGTAGAGGAGTAAGAACTATACTCATGGCTCCGGATTGGCCAAGAAGGACTTGGTACCAGGAACTTCAAGAGATGCTTACAGAGGTCTTATGGCCTCTGCCGCTAAGAAGGGACTTGCTTCAGCAAGTACCATGTCTGTTCCAAGACTTACCGCAGCTGCGTTTATCGGCATGGCGGTGGAAAGCCGGATCCTAAGGGAAAAAGGCATTCCGGAAGAGGTCATTCCTACCCTGGTCAAAGCCAGAAAGGAGGTGACCGCACAACATTATCACCACATGTGGCGAAAATATGTTGCGTGGTGTGAGGCCAGGAAGGCCCCACAAAGAAATTTCAACTCGGTCGTTTCCTGCATTTCCTGCAAACAGGAGTGTCTATGGGCCTCAAATTGGGGTCCATTAAGGTTCAAATTTCGGCCCTGTCGATTTTCTTCCAGAAAGAATTGGCTTCAGTTCCTGAAGTCCAGAAGTTTGTCAAGGGAGTATTGCATATACAACCCCCTTTTGTGCCTCCAGTGGCACTGTGGGATCTCAACGTAGTTCTGGGATTCCTCAAATCACATTGGTTTAAAACCAGTCAAATCTGTGGATTTGAAACATCTCACATGAAAAGTGACCATGCTCTGGGCCCTGGCCTGGACCAGGCGAGTGTCAAATTGGTGGTTTTTTCTCAAAAAAGCCCATATCTGTTTGTCCATTCGGACAGGGCAGAGCTGCGGACTCGTCCCCAGTTCTCTCCCTAAGGTGGTGTCAGTGTTTCACCTGAACCAGCTTATTGTGGTGCCTTGCACCTACTAGGGACTTGGAGGACTCCAAGTTGCTAGATGTTGTCAGGGCCCTGAAAATATGTTCCAGGACGGCTGGAGTCAGGAAAACTGACTTGCTGTTATCCTGTATGCATCCAACAAACTGGGTGCTCTTGCTTCTAAGCAGACTATTGCTAGTTGGATGTGTAATACAATTCAGCTTGCACATTCTGTGGCAGGCCTGCCACAGCCAAAATATGTAAATGCCCATTCCACAAGGAAGGTGGGCTCATCTTGGGCGGCTGCTCGAGGGGTCTCGGCTTTACAACTTTGCCGAGCAGCTACTTGGTCAGGGGCAAACACGTTTGCTAAATTCTACAAATTTGATACCCTGGCTAAGGAGGACCTGGAGTTCTCTCATTCGGTGCTGCAGAGTCATCCGCACTCTCCCGCCCGTTTGGGAGCTTTGGTATAATCCCCATGGTCCTTTCAGGAACCCCAGCATCCACTAGGACGATAGAGAAAATAAGAATTTACTTACCGATAATTCTATTTCTCGGAGTCCGTAGTGGATGCTGGGCGCCCATCCCAAGTGCGGATTATCTGCAATACTTGTACATAGTTACAAAAATCGGGTTATTATTGTTGTGAGCCATCTTTTCAGAGGCTCCGCTGTTATCATACTGTTAACTGGGTTTAGATCACAAGTTGTACGGTGTGATTGGTGTGGCTGGTATGAGTCTTACCCGGGATTCAAAATTCCTCCCTTATTGTGTACGCTCGTCCGGGCACAGTACCTAACTGGCTTGGAGGAGGGTCATAGGGGGAGGAGCCAGTGCACACCACCTGATCGGAAAGCTTTACTTTTGTGCCCTGTCTCCTGCGGAGCCGCTATCCCCCCATGGTCCTTTCAGGAACCCCAGCATCCACTACGGACTCCGAGAAATAGAATTATCGGTAAGTAAATTCTTATTTTAGCACTGTGTGCAAGATAGGGCATCGGCGCCCCCCTTTATGTAAAATAGGGGCAGTGCGCTGCTTAGGCGAATGCAAAAATATAGGGGCATGGCTTCATGGAGAAGGGGTGTGACCACAAAATATTACCAGTTCATATTACGGTGCACAGTAGTCTCCATTATTCAAATTATGCCGCACAGTAACGCCACTTCACCAGGTAGAGCCCCTTTTACACATTACGGTGGACAGATTCCCCTTTTTACACATTACGGCAGACAGATTCCACCTTTTACACATTACGGCAGAGTCCCCATTTTACACGTTACGGCAGACAGTGTCCCCTTTTTACACATTATGGCAGACAGCGTCCCCTTTTTACACATTACGGCAGAGTCCCCCTTTTACACATTATGGCAGACAGCGTCACCTTTTTACACATTTTGGCAGACAGAATCCCGCTTTTTACAGATTATGGCAGACAGCGTCCCCTTTTTACACATTTCGACAGACAGCGTTCCTTTTTACATATTACGGCAGTCTCCCTTTTTACACATTACGGCAGACAGCGTCCCCTTTTTACCAGTGGCGTGCTGTGTGGTCAGTTGCTGGTGAGGCACTGGCCGGGGTGATGACGCGGCGAGCCGTGATTGGCTCGCGGCGGCTATCTTGTATTTAAAAATGGCTCTGCACTTCAGCGCCATTTTTGAAGTGGCAAAGCCCTCAACTATGGTGCCCTAATGGCTGCAGGGACTAGATCCATGATCCAGACCTGCAGCCAAAATGCCCACTGAGTCCCGCAGCAGAAGTCCCACCGCCGCAGAAGTCCCGCTGCCTACCTCCACCGCACAAGCCCTTCCGCCACTGCATAACTCCCAATGCAGCATAAGTCCCGCTGCCCGCCTCCGCCGCACAAGTCAAGTCATGCCACCTGCCGCCGCTGCCCTCTACAGCCCAACGCCGGATTCCGCGCCGCAAAGTGTATTTGTGTATGTGTTGTGTAGGGAATTTTAATGAATAAAAAAAAAAAACAAGTTGGAATTGGAGTGGGGAAGGCAGGGGTGGGGGTACATAAATGTATAATTGTTGTTCAATGTTGTTCAGGGCTTTCATTAACTTAGCAGCGCTGTGGTTGTGGCGCTATTAAGTTACCTAAAGACCTGGACAGTGGACAACAAGAATAAAGCAGTGGTGTGAAAGTGTGTGTAAACTAAACACTTACATGCACTGACACTGACTGCAGAAGACACTAACTGGCACTATCTCTCTCGTCTCTCCCTGTAACAGCAACACTGACAGTGACAGCCAAATGCAGGTCACTGTCAGTGCTGCTGCTGCATAATCACCAGTGCCAGATTAAGGACCACATGGGCCTGGAGCTGAAATCTATGAAGGGCCTATTGTGTACCATCGCAGAGGATGTGACCAGCAACAGCGGGGGTTGTGACTAGGGGTTGTGTCACGCAGGGCCCGCCACACATTGTTCCTTGCCTGAGTCAAAGCCGCTCTGGGTCCTAGGTGTAAATTTACTAAAGGTTCTAAAAATTAAAAGTAGTGATGTTACCCACAGCAACAAAAATCAAGTTCTCACTATCGTTTATCTATTGCATCCTAGAAAATGACAGACAGAATCGGATTAGTTGCTAAGGGCAACATCACCACTTTTCATTTTTAGAACCTTTAGTAAATATACCCCCTAGTGTCTGCTTTCTGTAGCAGCAGGTAAGCTAAAGCGCAGGATCAAATTTGCTGGTGGCGCTCCCCACAACCTAATTGCCTCAGGGGCACATTGCACTAGGTAGCTCTTATACACATTGCATTAGGTAGCCCATTATACACACTGCATGAGGTAGAGCCTATTATACACAGGTAGCCCCTTATACACAATTCACCAGGTTTCCCACTATTCACATTGCACCCAGTAGCCCCTTATACACATTGCGCCAGGTAGCTCCTTATACACATTGCGCCAGGTAGCCCATTATACACATTGCGCCAGGTAGTCCATTATACACATTGCACCAGGTAGCCCATTATACACATTGCACCAGGTAGCCCATTAAACACACTGCACCAGCTAGCCATCACTCACATCCGGCGCCTGTGGTCCCTTGGCTCTATGTTCTCATACTTCCACCCAGCTTGAAGCTGAGCATGAGTGAGTAATGGCAGGTGGCGACCGGCAGTGGTAAGTGGCCAGGGGGCGGCTGGCAGCAGGAATCGTCCAAAAGAGGATGGTGGGGTGGCCGTCAGGAGGAAGTAGCCAGGACTGGGGGCGGCCGGCCGGCAGCAGGAAGCATTGTGATGCGGGCAGCAGAACGGGTGCTGATGGCGCTGGTGAGGTGACTGGGACGCCCACCCGCACATAGAACCGCCACTGGCGGGATCCCCTGAGCCGGACGAGCAGCAACCCTCCCCGCATCCCTCCCCCACAGCCAACAACGCAGCCAACAAAGCCCCTCTCAGTGCACATAGTGCAGCCGAATGCACAAGGACCGAGCATCCACAGATGTGAAGATCACCCGCCTGAGCATAGCTTCCAGGTGAGCAACCCACCCCAGCAACATGCCCATATAACCACACACACCAGCCCCCCCCCCCCTCAATGCCATACACATATACACAGCCAGTTTCCCCAGTCCCAATATACACTGACACACACCCTGTCCCCTCCAGCCACACACCCTGTTCACCCCAGTCCCTACACACACACCCAGCTTGTACTTAGCAACACACATACCTGTTCTCCTCTGCCCTTCCACTCTCCCCAGTTTCCCCCAGTCAGTCACTAAGCCTTCCAGACACAGCAGGAGTAGGCAGGGACACATACAAACGACCAGGAGAAGTCGGGGGCGTGGCCTAATCACGGACCCGTGGCCACGCCCCCTTTGAGAAACACCCACCACATCCTCCTACCATTCAGCAGCAAGCACCGAACGAGGCAGCTGCCAGGCAGTGGGGTCACAGGACAGGACAGCCGGAGTCACTCGTCGTCCCAGCAGGCAAGTCCACTGATGGCTGCTGCGGTAATCCGGCCCTGCACCCGCCCCATTGTTAATCCGGCCCTGCCAATCACTGTGACAGGGGCGTGCTTTCATGGGCTGAAAACACGTCCCTGCTGCACTGAGGCACCTCTATAGGTGCCGCTTTCAATGCTTATTTTAACGGGCTTTTCCAGCCCTCTCATGGCCACGCCCCCTGCCCGCCCCCTGCTTCCGGCCATTTACAGTTAGCAGCGAGAGGCACCGTTCAAGGTGCCTCCGAAATCTTTTTTTTATGCTAAAAAAGATTAGGATACTATGAGAAGACACTTATGACACAGAACATGTCATAAGTATCTTCTCTGTATTCTTGTAATCCCTTTAATGACAGGGGAGGCACTGCCTCCCCTGCCTCCCCTGACTGCACGTCCCTGCTTTTTACACATTACAGCAGACAGAGTCCCCCTTTTACACATTAGATAGATAGATAGAATAGATTATACTTACCATTTCTCCGCTGGCTCAGGCAGTCAGGCTCCTCGGTGCTGGCAGCTCCAGGGCGGGGGAGAAGGAAGAGGAGGGAGGAAGAAGAGGAGGGAGCTGCCGCTGTCCCTCTCATTCTGCATTGGCTGGCAGCCGCTGTGAATGCTGGGATGAGGGAGGCGCATCCCAGCATTCACAGGAATGGCGGTCAGCCTATGTGGAAGGAGAGGGACAGCTGCAGCAGCGCTGCCACCAATTACATAGCGCTGATGCAGCACCCTACATCCTCCCCCTCCTCTTCCTTCTCCGCTGCCCCTGCTGCTGCTCCTCTCCTCCTCCGGCACAGGCAGCTTGTAATGAGTCAATTTGACTAATTACAAGCCGCTGACTTTAGGGAATGGGGTCCGTTGCGTCCTCAGGGCACATCTGGCACACACGTAGTTACGGCACTGCCCGCTGCTGTCAATGAAAGTGTAGTTGCATCCTTCAGGAATGCACGCGCCCTTTGATTGCATGCGCACTGTTACCGTAGTGCATTATAGCAAAAATCGCTCAATTGCGATTATTGCTAAAATGAAATGCGACCAGAATTAGGTCCATAAACAGCTAATGGGCCCTACACATTAGGCAATATAACTGCACAATAAGAACGTTCTCGTTCATTAATGAATGAGAACTAGTTCATATCGTTCAGTATTGATAATGTCGATATTATCTTTAACCATAAAGCTATACCTCTAGATACACTTTTACCTGAATACACGCGCTACGCACTTTGTACGCTATTTGCGTACAGAGTCCCGTACGTGGTACATATTTGGCGTACACACGCCGCGCTGAGTGTACAGAGTACGCACAGCGCGCGCACACACAATTGATAACCTTTAAACCTTATTAGTAATACAATGTAATAATATGGTTACACTTTAAACCAGTGTTTCCCAACCTCGGTCCTCAAGGCACACTAACAGTCCTGGTTTTAGTGATATCCAGGCTTGAACACAGGTGACTTAATTAGTACCTCAGTTATTTTGATTTAACCATCTGTGCCGAAGCCTGGATATCACTAAAACCTGCACTGTTAGTGTGCCTTGAGGACCGCGGTTGGGAATGCCTGCTTTAAACCTTTATGCAGCAAAGCACTGCAATGATGTTATACCTTAAACCTTAAGTAGCGCTGACGGTATAAAGTACCCACAGTGCGTACACCTTATCAATACTTATAAACCTTATACAGTTAAATACGCTTTAAACCCTAGCAGGGAAATGAGGACACAACACCGATATGTAGTTGAACCACAGGGTTCTAAGGCCACAGTGGATTATTTCAAAAGGTAAAACAGTACAAATTATACACTACAGGCTAACAAGATAAATCTACAACAGAATAATGGCTACAGTCAATGTACATATGTGTGAATAATCGCGTGCGCTTCCCGGTCCCGGTCCTCAGCTAATCAGGTTGAAAGCGTTAAGAGTTTGTGATAGTGACCTGGCCTGCAGCTCGCTCTTTATTCAGTAGATCAAAACATAATACAATAGACACTGTGTGCTCTTCTTCCATTGGTTCGGGGGTGGGACATATCCTGTGCACCGGGGACCATTGGTCAGTTCAAGATGTGGGCAATGGCTAGGACTTGAGATGTGGTTTCTGTTGTTTACATCTGAGTTCCCGCCCCATGATCAGTTAAACCCATCACATTAATCATAAATCTGGTATTATTAATAACTTACTGAGGTAATATTTACTAATGTTCTTATTCACACCAGATTAATGTTTACGTGTCTCTGAACAATATGATCCCACACATGATATGATTATCTATTTCAATCTTCAAGATATACATATATCCACATATTCATATATATATATATATATATATATACACACACACACACACACACACACACACACACACACACACACGTACACACATACTCCTGCTATTACAATTTGTTAGGAATTATATATTTATTCATTCATATATATATATATATATATATATATATTTTATATATATATATATATATATATATATATATATGAACACCTACATTTCCATGGGTTATAGACTAGGAATGTTAATATCTTAAAATTTCTATCTGTCTGGTCTTTTTGTGGTTAGCTATTGTTTCTGATTTTCTAAACAGAATCGGTTCCTGGCTATTGTCACTTCGTTTGTTTTTACTTTCAGGGGAGACAATGACAATTCAGTACTCATTGTTTTAAATAGAAACTAGGCTATTTTAGTAAACAAAGGTGTATGCCTTCTTTATAGAATTTCAAAGCTTAGTGTAAATAAGGCCATTGTATTTTAGTCTCTGGGAGTTTTAATTTATGTGTGACTGATTTTCCTGCTATTTAGAATGGCCAAGCAGACCGTGTGGGATTTTTACAATATATAAATTAAATCTATGATATCTTTGTGGCTTTTCCATGAGAGTACAAATTCCACTGTAATTACTCGTACCACGCTCTAATGCGCAGGACCGTGGGTGCGGCCATATGCAATTTGCGAATATGTGCACGCATGGCGGAACAAGTGCATGCGCAGCGGGCATGTGTGTGTGTGGTTTGTACGTGATGTGTGTACTGGAATATTTTTCGACTTTGACAGTCTACCCTTTGGCAGTCAACAATAACTGCCACTATCTAATCACTAAACAGAAAAATATCAATACAATATCTACAGAAGTTTGGGTAATCGGGAGAGAGGGGTAGGTAGGAAATGTATGACCTAGTGGGATAGTAAAAAGCATGTATGTATGAATCCGTGTCTGAGGGGCATGTATCATTGTTCCGTATAT
Organism: Pseudophryne corroboree; assembly: GCF_028390025.1. NCBI lineage: Eukaryota > Metazoa > Chordata > Amphibia > Anura > Myobatrachidae > Pseudophryne > Pseudophryne corroboree. The sequence goes on from NC_086452.1 coordinate 373,518,763, forward strand.
GTTCTAAATAAGCTTTGAGGTATTGCGAAGTATACATTAAATCCTTCTTATCCCGTATTAAGGGTCTGTAAGTGGGCCAACAAACACTACCGAGCTCTTTTCGGCTTCTTGTTCCAACAAATGGGGTGCACATTTAGTTGATGATACATGAAGGGGGGACAGATGTGAATGCTGATATATGGATATCACCTGTCGACTATGTGTGTCACTACCTGAAGGTTGTAGGGATGAAGATAAGACACATATCAAAAATACATTCACATAACATTTGCGTAATCATTCTTGGGTGTTGATCGAAGTCTTTTCTGGATGGGTGTATTTTTGCTGAGGGAAAACAAAGGAAAAACGGGTGAAAGAAACGGGCTGTGGAATCACGTCTTATCACAACATTGTCTCTCTTCCAATGTAACACAATCCCTCTGAGTTTGGGGCAAGCCACTTATAAGCCTTCCTCCCACATATGAAATAAGCATCATCGGGGAGAACATATGGGACAGAATATGACATTACCATATTGCAAACTTTCCAAGTGAAAAATCCTATCCCTAACTCTCTCATCTGTTCAGTACACGTATCAGGCTGTATGATATGCGCACAGTACCCTGGTGATACTTCTCCAACTCGCATGGTCTTACTTCCTTGAGTATACCTGTACCGACAATACCTTCCACTGTTGGCTATTTGGCGTATAAGTTCAGAGTCTACGGGTATCCTATCAGCTCTGTGCGAGAATGCCATGGTTTGGTTATTCCATGTGACCTCCCAATTTCCCGGCTTTCGGGAATTGGAAATGTTGAAACACACTAAGGATCTATCCACATGATACTGGTGGAGCTTCAAACTAGGGGGCCTAGAAATATTAAATTTCTTGTCCACCTGTCTCCCACCCCGTAATTCGAGTACCTCATCTATTGCTAACGGGTACGGTACTAATCCTGACTTGCTCTGACCTTGAGGTTCTTGTGAGCACACCCAGCATTCTGTCTGGTTTAAGACCTTACCCACTAATGAGTGATAATCACTCAACGGATGACGGTCCATGTTGATATTAAGGCTGGACTGACATCTCTGGATGCACCCATCCTCAACTATGTTTTCACAATTCCTACAAATGCAATTTTCCTCAGCCAATAACCCTTCACAGTGCCTCCTATTTCCCTGACTACCAGATCATTTTCTGATACTCGCCTTTGCTCGATGGATGTGTTGCTCTTGGAATTCTACAAATCCGTCCTTGCCATCAGAACCCATTCCAGATCCTTTCTCGACCTCTCTGGTACTCTCACCGAAACAGACTGCTCTGGTCAACAACAGGATTAACAGGAAAACCCGGAACGCAGTCTCTTGGGGTAAGTCCATCTTGTTTAAGGGGAGAGAAAGGGAACAAGAAGGGGGAGGAAAGGAGGGTAATGGGAGATGGAGAAAATAATAAAAAGGAAAAAGAAAACTGGTGCGACAACCGCCTCTGGTCTTGTTGTTCCCCGTGCTCAGGTGCCGTGACAATAGTCCTGCCTCTCAACCTTCCCGGAACAGACACTCCAGTGATACGATGTTCTCTCCGAGTCAGCGACCTTTCTATAGGGAACATGAATCTTGCATTACAATGTGTTTAACTGTTGTGTATTATCAGTTGTGTGAAGTAAACCATCCGTGGAAAGTGAAAAAGAGAGAGAAAATAATAAAAAGAAAATTTGTCAGTTTTGCGTTCACCATCAGGCTGTCACACCATCATGTCTATCGGTATCTATGCACAGTCTCCCTTCACCAGTATTTCCACTCTCCACCCTTTGTGCATGGCCAGGCACGGTGATGCTGGTGAGATATACTGGGTTTGGGCAGACCTCTGAAAAGACCGAGTAGACATGTGACGTTTGAGCTGTAAATCTGTCGGTGAACGTCAGAGATGAAGAGGAAACTTTGAAGACAAATCACAGAGTTTAGTAACAAAGAAGATTTTACAAAGTTTGACATCTGGATTAGGCACTACGGGGAATGATTCCCTAATCAGGCTGTTCCCTTAGAAAAAATTCTTTGTGTGTTATATCTCTACTGGGACTATCCCAGCCATCAATCCAGTGTCTTGTCCATTCTAAGTTCATAGGGAACCCGGTATCTTTGAGATAATTTCCTCTACCTGTGATGGACATGCTTCTAAAACAGTGAAATGCAATATTAGTCTTTGTGGGTATTTTAACATATTTTGTGCTTCCTGGGTGGTAGCACTCTATATGTATACCATCTCTAACAAAACTCCTGTTAAATTACTTAGAGGTCACTTCTGCTAGAGGGAGAGAAGCAGAAGTTTAGAAGCCTCCTCCTAATCTCCGTAAATTCTGTCAAAAGGGTAAAGTTGCATTTATTCTGTTCTTCCCATTAACCGAATCTGTGTTTTTCTATACTGTTCGTGATTCCTTACTATATGTCCCTTGATCCCGTCTATGTGTTTACTAACGTGGCTTATTTATTCTGTCTAGGGGTCTATATTGGCTATGTGCTCTACTACTCCTACAATTTCTAGCAAAATGTCCTTTATTTTTACAAATGTAACATATTATCGGTCTTTTGTTACTACTAGGGTCAGGGCCGGCTCCAGGCCTACTAGCACCCTGTGCGAGAAAATGTAAAAGCGCCCCCCAACCCCTATGCGCGCGCCGAAGGCGCGCGCGCTTCGGGGAAAGTGGGCGTGGCCTCCTGGGAAAGTGGGTGTGGCCTCGTAACTTCATATTATTAAACTATAAATAAATATATTTTTTCACACTCCCTCTATGCACACAATTAGCAGCCTTATGCAGAACAGCCACAGTAGTGTTCCTTACACACAATGTCTCCAGTGTAGTGCCAGCTACACATGACATGCCCCGCAGCAGTGCCAGCTACACATGACATGCCCCGCAGCAGTGCCAGCTACACATGACATGCCCCGCAGCAGTGCCAGCTACACATGACATGCCCCGCAGCAGTGCCAGCTACACATGACATGCCCCTCAACAGTGCCAGCTACACACAATAGACCCCCAGCAGTGCCAGCTACACATGATAGTGTTCACGTTTTAGGGCAGGGTGCTGATCACAAGGAGGGCACATTTTTAAGTAAGGAGGGCAAAATGATGTACATACTGTAATGCTTGGTGCTCCTCCACCCACATGCTGAAGCAGGGACAGTGCGCGCCGAAGGCGCGCAGCAAAAATTTAGGGCCGTTGCTTCGTGGGGAAGGTGCATGACCACAGAGTAGTGGCAATTCGCATTACACCACATAGTAGTGCAGCTAATACACATTGCACCAGGTAGAACCTCCGATACACTTTGCGCCAGGCAGAGCACGTTAGACACTTTGCGCCAGGCAGAGCACGATAGACACTTTGCGCCAGGCAGAGCACGATAGACACTTTGCGCCAGGCAGCGCACGATAGACACTTTGCGCCAGGCAGCGCACGATAGATACATTGCCTAGCCACAGACGCCTAGTAGATACACTACATGATATGCCCCCCAGCAGTGCCAGCTACACGTGACATGCCCCCCAGCAATGCCAGCTACACGTGACATACCCCCCAGCAGTGCCAGCTACACGTGACATGCCCCCCAGCAGTGCCAGATACATAAATGGCCACACAGTGCAGATATGCCCCCAGTGCCAGATACATAAATGCCCCCACAATGCCAGATACATAAATGACCACACAATGCCAGATACATAAGTGCCCCCACAGTGCCAGATGCATCAATGACCCCACAGTGCCAGATACATAAGTGCCAGATACATAAATGCCCCCAGTGCCACAAAACATAAATGCCCCCACAGTGCCAGATAAATAAATGCCCGCCGTGCCACAAAACATAAAAGCCCCCACAGTGCAGATATGCCCCCACAGTACCAGATACATAAATGCCCCCAGTGCCAGAAACATAAATGCCCCCACAGTGCAGATATGCCCCCACAGTGCCAGAAAAATAATGCCCCCACAGTGCAGATATGCCCCCACAGTGCCAGAAAAATAATGCCCCCACAGTGCAGATATGCCCCCACAGTGCCAGAAAAATAATGCCCCCACAGTGCAGATATGCCCCCACAGTGCCAGAAAAATAATGCCCCCACAGTGTAGATATGCCCCCACAGTGCCAGAAAAATAATGCCCCCACAGTGCAGATATGCCCCCACAGTGCCAGAAAAATAATGCCCACAGTGCAGATATGCCCCCACAGTGCCAGAAAAATAATGCCCCCACAGTGCCAGAAAAATAATGCCCCCACAGTGCAGATATGCCCCCACAGTGCCAGAAAAATAATGCCCCCACAGTGCCAGAAACATAATGCCCCCACAGTGCAGATATGCCCCCACAGTGCCAGAAAAATAATGCCCCCACAGTGCAGATATGCCCCCACAGTGCCAGAAAAATAATGCCCCCACAGTGCAGATATGCCCCCACAGTGCCAGAAAAACAATGCCCCCACAGTGCCAGAAAAATAATGCCCCCACAGTGCAGATATGCCCCCACAGTGCCAGAAAAATAATGCCCCCACAGTGCCAGAAAAATAATGCCCCCACAGTGCAGATATGCCCCCACAGTGCCAGAAAAATAATGCCCCCACAGTGCCAGAAAAATAAACGGCCCCACACAGTGCCAGACAGATTTTAACTTACCTGTCTGTCACTGACACTGCGGTGCTGCTGAGAGCCGGGAATACTGCTGTGGGCGGGCCGCGGACGGAGGAACAAAACTGTGTGCGCGCTATGCACGCTGCGCGGCGCCGGCGTCCAACGTCAGACGCCGGCGCCGCACAGCGCGCTGCATAGCGCGCACACAAGCGGCCGGGAGTCGGACACACAGAGGCTGGCTCCAGGCAGGAAAATGGCGGCCGCAGCGTGCGGCGCCCTGTAAGAGTGGCGCCCCGCGCGGCCGCTCTAGTCGAACATGCCTGGAGCCGGCCCTGACTAGGGTTTTGGGGTTTGGGCTGATGAGACTTTGGTGTAAGAGCCTGCATACTTTCAATCCTCAGCCTCTCCTCTCGCAGTTTTCTACGCCTAGCAATATTCCTATGATGTTCAATTGCGCACTCTCTAAGGAAAGCTACTGTGACCCCTCTCCAACCAGGCAAATATGTTTGTACTTTGTCCCTCACTGTCTGATCGAGTCCGTCCATTAGCACAGACACAGCCACTTCTCTGTAATTTTCATCGTTCCCTGCATCTAATATCCCCATGTACCTGTCCATTTCTTCCAGTGCTCGGTGGAAATATTCAGATGCCATTTCATTTTCCCTCTGTTTTATGGAGAAAATTCTTCTCCACTCAGTGGGGAAAAGATCTCTGATAAATTTCTGACATCTGGCTAAATGCTTCCGAGGGTCAGACAATTCTGAAATGATTGATCGCAGCTCATCTCTGGGCCACGGGCAATACATTGCATTATTCTCTGTGAGGACTACTTCCTGTCTATCGGTTCCCCCATTGGGAGTTACTATTCCCAAGACAGGGTGTAATCCTACCATTCCGTTCCTAATCTGTTTACTGTGTGGTGTTGTTTGTGTGCAATGAACTGTCTCATACTAACCGGTAGCTGTGACCTCACCCGTTCTTTCATTGTGGAATATTGTTACTGCACTACCTGGTTGGACAGGTCCCACCTGAGTTTCCTGCAACATGACTGCTTGGAGGAGAGCTGCGATTTGGCTGAATCCTTCATCTTCCTGACATCTGGCTAAATGCTTCCGAGGGTCAGACAATTCTGAAATGATTGATCGCAGCTCATCTCTGGGCCACGGGCAATACATTGCATTATTCTCGGTGAGGACTACTACCTGTCTATCGGTTCCCCCATTGGGAGTTACTATTCCCAAGACAGGGTGTAATCCTACCATTCCGTTCCTAATCTGTTTACTGTGTGGTGTTGTTTGTGTGCAATGAACTGTCTCATACTAACCGGTAGCTGTGACCTCACCCGTTCTTTCATTGTGGAATATTGTTACTGCACTACCTGGTTGGACAGGTCCCACCTGAGTTTCCTGCAACATGACTGCTTGGAGGAGAGCTGCGATTTGGCTGAATCCTTCATCTTCCTGTGACCTAAAACCTTGGAGAGACTTCAAAACAGGATACATTTTGCAAAAGTTAGGGTTAATACATTGCTCTTTCATATTACTATCATTTACGGATGTATCATTGACTGTAGCCTGCTGTTCCCCTTCGACCTGTGTCGACAATGGTGTGTTTGTGTTCTCATTCCCGCTAGGTTTGGAACCGATTGCATATGTTAATTTCTCTTGCATATCGCCCTCTTACTGCCATAAATTTAAACAGTTTGTGTGTCTGACCCTTTGCTTTTGGGATTTTACCAGACATATCCTAACCCTTTAAGTCTGCAATACCTCTGGTTCAAAACTACCTATCCCAGGAAATGATGCTTTATCCCCCACAGTCATTCGTGTCCATTCATCACAAAAGGTCTCAGTGTGGGGACCATACTTCCCCCACATTACTAACCGAGCTGACCCCCTGGGTCTCAATTCTGCTGTCTGAACCCTGACTGAGAAACGTCCCTGTGTTGTGCACTTGGCTCCCATTGTGGACCTTTTTAATACGGGAAAACTTCCTAAAATGCACCAAACACAGTAGTCTACCGGTGGAAGTCCTCAAAGTTCTTCCACTAACTTCTTCTGCTCCGAGTATCACGGATCCACTTTTTTTTTAGCAGACATGTGTAGCCGTTGCAGGCCCTACTTCGGTCTATATCCCCTGGGCTTTAGGTACCCAGTGAATATCTGCCTCTGGAGGGACCAGCGAAAACTCCCTAAACCTTTACTTTACACAAATCAAACTTGCATGTGCTTTACACAACGCGTATGATGACGAGATTTACACACAAATATGCAAAACTTCATATCACGTTGTGCCACGTATTGCCAACACAACCGTGCGGTCCAATCGTACCGCTCATAGACACTTGCTATCTATAAGTGGTAGGATCACTGGAGTCTTCACACTGTGCTCCAAAACAGCCGGAGTGTAATACTACGAAAACTTTATCACACTCCGTTGCACGTATTCACCTAGACCGTGCTCACCACGTATTCACCTAGACCGTGTTCACCAAGTTTCACCAAGTTTCACCAAGTTCACCGAGTTCACCAAGTGGGGTTCAATACATTCACACCTTATTCAGCCCACACTAACACTCTATAGTTTTCTGATCAGAAAAATATATTTTCCTGTTAACTGATTTCCCCAGAGGTAATACAGTAGAGAAGGTTTTATTTAAACTAAATCTTGGACACTGAACAATTTGTGCTATTGGCTGCCTGTAAAGGTGGTTTTTTTCACTGCTAGGAAAAAGCAGTTACACAGGTTAATTTGCATTTCAATGGCTATCTTATAGCAAGCAGAGTTAACTGAATCTTAGAGAAAAAAAAAAACCTTTTTTATATCTGTGTGTACTTCTTACATCAAGTATTCATTTTACTATTAACTTTCATTAAGCCCCATCTGAAACTATTTGTAATTGACTATGGCATGGGTTAAATAAATGCATTGGTAACTCATAAATGGTGATTTCTTTTTGACCAAGGAGGGCTGATTATTCCGGGCAGTGAAAATAAGCCATTTAGAAAAATGACCTTCCCAACATGGCCGCTGCTCCTCCCCCTTCCACATCCATGAGGGTTACACAAAATGGTGGACCAGCCATGTGGTTAGTCCAAAATGGAGGACAGACCATGCGGCTTCCTTTGTCACAAAGAAATCACACACAATGCAAGCCCCTGAAGTTATTTTAGGCCTGAGTTAAAAAAACACTGTATCAAGGTTTTTGCAGCAACTTTTAATTGTACTTTTACCCTACTTAACAGATAAGCAATCCAATCTGAATCAAACACAATATGACTCATTTGAACCTTGTTTTGCAACAATATGATCAGATATGCAGAGTACAGGTGTATGCTTGTATTGTGTGCGCATTTGGCGCCAAACAGAAATTTACAGACTTTAAAAATAGCTTTGTATATTTACCTTACGGATCCCACCAGCATCCCTACAAACCATGCAGAGCAGACGCTTATCTTATCAGCACTTGAGAAAGAGTTTACCAGAGTATACAATAACCAGGAGAAGGCTTACATGGATACCTGTCCGCCCTTTGATGATAGATAAAGTCTGCTGTACCCTGCTAGGCTGTGGGTATGAGGAAAAACAGGACGATGCCCCCAATTGATAATGTCGATATTATCTTAAACCATAAAGCTATACCTCTAGATACACTTTTACCTGAATACACGCGCTACGCACTTTGTACGCTATTTGTGTACAGAGTCCCGTACGTGGTACGTACTTGGCGTACACACGCCGCGCTGAGTATACAGAGTACGCACAGCGTGCGCACACACAATTGATAACCTTTAAACCTTATTAGTAATACAATGTAATAATATGGTTACACTTTAAACCTTTATGCAGCAAAGCACTGCAATGATGTTATACCTTAAACCTTAAGTAGCGCTGACGGTATAAAGTACCCGCAGTGCGTACACCTTATCAATACTTATAAACCTTATATAGTTAAATACGCTTTAAACCCTAGCAGGGAAATGAGGACACAACACCGATATGTAGTTGAACCACAGGGTTCTAAGGCCACAGTGGATTATTTCAAAAGGTAAAACAGTACAAATTATACACTACAGGCTAACAAGATAAATCTACAACAGAATAATGGCTACAGTCAATGTACATACATGTGAATAATCGCGTGCGCTTCCCGGTCCCGGTCTTCCGCTAATCAGGTTGAAAGCGTTAAGAGTTTGTGATAGTGACCTGGCCTGCAGTTCGCTCTTTATTCAGTAGATCAAAACATAATACAATAGACACTGTGTGCTCTTCTTCCATTGGTTCGGGGGTGGGACATATCCTGTGCACCGGGGACCATTGGTCAGTTCAAGAAGTGGGCGATGGCTAGGACTTGAGATGTGGTTTCTGTTGTTTACATCTGAGTTCCAGCCCCATGATCAGTTAAACCCATCACATTAATCATAAATCTGGTATTATTAATAACTTAATGAGGTAATATTTAATAATGTTCTTATTCCCACCAGATTAATGTTTACGTGTCTCTGAACAATATGATCCCACACATGATATGATTATCTATTTCAATCTTCAAGATATACATATATCCACATATTCATATATATATATATATATATACACACACACACACGTACACACATACTCCTGCTATTACAATTTGTTAGGAATTATATATTTATTCATTCATATATATATATATATATATATATATATATATAAAATATATATTATATATATATATGAACACCTACATTTCCATGGGGTTTAGACTAGGAATGTTAATATCTTAAAATTTCTATCTGTCTGGTCTTGTTGTGGTTAGCTATTGTTTCTGATTTTCTAAACAGAATCGGTTCCTGGGTATTGTCACTTCGTTTGTTTTTACTTTCAGGTGAGACAATGACAATTCAGTACTCATTGTTTTAAATAGAAACTTGGCTATTTTAGTAAACAAAGGTGTATCCCTTCTTTATAGAATTTCAAAGCTTAGTGTAAATAAGGCCATTGTATTTTAGTCTCTGGGAGTTTTAATTTATGTGTGACTGATTTTCCTGCTATTTAGAAGGGCCAAGCAGACAGTGTGGGATTTTTACAATATATATATATATTAAATCTATGATATCTTTGTGGCTTTTCTATGAGAGTACAAATTCCACTGTAATTACTCGTACCACGCTCTAATGCGCAGGACCGTGGGTGCGGCCATACGCAATTTGCGAATATGTGCACGCATGGCGGAACAAGTGCATGCGCAGCGGGCATGTGTGTGTGTGGTTTGTACGTGATGTGTGTACTGGAATATTTTTTGACTTTGACAGTATGTAGGCATCAATGATGAATGATGCGTGGCCCCGCACTCGTTCGTCATTGGTGCCGGGTCGCTTATGCATGCAGGCCAATATGGACAATCTCGTCCATATTAGCATGCATTGCTATGGAGCCGGGTGACATTATACCACACAGTATGAGCCAAAATCCACATTATACCACACAGAATGAGCCAAAATTCACACTATAGCACACAGAATGAGCCAAAATTCACATTATACCACACAGAAGGAGCCAAAATTCACAACATATCACATGGTATGAGCCGAAATTCATAATACGCCACACAGATGAAGACAAAATTCACAATATCAATTTAAATAGGTTTCACAGCCATGCGTACCTCTGGGATATACTATATCAGTCAAGTACAGGGCAACAAGATGGTAATATCAAACCATAAAGTTCATCTGTTGAATCCAATATCTTTGAGTGGTTTTTCCTCCTCTTTCCAATATATTTTTTAGGAGAAATAGATTTGCACTTGTCCACATAAAAGAGAACAAGAAGGGCATATATAGTGTAATAAAGTTACTAAAACAATTTTATTTTATCCACAGTGTCCGTAAAAATCAATTCATATAAACATAATCCACCAATAAAGTGCCAATGTGCATACCAGATATTGTTGGGTGTTCAAAATGCCCACCCAGAACAGCGTGATGATAATAAAACAGCTCCTCCCCGGGTTTAGGATACTGCAGAAATTCTGGAATATGGTACCTCAATCCTTCACACTAGAAGACTGGTAGATCAATCTTGCTACCAACGCGTTTCTGCTCACCCAGGAGCCTTTATCAAGGTATATGGTGGACTGAGGTTACTATCATTATATCCCCTTAGCTATGACCTGATTGGTCCAGGCCAGATACAATTTAATTAAGTCGCAATCATCTCTCTACTATCCATATGCACATGGGCTTACAAACTTAATTATTACCAAACTACATAAGTGCAAACAACACAATACACTTAATAAACATGCTAAAACTAAGCATGCGTTCCATTAGTCATGATGGTGGAACGCATGCCACTTCCAGACCATACATCATCCGACTTCCGATTCTCAAGAGCGGAAGTCCGGAGTCCATCCTGCTAATCTACCACTATCACTTCTCGCCCCCTCTCATACATACAGATGTAGCCAACTTTATCTTGACTGTTTCTCCGCCGAGACGGGCGTTTAGCCACGCTAAGGCGATAGCTGAGTTTAATCACAGGCAGGCGCGTTGAGACGATCTAGATACTCATCATGCATTACACATCTCCACCACTGTGTGGCTAATGCTCCACTAATCCAGTACTTTCGATCGTACAGTATAGCGGCGGATTGATCTACAGCTCTGGCAATACTGTAGGCGTAACGGGAAGCGGTGGAAAAAGTATGGAGTACAGTACTGTATGTGTATGGAGACGCAACTACAGTAATTGTGTAAAAGGAATAATGTACAGTACAATGTATAAACACCGTGCTTTTTAAAATATAAAATATATGAGCGTCTGAGTTCGCTAATGCATAATGGGAATGGAGGACTAGCAGGAGGCGGAGGAAAACACCGTGCTTTACAAATGCGAGCGTCCGAGTCCTCTAAGGCATAAACCAACAGCAATGGGGCGAGGGCCGGGCGCTGTTTGCAGTACTTTCACACATGAAATTAGAAATCTCTCATGAGGCGTCGTGGGCTAGGGGTGAAGGCTCCCACCTCCCTCACTGGGGGTCCAGGGTTCGAGACATGATGTGCTTTCTTTCTTTTTTTTTTTTTTTTTTCTGTAATAATGCACTGTATTATTTTATTTCCATTGTAAGACAGTCAATGGAAGGATGCACACAGGTTTCACATAAATCAAAGTACATCTGCAGGAGCGATTCTTTACGCTAAATGCACCCAAACAGCGTGAATGAAATGAGTGTATTCTGGCGCTACCAACTAAGCAAAACAGTACTGTAGATCTTCAGCGTTTGTGCATTGCACAGGACCTGAATTTCCTCCCTGTGCAGGCCCCCAGGGGGGAAGGGCGATGGGGGTAGGGGGGAGACGATGGAAAATACTGTGCCTTTGAAATGCAATTACATGAGCGTCCGAGTACACTACGGCATACTGTAAACCAACACCAATGGGAAGGAAGTGCCAACCTTATTTTTAATGTGTTCCCGTGACATTCACTTTAACATTTTTTTTTTTCTCTCCAATACAGTACATCCAATGGAAGGATGCACACAGGTTTCACATAAATCAAAGTACATCTGCAGGAGCGATTCTTTACGCTAAATGCAACCTACAGTACGGTACTGTAAGTGAGCAAAATAGTACTACAGTGGGCGTTTGTGTATTGCACATGACCTGCATTCCCTCCCTGTCTACTGCATGATCTGTGCAGGCTCCCATGGGGGAAGGGCAACAGGCTAGCAGGAGGCGGAGGAAAACACCGTGCTTTACAAATGCGAGCGTCCGAGTCCTCTAAGGCATAAACCAACAGCAATAGGGCGAGGGCCGGGCGCTGTTTGCAGTACTTTCACACATGAAATTAGAAATCTCTCATGAGGCGTCGTGGGCTAGGGGTGAAGGCTCCCACCTCCCTCACTGGGGGTCCAGGGTTCGAGACATGATGTGCTTTCTTTCTTTCTTTTTTTTTTTTTTTTCTGTAATAATGCACTGTATTATTTTATTTCCATTGTAAGACAGTCAATGGAAGGATGCACACAGGTTTCACATAAATCAAAGTACATCTGCAGGAGCGATTCTTTACGCTAAATGCACCCAAACAGCGTGAATGAAATGAGTGTATTCTGACGGACTGTGCATCTTCGGTATTTGTGTATAGCATAAGACCTGTGAAGGCTCCCAGGAGGGAAGGGCGTAGGGCAAGACAGTGGAAAATACTGTGGTCAAAGAAAGGGCATATGTAAAACTAAGGGAAACTGTCACAAAGTACAGTAACTACAGTACTGTACGTTGAATGCCTGGAACGCACGACGCCTGAGACGCACGACGTCTGAGACGCACGACGCCTGAGACGCACGACGTCTGAGACGCACGACGTCTGGATCGCTCATTGAGCATAAGCATGGCTGCTGTACCTGTAGTACCTGTACGTGACCGTCCCTATGCTATGGGTGAGCTGCGTCTCCTCGTTCGCTGGCGGGACAGCGTCTCAGTCACCGCCCCGCTACCCACTTTGCAAAGCTGTTTCCTCGTAGGCAGACTTGCTGTGTGGATCTTCTCCGACCTTTCAGAAATCTCCTGATAATTTGCTCTCCGTTTCTGCCTTCGATAACTTCTTCACAGGCCATACTGTTCCAGCTCATTGACACAGTTTCGTCATACAGTATTTGACCGGTAATTCTTTCATTTACGGTTTACAATTATTTATATACTGTACGTAAATGATGAATGTCCCTGTGCATTGCTCCATGGCCTGTACAACTTATCCCGGTGTATTTTAAAATGTATACCATCTCTCACTACATATCCGAGCGCTGCCACGTGCTGGGAGTTCACGGTCGGCGGCCATGTTGTCAGGTTGCTAAGCGATCCAGCTCGGTATACCGTAATGTGCATAGACCTCGCTTATCCCAATGTAATTGAGCTAGGGGATTGTGACGCTCCTTCAGCATTGCCCCCTGAACTGTGAAATGTATGCCATATTGTATCTCACTACATATCCGAGCGCTGCCACGTGCTGGGAGTTCACGGTCGGCGGCCATTTTGTCAGGTTGCTAAGCGATCCAGCTCGGTATACCGTAATGTGCATACAGTAGACCTCGCTTATCCCAATGTAATTGAGCTAGGGGATTGTGACGCTCCTTCAGCATTGCCCCCTGAACTGTGAAATGTATGCCATATTGTATCTCACTACATATCCGAGCGCTGCCACGTGCTGGGAGTTCACGGTCGGCGGCCATTTTGTCAGGTTGCTAAGCGATCCAGCTCGGTATACCGTAATGTGCATAGACCTCGCTTATCCCAATGTAATTGAGCTAGGGGATTGTGACGCTCCTTCAGCATTGCCCCCTGAACTGTGAAATGTATGCCATACTGTATCTCACTACATATCCGAGCGCTGCCACGTGCTGGGGGTTCACGGTCGGTGGCCATTTTTTGTGTGCATAGAACTCGCTTATCCACATAGGCCCCTGTGTTTTTAACTACTATATTGAGATGCACATTTCTAGGCCTACAGTATTTAATATACAGTAAGCAGCATTGTTGTTAGGCAATAATTGAAGAATTTACATACAGTACTGACATGTACTGTATGTAATGCTTGTACATCATGTCAGTCGACCCTTATGCTGTACACTACTGTAAGTCTCACAGGGCCCATGCACTTCCAAGGAGGGTTATTTACTGTACTGTATCTGTTTCATACAGGAAACTAATTGCAGTCCATAACACTGAAGTTGTATTTTCAGTACTGTACAGTATACAATACTTAAATTTGAACATCAGGTACTGGATAGTAAACATGTACAGTATTAACTTCTATCATAAAACTCTTATGCATTTTCAGATGTGTAAATTTTAGACTACAGTATTCACAAATGTTTTCTCTCCATACAGGAATTATAGTTGGACAACATGCCAGTAACTATCAACAAAACGATGAGCAAGATAATCGCCAACATGAAAAAAGAAAATAAAACCATCAAAGAGATCCATGCATGGCTCAAGGAAAGTGGCATTATAGTCACTTTAGAAACGGTGCGCTATCATGCATTCGAGAGAACAACGCCCAGATTTGTATTTCCTACAAAATGCACATGGTACGTACTGTACACTACTGTAATGTTTAAATGACTTGCTTTATACCATAAACAATTTTTTTGAAATAAAATAAAAACTTCATCAATTGTAACTGTGATTGTGCTGTTCAAGAATTCATATTTTTCATACTGTATTGTACTGTAGGAGAGTGCAACAAATTGTGGAGGAACTAACTCGTGAGGATGATGAGCGTACTGCTCTGCAAATAAAACGAATTCTCCATTCCAAGTATGACCTGGACATATCGGCCACCAGCATCAGAAGGATGCGACGGAAAATGGGATGGACCTTTGGCGCAACAAGGTAAAATACTGAAAGCAGTATAAACCATACAGTAAATGCACTGTTAATAATCCCTTGATACGTGATATAATAATGCCATAAATCATTATACAGAGTGTGTACTTTATACTATATACAGTATGTGTGTGTGTATATACTGTATATACAGTATTCTATCCCAAAAGAGATACCTACTGTATAGGCACTCAGAGACAGCAATGAAGCATTGCCGGCTTATTGTGATGATTACATACTGTATACTGTGTGTGTGTGTTTGTGTGTATGTACAGTATGTATATATATATTACTCTGTATGTAACTTAATGTACTGTATGTACAGTTTAATGTATACAGTAGGTATATAATACAGTATACTGCACATACAGTCTACTGTATATACAGTAATCTGTAAATCTGTAATTTCATAACTGTATCTGATTTCATTATTTTTGGCTCTTCACAGGATATCTCCAATGATAAGAGATGTGAATAAAGAAAAGAGAGTGGAACAGGCACGGCGATGGATTGAGAGTGGTGAAACATTTGATGATGTCATTTTCACAGATGAATCGTCTGTTGCCCTTGAGCGGTTCTCCAGAATGTCATTCAGGAAACGTAACCATATCTCTTTAAAACCACGCCCAAAGCATCCATTGAAAATCCATGTATGGGGAGGCATATCACGATTAGGAGCTGGTCCCCTATTATTTTTCGAAGGTACAGTACAGTACTATACTTTATTCTGTGCCTGTGTTCTGTAAAAATACATGTTGTACTGTAGAGTACGTGTAACTGCACAATAAAAGGAGTTGCTTATTAATGAACAACATTTTTTGATTTCTGTAGGAATCATGGATAAGAAATATTTCCAAGAAACAATAGTAGAGAAATGTATGGTGCCATTTGTGAATAAATATTACCCAACTCACCATAGGATATTCCAAGACAATGATCCTAAACACTCCGCCTCAGCCAAATTTATGGAAGAGAAAGGTATGAATTGGGAACGCACACCACCAGAGTGAGTATTCTTTCAACAGTGTACAAGTAAAATTTTGGATAGCACTCTAGTACTGTAAAAAAATTTTTTGTTTAATAAACAGTACAATATTGTATGTTTAATTTTCTCTATTTACTGTAATGTACTGTAATTAATTTTTTCTATACGCTTTTTTTTTTTTTTTAATTAGATCACCAGACATGAACCCAATCGAATTAGTGTGGGCTCAATTGAAGAGGTACGTTAGGAGTGTTGCAAAGCCAACAACAAAACAGCAACTGGTGGATGGGATAAAGAAATTTTGGCTAGAAGTACTCACACCTGAACATTGTAATAATTATATAAATCACCTGTATAAAGTATTACCTGTTGTAGTTGAAAGAAATGGTCAAGCCACAAATATGTAGTTCTGTATTTTCTGTTTAAAATTTTAAATTGGTGCATTATTAAAAAAAATGATAAAATTGCC
Source organism: Pseudophryne corroboree (assembly GCF_028390025.1). Taxonomy (NCBI): domain Eukaryota; kingdom Metazoa; phylum Chordata; class Amphibia; order Anura; family Myobatrachidae; genus Pseudophryne; species Pseudophryne corroboree. The sequence continues at coordinate 373,535,185 of NC_086452.1, forward strand.
TTTGTCTGATTATTGCATAAACTAATGTAGAATATTATACAGTAGTAATGTTATTGATGTGTACTGTATGAACAGTTATTTTCAGTTTTATAAGTCCTGAATAAGAGTACTGTACATTTTGATCAGTGCAGTACATGGAATCGGATGTTGTAATACTTTATTTTTACATTAATATTGATGTTTTTCCAATAAATATTCAATTTTACAGTATGGTACGGTACAGTACATGAGGGTACCTGTACAGTATGATACGTCATTATGGGGGAGAAATACTGTATCCACTAAATGTACAGTAAAATGTTTTTTTCTTATTACAAACACACAAATGCATCTCAGATGGAAATATGCTATACACAGCAGACAGCTTATGGTGACAGAACTTCCCTACTGTATCCCCACCCATAGTCGTGGTATATTTTAGATTGCCTAATGAGACACTCCTGCAGCATTGCCAATGATTCATGTAAAACCTGTGTGCAAACAGTATCTGTATTGAATGCAAAGTACAGTAAGAGTACAGTATACAGTATTATCAGAGCCAAACCTGACCAACATGATGCCCTAGGCTAGATTTTGGCTGATGCCCTCTTGCACAGATGCTACGTAGTTCCGCCTCTAACCCTGCACCCCTTTCCCAGCACCATCACCCATTTTGGCGCTCCTACCCCCTATAATCTAAATAAGAACAATGTGCACATTTAGTGCCAGCCCAAAACAGTGTACAGTATGTTCTTGCTGGGAAGGGGCATGGTAACACAATAATACCCGAAGATGAAATGACACAACACAGTACTGCAACTTTATTCACATTATATCATGCAGTGGTGTCTCTTATTCTCATGACATCATATCATAGTACCACATTACTCCTAACAGTAATGCCCCTTATTCACATTACACCCCACCACATTCATCTTTATTTACATTAGACCACAGGTTCTCAAACTCAGTCCTCAGGACCCCACACAGTGCAGGTTTTGCAGGTCTCACAGAATCACAAGTGAAAAAATTAGCTCCACCTACTGTATGGACCTTCTAAAATGTGTCAGTTAGTAATGAATACATCTGTGCACTTGCTGGTTTACCTGCAAAACATGCACTGTGTGGGGTCCTGAGGACCAAGTTTGAGAACCACTGCATTAGACCATGCAGTAGTGCCCTTTCCTTATGTTACACCAGAAAATATTGTAGTACACCTTATACACATACAGTACAGTAATGCCACACATTAGTAATGCATTTCATATTTAAATTTTCTGATTTAATTTCATAGAGCCGCAGTCACTCACAGAATATAGGCATGTACTGTAGCATCTCATTTTATTCTGCAGAAGCTGATTATTCCCGTTTGGCTAGTTTGCCGCCTCTGTACAGTATATCACAATAGAAAAAAGTTATAGTGTCAGTGAAAAAAGCACCTCATGACAGATACTGTACACAAGCTCATGTCTAAATACTGTATACTGTAAGCAGTGACATTAAGGGGTACAGTACTGTATATGCAATTGCAGTCGAATTCCGGAAGGAATACGGAAAAAATGGACACGGGATCCCCCATCTTTTTAGAACCAGCACCGGGCTCTGCGCCTGGTCCTGGTGCAAAAAATAAGGGGGACAAAAAAAGCGTAGGGGTTCCCCATATTTTTTGAATCAGCACTGGGCTCCACTAGCTGGACAGATAATGCACAGCCGGGGGAGACTTTTATACAGGTCCCTGCGGCCATGGAATTAAATACCCAACTAGTCACACCTGGCCGGAGTACCCTGGAGGAGTGGGGGCCCCTTAAATCAAGGGGACCCCCCTCCAGCCACTCGATTATCTCTATCACCCCTGTGTATTGTAGCTAGGGGATTGTGACGCTCCTTCAGCATTGCCCCGTAGCCTGCAAAATCTGTGCTGTTATTTGCTCCATAGCTGAGTGCCTCCTAGGAGCTACTGTAGGAGTCACAGGCGGTAGCCATTTCAATTGAGTCTGCCCTGCTATAGAATTGTACAGGTATGTGTACATTACCGTACGGTGCATAGAACCTTTACAGTAGAAACTCTCCTGCAGCTTTGGCCTGCTTTACTGTATGTACTGTAAAACTTGTGTTTTGTCAGTTTGCTATGCGACCGAGCCCGGTGTAACGTACAGTACTGTAATGTGCATAGACCTCGCTTACAGTATCTCTGTGTATTTTGGCTAGGGGATTGTGACGCTCCTTCAGCATCGCCCCGTAGCATGCACAGCTTATGCCATTTCTCATTCCATACCCAACTGCTGCCTGCCACGAACTTGTAACACACATCCATTTGCGACAGTGTACACTACTGGTTTTACAGTACTGTGTTTTGTCTGCGGGACTTGCACGCTCACATACAGTATTCATAAAGTATTGTAGATGGATCATATACTGTATGCTGTACTACTGTATTTGCGTCGGTGTCGTACTGTATATACTGTACAGTACTGTATTAAATAATGCAGCGTAATGAGTACAGTATTTGCTGTATGCAGCGTAATGAGACGCCTTAGTAAAGTAGTCCTTATTATGTATGTCAGTATTGTATTTTACGGGAGACCACACGCATGCGCAGTGGTGATTGTAAAAAGCGACATCTGGTGGCTGATCGCAGGTATTACACGTAAAGGTAACGCCAAACGTCAAATGTCTGTCTCCGTGCGATTAGATAGCCTCTCTGTGGCTAGGCGCGCCTCGCTACGCCACAGTACGCTGCGTATGGTCGAACGGGACAACCGCCGCGGCCACTCAAGATAAAGGTGGCTACATCTGTACTGTATGACATCTTCCGGCTAATGAGCCGCACTAGTAAAAATTTCCCCAGCTCATGAGGCGCACACGTCACTTCCGCTTATTAAAGACGGAAGCGCATATCGGTGGTAATTCCAAGTTGATCGCAGCAGGATTTTTTTTAGCAGTTGGGCAAAACCATGTGCACTGCAGGAGGGGCAGATATAACATTTGTAGAGAGAGTTAGATTTGGGTTAGTTATTTTGTTTATGTGCAGGGTAAATACTGGCTGCTTTATTTTTACACTGTAATTTAGATTGCAGATTGAACACACCACACCCAAATCTATCTCTCTCTGCACATGTTATATCTGCCTCCCCTGCAGTGCACATGGTTTTGCCCTGCTGCGATCAACTCAGAATTACCCCCATCATGTACAGGGATTAAAACACATTCCACCACTCCATCTATTAAAAATCCTCTTAAAGCAACAGATCATTAATCATAAGCACATGATTAAAATGCACACATGAATTTAACAGTAAAAACATATAAATTCATAAACATATTTATAAAATGCACAGGCAAATCTAACAGCAAAAAACATGACTGTATAAGAATACACAGCAGTACTCCCAACTGGAGATATAACTGGAATTTAAAAGATGAACTGCATTCAGCTGGTCTCCTTAATTAAAATGCATAATTTGGACTGACATTACATGTTAGAGTAAGAGAAGAAAAATTGATAAACTAAAACATATAACAGCATTAAATTACAGTAAAAATACCTAATCATAGAAACCACTTAAGTTCAAAGTCTAAATTAAGACCTTTAGGGGCTAGAGTACTCATATCATATATCCATTTCATTTCTACTTGCGCTAACCTTTCATCAATATTGTTCTTCCTCCAGTGGCTTTGTATCACACTAATTCCCAATACATTTTTTATTCCGGAACAACTTTTATTATGAATTTCTTTAAAATGATTTGGGACTGAATGGTTTTCAAATCCATTATTTATATTACGTACATGTTCCGCCCATCGGTTTTTCAATGATCTTTAGGTTCTACCAATATATTGTAGTCCGCACAGACACTCAATAAGACAGATACAATTCTTAGAATTACAGGTAATAAAATTCTTGATTTTATATGATTTTCCTGTAACCATAGAAGATAAATTTTCTGTTTTAATAGATTGCGAGGTATGACACCTGCACATATTACCTACTCCACATCTATGGAAACCCTTGGTTTTTATATGATTAGACCGTTTTGGTGGTATGGCACCTTTTACCAATTTCTGTTTTAAATTAGGTGCTCTTCTATAAATAAACTTAGGACGATCAGGTTAACTTTTCTTTAAAATGGGATCTCTTGATAATAGATGTCAATGTTTAGTCACAATTTTTCCATTTTCTTATATTGTGTATTATATGACGTAATAAAGGGAAGAACTATTTGGTTTCCATTATCCTTTTCTTTTGGTACTAATAATTCATTCCTATCTATTTCTGATAGCTCAACAATGTGCCGGTCAATAATACGTTCTTCATACCCTTTTGCCACAAATTTTTCTATTAATTCTTCAGCTTGTTCTTTATATACAGCCACATTTGTGCAATTTCACCTAATTCTTTTAATTTGTCCTTTCAGTAAATTTTTTATCAAATTTGGATGATGATTACTAGTGGTCAGTATATAAGAATTACTATCCATAGGTTTAAAATAAGTTTTAGTTTGTAAGACTCCATTATCAATATACAGTGTCAAATCTAGAAAATTAATCTCTGTATTGCTAATATTAAAAGTCAAATAAATATTAAAATCATTTTGATTCAATTCTTCACAAAACAACTCTAAATCTTCCTTTTTCCCTTCCCAGATAAAAATAATGTCATCAATAAAATGGTACCACTATTTTATGTACTTTAAAAAACGATTATTATTCTAAATATATTGCTCCTCCCATGAATTCATAAAAATTTTAGCATAGGAGGGGGCAAAACATGTTCCCATTGTGGTGCCTTTTATTTGTTTGTAAAATTTCCCATTGACCCAAAACACATTGTTACTGTATTTAAAATAAAATCAATACTCTCTAAAATAAAGGGGAATTTCTTTTTCTTGACATCACCCTTTTCTAGACAATGTTGAACAGCTTGTATCCCTTCTGCATGTTCAATTACAGTATACAAGCTACTGACATCTGATGTCCTTAAAAATAAATTATCATGCCATTCAACTTGCGATAATTTTTCTAAAATATCCATGGTGTCTTTAATATATGACCTAATCTTTAAAACCTCCGGTTGTAAATGATGATCAATAAAATGCGACATGTTAGCAGTTATAGAGTTGTTTCCAGCTACTATGGGTCTTCCAGGGGGATTTTGGGAATCCTTATGGATTTTTGGTAAAATATAAAGAACTGGGATACTTGGATTCTTTATTCTCATATAGTTCTCTTCTTTTTCAGAGATAACACCCTGTACTCTATATAAACTCAAAAAGGCCTTCATATCCTTTTCTATTTTTCACTCGGATTACTCCATAATGACATACATGTTTCCTTATAATCCAGTTGACGTTTCACTTCTATGTTATCTAATGAAATATATCTCTCTAAAGAAATATTTTTTAACCCAAAAGGAAGACCACTACAACAAGAGACACTTTCCAACAGAAATCTGCTTTTAATCCACCTTTTAATAGAGGTTGTTTTATTGAGAGTTTTGATCAAGCGGATACACTAGAGTTAGAGAAAATGTTACAAAAGGATATGAAATAATGTCCAAAAAAGAGAGGGAAGCAATAAAATGTCTGAATGATAACAATAATATTGTTATAAAACCAGCAGACAAAGGGGGGGGGGATAGTTGTGATGGATACTGAAAAATATAATATAGAGGTGAAACGTCAACTGGATGATAAACATATATGTCATTAAGGAGTAATCCGAGTGAAAAAATAGAAAAGGATATGAAGGCCTTTTTGAGATTATATAGAGTACAGGGTGTTATCTCTGAAAAAGAAGAGAACTATATGAGAATAAAGAATCCAAGCATCCCAGTTCTTTATATTTTACTAAAAATCAACAAGGATTCCCAAAATCCCCCTGGAAGACCCATAGTGGCTGGAACCAACTCTATAACTGCTAACCTGTCGCATTTTATTGATCATCATTTACAACCAGAGATTTTAATGATCAGGTCATATATTAAAGACACCATGGATATTTTAGAAAAATTATTGCAAGTTGAATGGCATGATAATTTATTTTTAAGGACATCAGATGTCAGTAGCTTGTGTACTGTAATTGAACATGCAAAAGGGATACAAGCTGTTCAACATTGTCTAGAAAAGGGTGATGTCAAGAAAAAGAAAATCCCCTTTATTTTAGAGAGTATTGATTTTATTTTAAATAACAATGTGTTTTGGGTCAATGGGAAATTTTACAAACAAAAAAAAGGCACCGCAATGGGCACATGTTTTGCCCCCTCCTATGCTAACATTTTTATGAATTCATGGGAGGAGCAATATATTTAGAATAATAATCATTTTTTAAAGTACATTAACTTTTGGTACCGTTTTATTGGTGACGTTATTTTTATCTGGGAAGGGAAGAAGGAAGATTTAGAGTTGTTTTGGGAAGAATTGGATCAAAATGATTTTAATATTTATTTGACTTTTAATATTAGCAATACAGAGATTAATTTTCTAAATTTGACACTGTATATTGATAATGGAGTCTTACAAACTAAAACTTTTTTGAATGTATTGGGAATTAGTGTGGTACAAAGCCACTGGAGGAAGAACAATATAGATGAAAGGTTAGCACAAGTAGAAATGAAATGGATATATGATATGAGTACTCTAGCCCCTAAAGGTCTTAATTTAGACTTCAAACTTAAGTGGTTTCTATGATTAGGTATTTTTACTGCAATTTAATGCTATTATATGTTTAATTTATCGATTTTTCTTCTCTTACTCTGACATATAATGTCAGTCCAAATTATGCATTTTAATTAAGGATACCAGCTGAATGCGGTTCATCTTTTAAATTCCAGTTATATCTCCAGTTGGGAGTACTGCTGTGTATTCTTATACAGTCATGTTTTTGCTGTTAGATTTGCCTGTGCATTCTATAAATATGTTTATGAATTTATATGTTTTTACTGTTAGATTCATGTGTGCATTTTAATCATGTGCTTATGATTAATGATATGTTGCTTTAAGAGGATTTTTAATAGATGGAGTGGTGGAATGTGTTTTAATCACTGTACATGATATGCGCTTCTGCCTTTAATAAGCGGAAGTGACGTGTGCGCCTCATGAGCTGGGGAAATTTCTACTAGTGCGGCTCATTAGCCGGAAGATGTCATACAGTATGTATGAGAGGGGGCGAGAAGTGATAATGGTAGATTAGCAGGACGGACTCCGGACTTCTGCTCTTGAGAATCGGAAGTCGGATGATGTATGGTCTCGAAGTGGCATGTGTTCCACCATCTTGACTATTGGAATGCATGCTTAGTTTTAGCATGTTTATGAAGTGTATTGTGTTGTGTTTGCACTTATGTAGTTTGGTAATAATTAAGTTTGTAAGCCCATGTGCATATGGATAGTAGGGAGACTATAATGAGAGATGATTGGGACTTAATTAAATTGTATCTGGCCTGGACCAATCAGGTCATAGCTAAGGGGATATAATGATAGTAACCTCAGTCCGCCATATACCTTGATAAAGGCTCCTGGTTGAGCAGAAACGCGTCAGTGGCCAGATTGATCTACCAGTCTTCTAGTATGAAGGATTGAGGTGTCAAATTCCAGAATTGCTGCAGTATCCTGAACCCAGGGAGGAGCTGTTTTATTATCATCACCCTGTTCTGGGTGGGCATTTTGAACACTCCACACTATCTGGTATGCACATTGGCACTTTATTGGTGGATTATGTTTTTATGAATTGATTTTTACAGACACTGTGGATAAAATAAAATTGTTTTAGTAACTTTATTACACTATATATGCCCTTCTTGTTCTCTTTTATGTGGACAAGTGCATATCTATTTCTCCTAAAAATATATTGGAAAGAGGAAAAAGCACTCAAAGATCTTGGATTCAACAGATGAACTTTATATTACCATCTTGTTACCTTGTATTTGACTGATATATTATATCCCAGAGGTTTGCATGGCTGCAAAACCTTTTTAGATTGGATCTGTTCTTGGGGGTGAGGTGACCAACCTGGCAGCTGTTGTCGCACTATTGTTTTGAAGCGCAGTTTTCTGTCTTTTGTTTTCAAAATTCACAATATCCCACACAGTAGCATCCAAAATTTACAATATGCCACACAGTAGGATCCGCAATTCACAATATGTCACACAGTAGGATACACAATTCAGGGACAGGGAGAGTAACAGCAGGGACAGTGACAGAGAGACAGTGACAGAGAGAGGGGCAGCAGTGACAAAGAGAGGGACAGCAGGGACAGAGAGAGGGACAGCAGGGACAGAAAGAGGGGCAGGGACATAGGGAAGCAGGGTAAGAGTACCTGAGCAGCAGAGAGGGGTGTAGTCAGCAGTGGTGCGGAGTTAAAGGGCCCTGGGCAGTGGAGGACGTAGGCAGCGGCAGTGTGCAGAATGTGGCTGCCGGCGGTGAGGAGAATAGCAAGCCGCAAGAGCCTCCTCCCACTTCTCCCTCTTAGAGTCTCAGCAGTGCAAGCGGCGGAGTGGCAGCGTGATGATGTACAGACCCGGCCGCGGCGGAGTCTTCCTCTTCCAGCGGGGGGATGCGATCATAACTGTGCCATGGCGGAGTCTTCTTGTTGCTGGTGGGGGTGTATGATTTTGAGTGGGTGGGGTTGCGATTGTAACTTTAGTGCGTGGTGCCGGTCGGCAAATAGAGCACTGCAGTTAGGATTGCACCCCTGCTGACTCAAAATCATACACCCCCGCCTGCAACAAGACTTTATCATGGCACAGTTATGATCGCATCCTGTCCCCGTCCCCCCAGCAGGTGCGAGTGCGGCTCTTGTTTGGTGTCAACCCATTGAAGGGGGACACCCGAGTGCTGGCCGCACCTCCTGCACCTGCCTCATGACGCCACTGAATGAGCATATAATATGTGATAAACACTTTATAGCATAAAATCTAGAGATGAGCGCCTGAAATTTTTCGGGTTTTGTGTTTTGGTTTTGGGTTCGGTTCCGCGGCCGTGTTTTGGGTTCGAACGCGTTTTGGCAAAACCTCACCGAATTTTTTTTGTCGGATTCGGGTGTGTTTTGGATTCGGGTGTTTTTTTTCCAAAAACACTAAAAAACAGCTTAAATCATAGAATTTGGGGGTCATTTTGATCCCAAAGTATTATTAACCTCAAAAACCATAATTTACACTCATTTTCAGTCTATTCTGAATACCTCACACCTCACAATATTATTTTTAGTCCTAAAATTTGCACCGAGGTCGCTGTGTGAGTAAGATAAGCGACCCTAGTGGCCGACACAAACACCGGGCCCATCTAGGAGTGGCACTGCAGTGTCACGCAGGATGTCCCTTCCAAAAAACCCTCCCCAAACAGCACATGACGCAAAGAAAAAAAGAGGCGCAATGAGGTAGCTGTGTGAGTAAGATTAGCGACCCTAGTGGCCGACACAAACACCGGGCCCATCTAGGAGTGGCACTGCAGTGTCACGCAGGATTGCCCTTCCAAAAAACCCTCCCCAAACAGCACATGACGCAAAGAAAAAAAGAGGCGCAATGAGGTAGCTGTGTGAGTAAGATTAGCGACCCTAGTGGCCGACACAAACACCGGGCCCATCTAGGAGTGGCACTGCAGTGTCACGCAGGATGTCCCTTCCAAAAAACCCTCCCCAAACAGCACATGACGCAAAGAAAAAAAGAGGCTTTTTACTGATATTTGGTGTTTTGGATTTGACATGCTCTGTACTATGACATTGGGCATCGGCCTTGGCAGACGACGTTGCTGGCATTTCATCGTCTCGGCCATGACTAGTGGCAGCAGCTTCAGCACGAGGTGGAAGTGGATCTTGATCTTTCCCTAATTTTGGAACCTCAACATTTTTGTTCTCCATATTTTAATAGGCACAACTAAAAGGCACCTCAGGTAAACAATGGAGATGGATGGATTGGATACTAGTATACAATTATGGACGGGCTGCCGAGTGCCGACACAGAGGTAGCCACAGCCGTGAACTACCGCACTGTACTGTGTCTGCTGCTAACTTATAGACTGGTTGATAAAGAGATAGTATACTCGTAACTAGTATGTATGTATAAAGAAAGAAAAAAAAACCACGGTTAGGTGGTATATACAATTATGGACGGGCTGCCGAGTGCCGACACAGAGGTAGCCACAGCCGTGAACTACCGCACTGTACTGTGTCTGCTGCTAACTTATAGACTGGTTGATAAAGAGATAGTATACTCGTAACTAGTATGTATGTATAAAGAAAGAAAAAAAAACCACGGTTAGGTGGTATATACAATTATGGACGGGCTGCCGAGTGCCGACACAGAGGTAGCCACAGCCGTGAACTACCGCACTGTACTGTGTCTGCTGCTAATATATAGACTGGTTGATAAAGAGATAGTATACTCGTAACTAGTATGTATGTATAAAGAAAGAAAAAAAAACCACGGTTAGGTGGTATATACAATTATGGACGGGCTGCCGAGTGCCGACACAGAGGTAGCCACAGCCGTGAACTACCGCACTGTACTGTGTCTGCTGCTAATATATAGACTGGTTGATAAAGAGATAGTATACTCGTAACTAGTATGTATGTATAAAGAAAGAAAAAAAAACCACGGTTAGGTGGTATATACAATTATGGACGGGCTGCCGAGTGCCGACACAGAGGTAGCCACAGCCGTGAACTACCGCACTGTACTGTGTCTGCTGCTAATATATAGACTGGTTGATAAAGAGATAGTATACTCGTAACTAGTATGTATGTATAAAGAAAGAAAAAAAAACCACGGTTAGGTGGTATATACAATTATGGACGGGCTGCCGAGTGCCGACACAGAGGTAGCCACAGCCGTGAACTACCGCACTGTACTGTGTCTGCTGCTAATATATAGACTGGTTGATAAAGAGATAGTATACTCGTAACTAGTATGTATGTATAAAGAAAGAAAAAAAAACCACGGTTAGGTGGTATATACAATTATGGACGGGCTGCCGAGTGCCGACACAGAGGTAGCCACAGCCGTGAACTACCGCACTGTACTGTGTCTGCTGCTAATATAGACTGGTTGATAAAGAGATAGTATACTACTAATATTATATACTGGTGGTCAGGTCACTGGTCACTAGTCACACTGGCAGTGGCACTCCTGCAGCAAAAGTGTGCACTGTTTAATTTTAATATAATATTATGTACTCCTGGCTCCTGCTATAACCTATAACTGGCACTGCAGTAGTGCTCCCCAGTCTCCCCCACAATTATAAGCTGTGTGAGCTGAGCAGTCAGACAGATATATAATATATATAGATGATGCAGCACACTGGCCTGAGCCTGAGCAGTGCACACAGATATGGTATGTGACTGACTGAGTCACTGTGTGTATCGCTTTTTTCAGGCAGAGAACGGATATATTAAATAAACTGCACTGTGTGTCTGGTGGTCACTCACTATATAATATATTATGTACTCCTGGCTCCTGCTATAACCTATAACTGGCACTGCAGTAGTGCTCCCCAGTCTCCCCCACAATTATAAGCTGTGTGAGCTGAGCAGTCAGACAGATATATATAATATTATATATAGATAATAGATGATGCAGCACACTGGCCTGAGCCTGAGCAGTGCACACAGATATGGTATGTGACTGAGTCACTGTGTGCTGTGTATCGCTTTTTTCAGGCAGAGAACGGATTATAAATAAAAGTGGTGGTCAGTCACTGGTCACTATCAGCAAAACTCTGCACTGTACACTACTGAGTACTCCTAATGCTCCCCAAAATTAGTAAATCAAGTGTCTAAACGGAGAGGACGCCAGCCACGTCCTCTCCCTATCATAAACATCTTAGTGATATTTGGTGGACCCCTTTCTTTGAAAGTAAAGCATTCATAACCATAACCAGAAATAACGACACAGAGACTTGAATTTGGCAGAAAATTGCTAGCTATTTATTTGTCCCTAACCATTAGGAAACCTGTAATAAAAGAGATTAATTTAATATGCCGCTCCAGCTGGCATATGGTGGCGGCCCAAAAGAACGGCTCCTTAATCTAAATTAAACTTAAATAACTCAATCCTATAAATTTACTAAAAGCTTACCATAAACCGGTAATAGGTGACAACTCAACCCCCACAGTGACTACCCACCGCTCCTGGGTGCCCTGCCGCTGCCTTCCCGGACGGGTGGTCAAGCGGCCATAAGTCGATGGAGGTGAGTGCACCTAAACCACAACAAACTGTAAAACACTACAGTTTTCTCTACCATACGAAACTGCCGTTCTTTTCCGCCAATAAATAGCCAACGAAAAACAGCCAACAACTTAGAGCCAAAGCACCACGTGCCACCATTTCCAACTACCAGGGCGGGTGGGTGGGAAACCGAATCACCAAGAGACTTAAAATGGCTTCACCTTCCCTATATATATCAAGCCCTCCCCTTAAAGAAGGCTGTTCTTTCCTTACAGCTAGGTCCACCCCTCCCCAGATGTTTAACCCTTTCCTCTCCTATGCAGTCAATACTCTCTTCTAAACATCTTAGTGATATTTGGTGGACCCCTTTCTTTGAAAGTAAAGCATTCATAACCATAACCAGAAATAACGACACAGAGACTTGAATTTGGCAGAAAATTGCTAGCTATTTATTTGTCCCTAACCATTAGGAAACCTGTAATAAAAGAGATTAATTTAATATGCCGCTCCAGCTGGCATATGGTGGCGGCCCAAAAGAACGGCTCCTTAATCTAAATTAAACTTAAATAACTCAATCCTATAAATTTACTAAAAGCTTACCATAAACCGGTAATAGGTGACAACTCAACCCCCACAGTGACTACCCACCGCTCCTGGGTGCCCTGCCGCTGCCTTCCCGGACGGGTGGTCAAGCGGCCATAAGTCGATGGAGGTGAGTGCACCTAAACCACAACAAACTGTAAAACACTACAGTTTTCTCTACCATACGAAACTGCCGTTCTTTTCCGCCAACAGCGAAAGACTCATCCCCAACAGTCTTTCGCACCGCCACCATAAACCTACCCTAACTCCTGCAAAGCGAAACCTAGATCCTCCAGAAAAAACATCATCCCCTCATTGGATAGATGTACTCCATCGCGCCGGAAAAGGTGGCTGTCTTTTAACCGACTCCTCGGGTGGCGAACCACCCTCCCACCGTGGGACAGCACCCACTTTGCCACCGCTCCGTTCACCTTTTTCCGGGCCTCATCAATCTGGCGACCATCCGCCACACCCCTCCAACACAATCTTGGCACCATCATGGAAAAAACCAACACACAATCGGTCCATGCCGCGGTCACACTTGCCAGATCCTGTATCATGGCCCACCGCAGATCCAAGGATGTCCTCTTCCCCAGGTCGTTGCCACCTAGATGGACAACCAAAAACCCTAGGGACTCCATGCTTGCTGGCCTGACTCACTAACCTACTCCTCAGCTCACCCCACATCATTCCTCGCCAGCCAAGCCATCTGACACCCTGTGCTCCAAGCAATGCCTGAGACCCTTCCGAGGCCACAAACCTGGCCGCCCAGTAAATGTAAGAGTGGCCAACCACCCAAATGGGCAAATAGTCTCCGAACCATCCTGAAGGGAAAAAGAGGGGTAGAATTGATTACTAAGAGGCTTATTAATTGTTTATACTGAAGGATCTGCCAAAAAAGAAAACTTTAGATCTCGCCATTGCAGCAGTCACGGCCTAGCCGACTGCACCATGTTTCGTAGCCAATTTAAAAGCGCAATTAAAGACACAAAGGGGAAAGATCAAATAAAATAAACGAAATAAAAACAGGGGGGGGTGGGGGGGGGGGGAGGCGGGGGTATAAAATGGGAAACACATGTAATAACTCAGCTGGAGGTGAAACGTAAAGACCTGCTGAGGGACTCTGATTAGACCAAATTAGCCGAATTGTAGATTAGAATTCAGTCCGTCAAGTCAGGCAAAAAATCGCAAATAACTCCAGACCCCCGCTGCCGACTCATGCCAGCAACGGCGAGTAGCTAATCCCTGAGTAGGATAAAAAACAAAAAAAACAAAAAACAAAAGGGGTAACACCAACAGACGCACAACACCATAAAATCACAGAACTGTAACAACATAATACATTGCAAATTTAAACAAAGCCCAAGCGCAAACCGACCTCTCATGTGACGGGGCGAATATATCGTCTATAACTTGACGACTTCCATCGCCCCACCGCCTGTATTTCAGTTCTGGAGCAACCCGCCGCAGCAGCCAACGTCGCTGCGCCTATGCGAAAGGAATGGGTACCAAAAACAGTGGGTGGGAGGCCCAAGCCCGCCAAACAGCGACTCAGCATCCATCGAAACTGGTATTTCGTGACTGGCAGCCCATCATAATGCAACAGCCAAGACCCCTCCTTAACGGGTCGCACCACCACGTATTGCCTTGCCAGCCCCACCGGGCAAACGCTCTCCTCCAGCGCTGGAACCATTGTAACCCAGCGCCCTCTCCCCCCTTGATCCGTCTTGGAGCGTCGCAACCTGCACAGCAAGGACCTCTCACCCACTACTACGTCTCCGACCAGCATGCGCGAATCTGCTCTCTTGGAAGGCGCTACCAACTCAGAAACTCGAAAGGCCCCGTGGTAAGCCATTGAGAACGCCAAACTAAACAAAAGCGTCTCAAACCTGGACGACGCGACTCGCCCTACTGCCTCGATGACGGCCGGCAACAACGCCGCATCGATGGGCCACCTCCTATCCGGTGGCGACGGCGCGACTCGCGCCCATCCTTTCATTGCCTTCCGCAGAACCTCGCTTTTTGTTACGTCAGGGACGCCTCGCTGCTTGCAGAAAAATGAGATGCCTGCCAAATACCGCGAAACCACTGCTCGTGACCTACCGGAGACGTAAAGCTGCCACATAAAAGAAAGCATCAGCCGATGCCTGCTCTTCCCTTGTTGCTGACGACCTTGGACAAACTCGTCCCACTCATTCCAAGCATGTCCGTAAGCCTTGAGCGTGGCTGGCGCGACTGACCGCAACGCTATACCCTCCAGTCCGGCCCGATCACCTGCCAAACCTAACCGGGACAGTGAAAACCCTGCTCGTTGGCCTCAGGTGCCAACAACCAACACCTCTCCCACTGTCCTCGCGACAAAGCGTCGACAATACCATTCTCCAAACCGGGCACATGTTGCGCGCGGAACCACAGGTTCCTACGCAAGCATGTCAAAAGCAATTGCCCTAGCACCCGCATAACCACCAACGAATTTGCCCTTTGGTTATTAATCGCATGCACCACGCCCAGATAATCGCATCTAAACAAAATGCTGCGATTAGCCAGCCGATCGCCCCAGACCTCCAACGCCACCATAATGGGAAAAACTCCAGAAGCAAAAGGTCCTTCGTGAAACCCCCGCGATGCCATTCTGCCGGCCACGCGCACCAAGATCCCTCCAGATGGCAACCGAATCCAGAGGCGCCCGCTGCGTCGGTGAACAGCTGCAACCTAGCGCTGTCCGCCATTGGGGCCTGCCATATACACACCCCGTTGAAGTCCTCGAGGAACGAGGCCCATATTGCCAAATCCCTCTTAATCTCTGAGGACAAACGCACGAAATGGTGCGTTCTGGCACACCCCGCAGTCGCCCTTCACAGCTTCCGGCAGTACCCACCTAAAAGCGAACTCAAATGAGCCGGAAGGCGCCTGGAGCCTTCTTAGGAACCACCCCCACTGGAGAGATGACCAAGTCATCCCCCGAAGGAACACACCGCGTTGTTAAACGCGAAACATTTTCCTTTTGTGGTGGCACGCCCCCCTGCGCGGACTGCCGACCTACCTGACTTGGCCAATCCGCCGTCCGCGCCGAACCCCTGGGAGGACGACCCTGCGTGGTGCCCGTCCGCCCCCGGCTTCCGGGGCTCCTCCGCCTGTAGCGAAGCCCGGGTGACCTTGAGCCCAACCTCAACGTCCTTGAACCCGAAGTCCATGACCTGCAAACCTTCCTGTTGTTCCCTGAATTCCTGATCGTACCTGCGCCACTCCGATCCCGAAGACGTGCGCTGCATGTCATGTATGAGATGCAGGTACCTTATTATATTCGTGTGCTCTGCTGGCCTGTCCTCCAGGTAAGATGCCGCGAAGACCCAGAACCCGGCCAGGCAATTATCGAAGGTACGGAATGCCTCAGCCCCGATGCCCTTCTTTGCGCCGCCACCTTATACTCTTTCTTCGCGACCTTCGTCAATACGAACACGTCCACGAAGTCCCCCCTCCAAATCTTCTTGCGGCAGCTATCTCGCAGCCCCCGCAGTACAGCAGTATAGACGAATCGCACGACACCGGGCAAATTGCGAGCTTCTTGGCCCTACGCGCTTCCTCGCTAAGCCGCTTGCGCCTGTTCCGCTGCCCTCTTGGCGAATTTAGTTGCCCGCTTCTTTGCCCTAGTTGTGCTACTGACTTCGGACGCCTGTGACGACATTGAAGATGAAGAGGAGGAAGAGGAAGAACTACGCGAACTAAAGCTCGTGGAGGAACCCGAATACCGACTGCACCACCTTACCTGATGCCGCCGACTCCCCCGACATGGAATCTTCCGGCGCGTCCAAATCGTTGCCTTCCTCCTCGAAATCTGCCATCGCCTCATCCCCGAGCTCCCTTGAAAAAGAGGAAGAAGCGGAGGACCCCTCCAGTACTCGCGGCACATGCCGCGGCCTCCGTGCTGGGGGCGTTGCGGCCGTGAGCTACCCCGCGTCCTGCCCTGGACCCTGTTGTAATTCTGCGGCGACCGTCCCGAGCTCACGGCAGGCGCGTGCCACCCGCTGCGCCGCCATAGCCCGCCGGAACGAACAGCCGTTCTAGGGGAGGCAGCCGCGGCTAGCGGCCCTAACACCTTCACCGCTGTGGCCAGGGCCGAGCCAGCGCTCCGGAGGGGTCGTGACTGCCCCAAAGCGCGGTCCTGGGTCCTTCGCCGGGGCCCGCGTGCGACCACGCGCTCGCCGCCCGACATGCGTGTGCCGGGCATCCGACGCACGCTGCCCTTGCGGGAAAGCGGAGGCACCGCTGTCGGCGCCCGCACTGCCCTTGCCTCTGAATTTGTCCCCTCTTCCCGTGTATCGGAACTATCCGATGCCGCAGAGGGGGGGGGGGGGGGGTGACCGCCGCGAGTTCCTGCGGCGCGTGCAGCAGCCCCGCGGCCACTAACCCATTCCCTGTCCCCCCTCCTCCCCCGCAGGCCGCTAGATTCCGGCCCCGGGGGAGTGATCTGAAAAGACCGGGAACCCCGCGGCGCAGCAGAGCGCGTGCGCACCGCTCCGCTTGCAGTGGACACGGGCTCACGCACCTCCTGTGCACGCACCCCGTGACCTCTTGCTGCCGCACCCCTTCTCCTTGGTATCGCACTGCCCTGCCAGTGATCATAATTGCCCTGTCTCCCCTCTATCCCCGGCTCCCGCCGGATTCCGGCTGCCTGGGAGATAGCAGGGGAGACAGCAGGGCCGGCGGCGCTGCTGCGCACACACGTGCGCGGCTGGCGGCGCCAAAGGCGAGCGTGGGCGCGCGCGCACCTCGGGCGCGCGCCCCACTGCTCTCTGTCACCACAAGGCCTCTTGTCTGGGCTCCTGCATTAAGAGCCCCATTAGCTTAACCTGGTTGATCACTGCCTCTCCCCCTCCCTCCCCGCTCCACACCGTGTTCCGGCTGCGGGGGAGAGGGCTGAGGAGACAAGGAGGAAAGCGGCGCCGCTGCGCGCACACGTGCGCGAGCGGCACCGCCGGAGCCGCGCGTGGGCGCGCGCGCGTCCCACCGCTTCCGGTCCGTGCTCTCTCAGCCGAAGCGTTTGGGGATGACGTCGTGCGAGGCCCTGCAACAGGCCTCGCTCAGCTGGCCACCGTCCCCCGCCCAGTGCCCTACCCCCGCCTGGAACCACTAGCCGGCCCCGGCAAGGGGGAAGAGCTGGGCATCGAACTCAGTCTCCGGTCCCTGGATGAGCGCCCAGTGCGGCGCGCTCCCGCGGGCACCCGGCACTGGGGCTTCCCCGGCCATGCCCGGAGGCAAGGGCTGCTGCCCGCCCACCTCCGTGCGGCCTGACTCCCTCTCTGATCCTCCTTGTCGGCCGCTCCCGCCAGTCACAGCCGGCCCGGCTTCCGCCAGATCCCTCTAGGAGGCCCTAGCCAGCTCGCCCCCGGAACCAGCCCCCACCGCCAGATGAGCGGTAACGGGCTGGGGTCCCGGCGGACCGTCGTGGGCGAGTGGCAGCCAGAGCACTGATGTGTGACCTAAATGCAGGGGGCTGACAATAGAGATGGCTACTGACTCTCTGTCTCAACACAGTAGCTGGAATCATCAGGAAGTGTGAATGACTCGAGTCACTCACTGTTTCATGAGTGGAGACAGCAGCAGCAGCAGCTTCTCTCAGACAGAGGGAGGAAACTCTGTGTCCTGTGTCCTTCAGTCAGTGTGTTCTGCTGTCTTTAGCTGTGATTGGCCAGAGGCTATACCAGGTGACACCCAGTGGGAGGGGGGAGGGAGCAGTCACGACTCACCAGTCAGTGAGTGCTCTGCTGCTGTGCCTGATCCATGTCATGAATCATGATTCATCCTGAGTCTGCCAGTGAGGGAGACAGTTGTACACTGTGTAGACTCAGTGACTCAGTGGATGGAGCTGATTCATGCAGCAGGAGGTGGAGCCCCTGTGGTACAGGGCTCTCGGCTCAGTGCTCACTGATCCTGCTCAGTGTGATTGTGGGTGGAAAACTCCCTGGAGGCTAGATAGTGGATAATATAATAAATCCAAGCCCACCTAAAATCATCCAATCAGCAAAGTATGCAAGATAAAAAAAAAACGTTTTTATTTGGTTTAGTTACAGAATGAATGATGTGTTTCATGGCTGTTAAGCTTTCTCTCCTCAGCCAGAAGTAATGTCATATTCTATAACTAGTATGCAATAAGTGGTTATTAATAATATATCAACATAACAGTAAATCTATGTTAATATATTATTATCAGGGCATAAGCAGCTGCCTCCCCCAGATACACTGTACAATCACTGCAGCTGAATAACTCCATGAGTCCAGCACTGATCCTCCAGCCCTGGCAACTCACTGATTCATGTGCAGTCTCTGCAACACATTCCACTACAGATGAGTCATGACTCATGTGCCGAGACACTGACTCCAGACACTTCACTGAACTGTAACTTGCACAGCAAGAATCCCCTAATAAAACAAAGTTTTGCTTGCACTGCAGCACTCACCTAACCGAATCACCAAGAGACTTAAAATGGCTTCACCTTCCCTATATATATCAAGCCCTCCCCTTAAAGAAGGCTGTTCTTTCCTTACAGCTAGGTCCACCCCTCCCCAGATGTTTAACCCTTTCCTCTCCTATGCAGTCAATACTCTCTTCATCTCAATGCACGTGTGAAAATGGCGGCGACGCGCGGCTCCTTATATAGAATCCGAGTCTCGCGATAGAATCCGAGCCTCGCGAGAATCCGACAGCGTCATGATGACGTTCGGGCGCGCTCGGGTTAACCGAGCAAGGCGGGAAGATCCGAGTCGCTCGGACCCGTGAAAAAAAAACATGAAGTTCTGGCGGGTTCGGATTCAGAGAAACCGAACCCGCTCATCTCTAATAAAATCTTTACCATACCTAAATAAATAAATAAACCCTACAAGGCCAGCCATAACAACATGTCACAATACTTAAATATCCATATCAGATTTAACATTAGACACAAATGCCTAAAATAGTTATTTTAACCAGTGGTTACATCTAGATAAGTTCCGCTTGGCAACAGTAGCAAATGCATCTACTTTATGCCAGGCAGGTCTCCGATATTTACATCTCACTTGCGCTCATGCTTTAAAACATTCAGTTTATATGCACCCAATGCTTACTTCAGTAAAGCCTTATAACAGAACCTACTCCTTGCCTCAGGCACCTGCATCGGACCAAGTGCAAATAATACATCTATCACATGTATACAGTGTGTCTTTTTCTCAGTCTGTATCTCAACATGCATGTCCTGCCCAGTTCTGTCCAGGCTGCAGGAATCATGGTAGAATAATGCAAATCTATATGGGTGCATAAGTGTGTGCCCAGCCTCGTATCTGGGGAGGAGTGAACCCTGTGCAGCCACGGCCCATCTGCCTGAGCGCATACCATCATAAAGCTGCACCTGTTTTTCCCTGCACACTACTACACAGCTCTGAGCAGCTGTACAGCCTGCAGGGTGCATGGGCAGAATGTCAAAAGGACATGCCGGCTGGCACTGCAGTAGTAAAACTGCCTGCATGGTCATAAGGGTGTGCCTGTTATGGTGGGTGGTACCTCCATTTACCAGACACTACTGCACTGTTCTGAGCAGCTGTACAGACTACAGGGTGCAAGGCCAGAATGTCCGGCTGGCACTGCAGCAGTGAAACTAGCTGCAAGTGCCAAACAGCACCCAGCTAGCCAAATGCAGAGGCAGCGAGGTTGATACCCCCACAGCACTCCTGTGTGATGGCACCGGCCTCACCACATACTTGCCTACTTTTGATTTCTCCTCTCCGGGAGACTTCGGGGGCGGGCTGGGCTGGGACATTATCAAGCCCCGTCCCCACATCGGAAAATGGCATGATTCGCAGGTCCGCAGGAAGGGGGTGGGGCTAAAATAACTAAATTTGGGTCATTTTAATTCCTTCCTTACCCCACGGACCTGCAAATATGGGAGGTTATCTCTCCATCCTGCCCGCATCACTAGGGTTTTGCTGCTGGTGCGATCAATTAGTCCACGCCTATGGGGCAGTGTATTTTAGCTTAGCAGGGCTGCGAACGCTTTTGCAGCCCTGCTAAGCTAAAAAAAATTGTGTAAAAGAAGACTAGCCCTGGACATACTTACCCTGTGCGACGGCTCCTGCGATGCAGGTCCCGGCTTTGACGTCAGATATCCGCCCTCTGTTCTTCTGACCACACCTGCATTTTCTCCACCACTCCCCAAAAACAGCCGCCAACTGTCTGGTGACGCCCAGGAACGCCTTCTTTTTGTCAATCTGCTTGCGGCCGCCGCTGCGACCGCTTTCTTCGTAATCCGCATCATAACCCGGCGACTCCTGTCGCCGGGCAACGACGCGCGTGCGCATTCCGGACCCGTTCGCACCGCAGCGACAAACCACTGCATGCGAATGGGTCGGAATGACGCCCCAGGTCATTACAAATCCAAGCAAAATATACTATGCCAACTTGCATAGTACTCACTGTGCATCAGCTTCATAGTCTTGTCACCTCTGGAAAAAAAAAAAAAAAAAAACCTTTTTTCTGCTGAAAGTTTCACAAATTCTGACTGTATAATACTTCATTCCAGTTGCTTTTGCTTCCCATTATCTGACATTATTAATAGTAGTCAATATGAAATCATTTTTCACCATGGTCATTGGCTTGTAAAATCCACTTCCAGTGTGCATCAATTTCTTCATGACTTCTCTTTGGCTTTTCTCCAGTGAGAGATTCCATCAGTGTGTGAAAACATGTCTAGTTTGCTTCCCATTACCATACAATGACTGCTGTACAATAAGGTGATCCTTTAGTGCAAGCATTCTCAACGTCGGTGCTCCAGGCACACTAACAGTTCAGGTTTTACTGATATCCAGGTTGAGCACAGGTAACTCAATTTGTACCTCAGTTATGTTGATTTAACCATCTCTGTTGAAGCCTGGACATCCCTAAAACCTAGACTGTTAGTGTTCCTTGAGGACTGAGGTTGGGAATGCTTGCTTTTGTGAGACTGCACTACACTGATTTTCTGTAATGAACTACGCCATTGGCCAGAGTTCATAGAGATAAAGAAAGACTAATGCCGTTGTGTTGGTTTGTATTACTGCTTATCCCAGGAGCTTCACTTTCTATTGGTTTGCATTAGTGCTTATCCCAGGAGGCTCACTCGATTCACACTTACTCTGACATGTCTCCAGCCCTTATTCAGGCCAGTAATAAAGTTCAATAGATACCAACGTGCAGGATATGCTGACTGACACTTGTGCATTCAGGCTTAAGCATGTCATCATTCTTCATTGTCTTTACTGATTGGAGGCCTAACGTGTTCAGTACTGTACATTGATGAATTTCTTCAAATTATTTGCTGATGGTAACACAGGACACATGATTTTTAGTATTTTCCACAGACTTCACACATACAGTACTTTATTTTAAATGTGTTAAAAAAGTTAGCACTGTACTCTTCTGACTGGTGTGTGTTGTCATGTCCTTGAAAGTTAAATATGGTATCCATACTCTTTTCTTTTTATGTGTACAGTAGTTTATGCTGTTGAACTCTTGTTAACAAAGAGATTATTTCCAGTTTGAAGATGTGGATGAAACAGCACGTTTTCACTACCAAGGCAGAAACAGAAATTGCAGTACGGTGCATTCATTAAAGATACATACATAAATATGAAAGCATTTTAATTAGAGATGAGCGGGTTCGGTTCCTCTGAATCCGAACCCGCCCGAACTTCAGTTTTTTTTACACGGGTCCGAGCGACTCGGATCTTCCCGCCTTGCTCGGTTAACCCGAGCGCGCCCGAACGTCATCATCCCGCTGTCGGATTCTCGCGAGGCTCGGATTCTATCGCGAGACTCGGATTCTATATAAGGAGCCGCGCGTCGCCGCCATTTTCACACGTGCATTGAGATTCATAGGGAGAGGACGTGGCTGGCGTCCTCTCCGTTTAGAGAAGAGAGTGAGACAGTAGAGAGAGACACAGTAGTAGTAATTTTGGGGAGCATTATTAGGAGGAGTACTACTATACTACTACTACTTGCTGAAGTGATATAGATTAGATAGTGTGACTGTATTAATTATCTGACTTGTGGGGGAGACACTGACAGTGGGGAGCAGTTAGAGTCTGAGAGCAGGACTCAGGAGTACATATAACGTACAGTGCACACTTTTGCTGCCAGAGTCAGTGCCACACTGCCATTGTGACCACACTGACCACCAGACCAGTATAATATATTTTGTGATTGTCTGCTTAGGAGTACTACTTGCAAGTTGCTGATAGTGTGACCAGTGACCTGACCACCAGTTTAATAATCAATCACCACCAGTTTAATATATATATATATAATTGTATATAATATATATATATATATATATATATATATATATATATATAATATTGTATACCACCTACCCGTGGTTTTTTTTTTTTTCATTCTTCTTTATACATACTACTATAGTAGCTTACTGTAGCAGTCTGCGGTGCTGCTGAGCTGACAGTGTCCAGCAGGTCCGTCATCAGTCATTACATAATAAATATACATACCTGTCCGGCTGCAGTACTAGTGATATTATATTGATTTCATCTCATTATCATCCAGTCTATATTAGCAGCAGACACAGTACGTTAGTCCACGGCTGTAGCTACCTCTGTGTCGGCACTCGGCAGTCCATCCATAATTGTATACCACCTCCCCGTGGTTTTTTTTCTTTTCTTTCTTCTTTGTACATACTACTATAGTATAGTAGCTTACTGTAGCAGTCTGCGGTGCTGCTGAGCTGACAGTGTCCAGCAGGTCTGTCATCAGTCATTACATAATAAATAAACATACCTGTCCGGCTGCAGTACTAGTGATATTATATTGATTTCATCTCATTATCATCCAGTCTATATTAGCAGCAGACACAGTACGTTAGTCCACGGCTGTAGCTACCTCTGTGTCGGTACTCGGCAGTCCATCCATAATTGTATACCACCTCCCCGTGGTTTTTTTTTTTTCTTTCTTCTTTGTACATACTACTATAGTATAGTAGCTTACTGTAGCAGTCTGCGGTGCTGCTGAGCTGACAGTGTCCAGCAGGTCCGTCATCAGTCATTACATAATAAATATACATACCTGTCCGGCTGCAGTACTAGTGATATTATATTGATTTCATCTCATTATCATCCAGTCTATATTAGCAGCAGACACAGTACGGTAGTCCACGGCTGTAGCTACCTCTGTGTCGGCACTCGGCAGTCCATCCATAATTGTATACCACCTCCCCGTGGTTTTTTTTTTTTCTTTCTTCTTTGTACATACTACTATAGTATAGTAGCTTACTGTAGCAGTCTGCGGTGCTGCTGAGCTGACAGTGTCCAGCAGGTCCGTCATCAGTCATTACATAATAAATATACATACCTGTCCGGCTGCAGTACTAGTGATATTATATTGATTTCATCTCATTATCATCCAGTCTATATTAGCAGCAGACACAGTACGGTAGTCCACGGCTGTAGCTACCTCTGTGTCGGCACTCGGCAGTCCATCCATAAGTATACTAGTATCCATCCATCTCCATTGTTTACCTGAGGTGCCTTTTAGTTGTGCCTATTAAAATATGGAGAACAAAAATGTTGAGGTTCCAAAATTAGGGAAAGATCAAGATCCACTTCCACCTCGTGCTGAAGCTGCTGCCACTAGTCATGGCCGAGACGATGAAATGCCAGCAACGTCGTCTGCCAAGGCCGATGCCCAATGTCATAGTACAGAGCATGTAAAATCCAAAACACCAAATATCAGTAAAAAAAGGACTCCAAAACCTAAAATAAAATTGTCGGAGGAGAAGCGTAAACTTGCCAATATGCCATTTACCACACGGAGTGGCAAGGAACGGCTGAGGCCCTGGCCTATGTTCATGGCTAGTGGATCAGCTTCACATGAGGATGGAAGCACTCAGCCTCTCGCTAGAAAAATGAAAAGACTCAAGCTGGCAAAAGCAGTAGCACCGCAAAGAACTGTGCGTTCTTCGAAATCCCAAATCCACAAGGAGAGTCCGACTCCAATTGTGTCGGTTGCGATGCCTGACCTTCCCAACACTGGACGTGAAGAGCATGCGCCTTCCACCATTTGCACGCCCCCTGCAAGTGCTGGAAGGAGCACCCACAGTCCAGTTCCTGATAGTCAGATTGAAGATGTCAGTGTTGAAGTACACCAGGATGAGGAGGATATGGGTGTTGCTGGCGCTGGGGAGGAAATTGACCAGGAGGATTCTGATGGTGAGGTGGTTTGTTTAAGTCAGGCACCCGGGGAGACACCTGTTGTCCGTGGGAGGAATAGGGCCATTGACATGCCTGGTCAAAATACAAAAAAAATCAGCTCTTCGGTGTGGAAGTATTTCACCAGAAATGCGGACAACATTTGTCAAGCCGTGTGTTGCCTTTGTCAAGCTGTAATAAGTAGGGGTAAGGATGTTAACCACCTCGGAACATCCTCCCTTATACGTCACCTGCAGCGCATTCATAATAAGTCAGTGACAAGTTCAAAAACTTTGGGTGACAGCGGAAGCAGTCCACTGACCAGTAAATCCCTTCCTCTTGTAACCAAGCTCACGCAAACCACCCCACCAACTCCCTCAGTGTCAATTTCCTCCTTCCCCAGGAATGCCAATAGTCCTGCAGGCCATGTCACTGGCAATTCTGACGATTCCTCTCCTGCCTGGGATTCCTCCGATGCATCCTTGCGTGTAACGCCTACTGCTGCTGGCGCTGCTGTTGTTGCTGCTGGGAGTCGATGGTCATCCCAGAGGGGAAGTCGTAAGCCCACTTGTACTACTTCCAGTAAGCAATTGACTGTCCAACAGTCCTTTGCGAGGAAGATGAAATATCACAGCAGTCATCCTGCTGCAAAGCAGATAACTGAGGCCTTGACAACTATGTTGGTGTTAGACGTGCGTCCGGTATCTGCCGTTAGTTCACAGGGAACTAGACAATTTCTTGAGGTAGTGTGCCCCCGTTACCAAATACCATCTAGGTTCCACTTCTCTAGGCAGGCGATACCGAGAATGTACACGGATGACAGAAAAAGACTCAACAGTGTCCTAAAAAATGCAGTTGTACCCAATGTCCACTTAACCACGGACATGTGGACAAGTGGAGCAGGGCAGGGTCAGGACTATATGACTGTGACAGCCCACTGGGTAGATGTATGGACTCCCGCCGCAAGAACAGCAGCGGCGGCACCAGTAGCAGCATCTCGCAAACGCCAACTCTTTCCTAGGCAGGCTACGCTTTGTATCACCGCTTTCCAGAATACGCACACAGCTGAAAACCTCTTACGGCAACTGAGGAAGATCATCGCGGAATGGCTTACCCCAATTGGACTCTCCTGTGGATTTGTGGCATCGGACAACGCCAGCAATATTGTGTGTGCATTAAATATGGGCAAATTCCAGCACGTCCCATGTTTTGCACATACCTTGAATTTGGTGGTGCAGAATTTTTGAAAAAACGACAGGGGCGTGCAAGAGATGCTGTCGGTGGCCAGAAGAATTGCGGGACACTTTCGGCGTACAGGCACCACGTACAGAAGACTGGAGCACCACCAAAAACAACTGAACCTGCCCTGCCATCATCTGAAGCAAGAAGTGGTAACGAGGTGGAATTCAACCCTCTATATGCTTCAGAGGTTGGAGGAGCAGCAAAAGGCCATTCAAGCCTATACAATTGAGCACGATATAGGAGGTGGAATGCACCTGTCTCAAGCGCAGTGGAGAATGATTTCAACATTGTGCAAGGTTCTGATGCCCTTTGAACTTGCCACACGTGAAGTCAGTTCAGACACTGCCAGCCTGAGTCAGGTCATTCCCCTCATCAGGCTTTTGCAGAAGAAGCTGGAGACATTGAAGGAGGAGCTAACACGGAGCGATTCCGCTAGGTATGTGGGACTTGTGGATGGAGCCCTTAATTCGCTTAACAAGGATTCACGGGTGGTCAATCTGTTGAAATCAGAGCACTACATTTTGGCCACCGTGCTCGATCCTAGATTTAAAGCCTACCTTGGATCTCTCTTTCCGGCAGACACAAGTCTGCTGGGGTTGAAAGACCTGCTGGTGAGAAAATTGTCTAGTAAAGCGGAACGCGACCTGTCAACATCTCCTCCTTCACATTCTCCCGCAACTGGGGGTGCGAGGAAAAGGCTCAGAATTCCGAGCCCACCCGCTGGCGGTGATGCAGGGCAGTCTGGAGCGACTGCTGATGCTGACATCTGGTCCGGACTGAAGGACCTGACAACGATTACGGACATGTCGTCTACTGTCACTGCATATGATTCTCTCACCATTGAAAGAATGGTGGAGGATTATATGAGTGACCGCATCCAAGTAGGCACGTCACACAGTCCGTACTTATACTGGCAGGAAAAAGAGGCAATTTGGAGGCCCTTGCACAAACTGGCTTTATTCTACCTAAGTTGCCCTCCCACAAGTGTGTACTCCGAAAGAGTGTTTAGTGCCGCCGCTCACCTTGTCAGCAATCGGCGTACGAGGTTACATCCAGAAAATGTGGAGAAGATGATGTTCATTAAAATGAATTATAATCAATTCCTCCATGGAGACATTCACCAGCAGCAATTGCCTCCACAAAGTACACAGGGAGCTGAGATGGTGGATTCCAGTGGGGACGAATTGATAATCTGTGAGGAGGGGGATGTACACGGTGATATATCGGAGGATGATGATGAGGTGGAGATCGTGCCTCTGTAGAGCCAGTTTGTGCAAGGAGCGATTAATTGCTTCTTTTTTGGTGGGGGTCCAAACCAACCCGTCATTTCAGTCACAGTCGTGTGGCAGACCCTGTCACTGAAATGATGGGTTGGTTAAAGTGTGCATGTCCTGTTTATACAACATAAGGGTGGGTGGGAGGGCCCAAGGACAATTCCATCTTGCACCTCTTTTTTCTTTAATTTTTCTTAATTTAATTAATTAATTAATTTTTCTTAATTTAATTTTTTGCGTCATGTGCTGTTTGGGGAGGGTTTTTTGGAAGGGCCATCCTGCGTGCCACTGCAGTGCCACTCCTAGATGGGCCCGGTGTTTGTGTCGGCCACTAGGGTCGCTTAGTTTACTCACACAGCTACCTCATTGCGCCTCTTTTTTTCTTTGCGTCATGTGCTGTTTGGGGAGGGTTTTTTGGAAGGGACATCCTGCGTGACACTGCAGTGCCACTCCTAGATGGGCCAGGTGTTTGTGTCGGCCACTAGGGTCGCTTAGCTTACTCACACAGCTACCTCATTGCGCCTCTTTTTTTCTTTGCGTCATGTGCTGTTTGGGGAGGGTTTTTTGGAAGGGACATCCTGCGTGACACTGCAGTGCCACTCCTAGATGGGCCCGGTGTTTGTGTCGGCCACTAGGGTCGCTTAGCTTACTCACACAGCTACCTCATTGCGCCTCTTTTTTTCTTTGCGTCATGTGCTGTTTGGGGAGGGTTTTTTGGAAGGGACATCCTGCGTGACACTGCAGTGCCACTCCTAGATGGGCCCGGTGTTTGTGTCGGCCACTAGGGTCGCTTATCTTACTCACACAGCTACCTCATTGCGCCTCTTTTTTTCTTTGCGTCATGTGCTGTTTGGGGAGGGTTTTTTGGAAGGGCCATCCTGCGTGCCACTGCAGTGCCACTCCTAGATGGGCCCGGTGTTTGTGTCGGCCACTAGGGTCGCTTATCTTACTCACACAGCTACCTCATTGCGCCTCTTTTTTTCTTTGCGTCATGTGCTGTTTGGGGAGGGTTTTTTGGAAGGGACATCCTGCGTGACACTGCAGTGCCACTCCTAGATGGGCCAGGTGTTTGTGTCGGCCACTAGGGTCGCTTAGCTTACTCACACAGCTACCTCATTGCGCCTCTTTTTTTCTTTGCGTCATGTGCTGTTTGGGGAGGGTTTTTTGGAAGGGACATCCTGCGTGACACTGCAGTGCCACTCCTAGATGGGCCAGGTGTTTGTGTCGGCCACTAGGGTCGCTTAGCTTAGTCATCCAGCGACCTCGGTGCAAATTTTAGGACTAAAAATAATATTGTGAGGTGTGAGGTATTCAGAATAGACTGAAAATGAGTGTAAATTATGGTTTTTGAGGTTAATATTACTTTGGGATCAAAATGACCCCCAAATTCTATGATTTAAGCTGTTTTTTAGTGTTTTTTGAAAAAAACACCCGAATCCAAAACACACCCGAATACGACAAAAAAAAATCGGTGAGGTTTTGCCAAAACGCGGTCGAACCCAAAACACGGCCGCGGAACCGAACCCAAAACCAAAACACAAAACCCGAAAAATTTCAAGTGCACATCTCTAATTTTAATATCCTTCATGCCTCTGCAATCTCATTCACTCGCTCTCAATCCCCTTCAGAATCCAGCTCAAGCTGCTCACCCTCACATATATAGCCCTTAATTACTCTGAGCTACAGTATCTACAGTACATCTCCAACCTCATCTCTGTCCATACTACACAGTACCTCATGCTCACTATGCAACTGCTCTGCCACCCAGTGTTGGACTGAGGCATAAAGGGCCCACCGGGGGAATGCGGTGGTAGGGACCCATGTTTACAGGTGTGGCCAGTCTCCTGAAGGGGTGTGGCAAGCCGCCACATTGGTTTGCCTATCCATGAGAGAGTGCATGGTCTGGGCCCCTTGATAAATAATAATACACCATAGTACTGTGCAGTTTAAGGTAACATGTATAATGTACAATTCAAGGGCACAGTCTGGAACCTGATCCATAGTGGAGGGGAAGGGGGCCCCAGACAGTGGGGCCCACCGGTGGTTTCCCCTGTGGCCCAGTCCAACCCTGCTGCCACCACACCTCACTCTAGTCATTTTGTCTCGTAACTACCTTTAGAACCCCTCTGCACTGCACCCCACCTCGGGAACTCACTCCCTTGGCAAGTCTGACACTTGCCTGAAGAAGTAGACCTGTTGTAGTTTCATGAAACACATTGCATCTGAAAAACTGCTTTATTTATTGTTATTATCATTATTATTATTAAACCTTTATTATAAACCTTATTATTATTAACCTTTCATGTTTTTAAAGAAATTAAAAGACGTTATGATTTTGTGTGCTGACACTCCTAGTGATTATATGCTATATGGTGCAAAATGCACAATGCAACTAAGATACTCCATTGGGAGTAGCATACTTTTTTTTCTTTACATTTGAAATCTTAACTTAAACACATCACAAATGCAGCAAAACACCACTCATAGTGTACTAGAGACACTGGGGTGCAACTTTAACCACACAGGAAATAATTTTAAACACGTGAAAAGTTGCAGATGAAGCACTACTGAACTTGGTATGAGAAAAAGCTGCGGCGGCTGCATCAGAGCCTTACCTACATAGATGCAGGCTCAGTCGAATACATGGGATGTGGTTATGTTACTGGTGCTCGGGATCC
Organism: Pseudophryne corroboree; assembly: GCF_028390025.1. NCBI lineage: Eukaryota > Metazoa > Chordata > Amphibia > Anura > Myobatrachidae > Pseudophryne > Pseudophryne corroboree. The sequence goes on from NC_086452.1 coordinate 373,565,298, forward strand.
CAGCGGACAGTATATAGCGGCAATAAGAAATTATAATTATTGGGTGTATGGAGAGACACAGGGGATGGGGAAGTTTAGGTTGCTAGATAGACGTGGTGCTACTGGGAGATTTGCTGTTGGTGGTGGAGGCTGGAGACAAGCAGAATTGGTCCCCTGCACTACCTGAGATGAGACTCCGGAATGTTGCACTTCTACTGCCTTTTGGAGGTGCATTGGGATTAGGCACACACAAGTCAGTGGGGGCGGTGCTGACAAGAGGGGTAGAGCCCCACTGTGATAAGTGCCCCGGGTTCCCCAAAGGCTTGATCTGGCCCTCTCTCCCCACTATAAGTGGCTTCACAGCTGTAAGCAATAACTATTACATTTTAATGTATATTGTCAACTATATACTACATACTATAGCTTGTCCATATAAGTGAATTAAAATATATCACAAAGATAGACTTGCTTACTCTTGGACCGTAAAAGTACAGTAGACTTAAACACTGTTTGCACACTTTGAGCTCCAAAATTGTGATCTCATCAGTCGGCATTTGCAGACTTTGGGCCGTATTCAATTAGAGTCGGAAACTGCCATCTTGTCGGAAAGACAGCAGATTCCGACTGGAATAGATCGGAAGGTGTTTCGACCTATTCAATCCGGCCACAGTTTTTCTGACTTTTCGAAATGCTGTCGGAAAGCACACGCCGCTTGTATTGTCGGAAAGGTTTTAGCCCCATTTCCGAAAATCTAAATCCAACTTTTAAAAAAGTCGGATTGATACTGTCGGGACCGGGCCAAGCCTGTCGGGTTTGGCCAGGCATTGAATAGAACATTACGGTGGACAGATTCCCCTTTTTACACATTACGGCAGAAAGCGTCCCCTTTTTACACATTGCGGCAGACAGCGTCCCCTTTTTACACATTACGGCAGACAGCGTCCCCTTTTTACACATTGCGGCAGACAGCATCCCTTTTTACACATTACGGCAGACATCGTCCCTTTTTTACACATTACGGCAGACAGCATCCACTTTTTACACGTTACGGCAGACAGCGTCCCTTTATTACACAATACGGCAGACAGCGTCCCCTTTTTACACATTACGGCAGACAGCGCCCCCTTTTTACACATTACGGCAGACAGTTCCCCTTTTTACACATTACAGTAGACATCGTCCCTTTTCTACACATTACGGCAGACAGCGTCCCTTTTTTACACATTACGGCAGACAGAATCCCCCTTTTACACATTACGGCAGACAGAGTCCCCTTTTTACACATTACGGCAGACAGCGTCCCCTTTTTACTCATTACGGCAGACAGTATCCCCTTTTTACACATTACGTCAGACAGCGCCCCCCTTTTTACACATTACGGCAGACAGAATCCCCTTTTTATACATTACGGCAGACAGCGTCCCCTTTTTACACATTACGGCAGACTGTCCCCCTTTTACACATTACGGTGCACCGGAAATTTTCAGGTTTTGTGTTTTGGTTTTGAATTCGGTCCCGCGGCCGTGGGGTATATTTACAAAGCTCCCGATTTTGACTGATTTGGTGTTTTTTCTTCAAAGTGTCATCTCGGGAATTTGCTAAACCAAAATCTCAGCAGTGATGAGGGCATTCGTATTTTTTTGGAAATCAAAGAAAAAAAATACAAATGAATACACCATAGGTCAAACGCAGCTGTTTAGGTATACAACTCGGTAATTTACTAAAAATTCTAATTCACAAACACTGCCGGCAATAGCCAAACACTGCCGTGAAAAAATACAATTCGTAAAAAAAAGCAGTTTTAAAATAGACCTGCTTTTTTTTTACCGTGTTCTGATAGGCATGCACGGATCCGTGAGATCCGTGCATGTTTATCAGTGGGAAGGGGTGTGAAAGGGTTAAAAAACTGAAAAAATTTTTTGCGTGGGGTCCACCCTCCTAAGTATAACCAGCCTCGGGCTTTTTGAGCCGGTCCTGGTTGTAAAAATATGGGGGGGGGGAATTACTGGGGATCCCCAGGCCCTTGGGTGGCTGGAGGGGGGACCCCTTGATTTAAGGGGTCCCCACTCCTCCAGGGTACCCCGGCCAGGGGTGACTAGTTAGTGATTTAATGCCAGGGCCGCAGGGACCTATATAAAAGTGTCCCCCGGCTGTGGCATTATCTCTCTGACTAGTGGAGCCCAGTGCTTGTGTTAAAAATACGGGGGACCCCTACGTCTTTTGTCCCCCGTATTTTTGTCACCAGGACCAGGCGCAGAGCCCAGTGCTGGTTGTTAAAATATAGGGGAACCCCAGTCATTCCCCCCCCCATATTTTTACAACCAGGACCGGCTCAAAGAGCCCGAGGCTGGTTATGCTTAGGAGGGGGGACCCCACGCAATTTATTTCTGTTTTTAACTCTTTAAACTCTTTTTTTTAAGATACACAATGAAGCCCTGCACGGATCACACTGATCCGGCAGGGATTCATTGTGTTAATTTCGGCAGTGTTTTACTAATCACTCCCGAAAAACACTGGCCGAAATTACGAATTACATCGACATAGGAAATAACGAAAATGCAGAATACGACAGCATAGTAAATGAGGCGTGAAAAATTAAAAAAGTTACAAATTCGATGTCATTCGTGTTTAATCTCCCTCCAAATCGACACAAATACGAATCTTTGTAAATATACCCCCGTGTTTTGGATTCGGACGCGTTTTGTCAAAACCTCCCTAAATTTTTTTTGTCAGATTCGGGTGTGTTTTGGATTCGGGTGTTTTTTTAAAAAAAAACCCTCAAAAACAGCTTAAATAATAGAATTTGGGGGTAATTTTGATCACATAGTACTAATAACCTCAATAACCATAATTTCCACTCATTCCCAGTCTATTATGAACACCTCACAATATAATTTTTAGTCCTAAAATTTGCACCAAGGTCGCTGGATGACTAAGCTAAGCGACCCAAGTGGGCAGCACAAACACCTGGACCATCTAGGAGTGGCACTGCAGTGTCAGACAGGATGGCACTTCAAAAAATTAGCCCCAAACATCACATGATGCAGAGATAAATAAATAAAAAAGAGGTGCAAGATGGAATTGTACTTGGACATGCACACTTTAACAAACCCAACATTTCAGCCACAGGGTCTGCCACACATCTGTGGCTGAAATGACTGGTTGGTTTGGGCCCCCACCAAAAAAGAAGCAATCAATCTCTCCTTGCACAAACTGGCTCTACAGAGGCAAGATGTCCACCTCCTCCTCATCGTCCAATTCCTCACCCCTTCACTGTGTACATCCCCCTCCTCACAGAGTATTAATTTGTCCCCACTGGAATCCACCATCTCAGGTCCCTGTGTACTTTCTGGAGGCAATTGCTGCTGGTGAATGTCTCCACGGAGGAATTGATTATAATTCATTTTGATGAACATCATCTCCACATTTTCTGGAAGTAACCTCGTACGCCGATTGCTGACAAGATGACCGGCTGCACTAAACACTCTTTCGGAGTACACACTGGAGGGGGGGCAACTTAGGTAAAATAAAGCCAGTTTGTGCAAGGGCCTCCAAATTGCCTCTTTTTCCTGCCAGTATACGTACGGACTGTCTGACGTGCCTACTTGGATGCTGTCACTCATATAATCCTTCACCATTCTTTCAATGGTGACAGAATCATATGCAGTGACAGTAGACGACATGTCAGTAATCGTTGGCAGGTCCTTCAGTCCGGACCAGATGTCAGCACTCGCTCCAGACTGCCCTGCATCACCGCCAGTGGGTGGGCTCGGAATTCTTAGCCTTTTCCTCGCAGCCCCAGTTGCGGGAGAATGTGAAGGAGGAGCTGTTGACGGGTCACGTTCCGCTTGACTTGACAAGTGTATCACCAGCAGGTCTTTGAACATCTGCAGACTTGTGTCTGCCGGAAAGAGAGATACAACGTAGGCTTTAAACCTAGGATCGAGCACGGTGGCCAAAATGTAGTGCTCTGATTTCAACAGATTGACCACCCGTGAATCCTGGTTAAGCGAATTAAGGGCTCCATCCACAATTCCCACATGCCTTGCGGAATTGCTGCGTTTTAGCTCCCCCTTCAATCTCTCCAGCTGCTTCTGCAAAAGCCTGATGAGGGGAATGACCTGACTCAGGCTGGCAGTGTCTGAACTGACTTCACGTGTGGCAAGTTCAAAGGGTTGCAGAACCTTGCACAATGTTTAAATCATTCTCCACTGCGCTTGAGTCAGGTGCATTCCCCTTCCTTTGACTATATCGTAGGCAGATGTATAGGCTTGAATGGCCTTTTGCTGCTCCTCAATCCTCTGAAGCATATAGAGGGTTGAATTCCACCTCGTTACCACCTCTTGCTTCAGATGATGGCGGGGCAGGTTCAGGAGTGTTTGCTGGTGCTCCAGTCTTCGGCACGCGGTGGCTGAATGCCGAAAGTGGCCCGCAATTTTTCGGGCCACCGACAGCATCTCTTGCACGCCCCTGTCGTCTTTTAAAAAATTCTGCACCACCAAATTCAATGTATGTGCAAAACATGGGACGTGCTGGAATTTGCCCACATGTAATGCACGCACAATATTGGTGGCGTTGTCCGATGTCACAAATCCCCAGGAGAGTCCAATTGATGTAAGACATTCTGCGATGATGTTCCTCAGTTTCCGTAAGAGGTTGTCAGCTGTGTGCCTCTTATGGAAAGCGGTGATACAAAGCGTAGCCTGCATAGGAACGAGTTGGCGTTTGCGAGATGCTGCTACTGGTGCCGCCACTGCTGTTCTTGCTGCGGGAGGCAATACATCTACCCAGTGGGCTGTCACAGTCATATAGTCCTGAGTCTGCCCTGCTCCACTTGTCCACATGTCCGTGGATAAGTGGACATTGGGTACAACTGCATTTTTTAGGACATTGGTGACTCTTTTTCTGACGTCTGTGTACATTCTCGGTATCGCCTGCCTAGAGAAGTGGTACCTAGATGGTATTTGGTACCGGGTTCACACACTACCTCAAGAAATTCTGCAATTCCCTGTGAATTAACGGTGGATACCGGACACACGTTTAACACCAACACAGCTTCCAAGGCCTGAGTTATCCGCTTTGCAGCAGGATGACTGCTGTGACATTTCATCTTCCGCGCAAAGGACTGTTGGATAGTCAATTGCTTACTGGAAGTGGTACAAGTGGTCTTCTGACTTCCCCTCTGGTATAACAATCGACTCCCAGCAGCAACAACAGCAGCGCCAGCAGCAGTAGGCGTTACACTCAAGGATCCATCGGAGGAATCCCAGTTAGAAGAGGACTCGTCAGACTTGCCAGTGACATGGTCTGCAGGACTATTGGCGTTCCTGTCTAAGGAGGAAATTGACACTGAGGGAGTTGGTGGTGTGGCTTGCAGGAGCTTGGGTACAAGAGGAAGGGATTTAGTTGTCAGTGGACTGCTTCCGCAGTCACCCAAAGTTTTTGAACTTGTCAATAAATTCTGATGAATGCGCTCCAGGTGACATATAAGAGAGGATGTTCCTAGGTGGTTAACGTCCTTACCACTACTTATTACAGCTTGACAAAGGCAACACACGGCTTGACACCTGTTGTCCGCATTTCTATTAAAATAATTCCACACCGAAGATGTGATTTTTTTTTAAATTTGACCAGGCATGTCAATGGCCATATTCTTCCCACTGACAACAGGTGTCTCCCCGGGTGCCTGACTTAAACAAACTACATCACCATCAGAATCCTCCTTGTCAATTTCCTCCTCAGCGCCAGCAATACCCATATCCTCATCCTGGTGTACTTCAACAGTGACATCTTCAATTTGACTATCAGGAACTGGACTGTGGGTGCTCCTTCCAGCACTTGCAGGGGGCGTGCAAATGGTGGAAGGCGCCACCTCTTCCTGTCCAGTGTTGGGAAGGTCAGGCATCGCAACCGACACAATTGGACTCTCCTTGGGGATTTGTGATTTAGAAGAACGCACAGTTCTTTGCTGTGCTTTTGCCATCTTAACTCTTTTCAGTTTTCTTGTGGGAGCATGAGTGCTTCCATCCTCATGTGAAGCTGAACCAATAGCCATGAACATAGGCCAGGGCCTCAGCCGTTCCTTGCCACTCCGTGTCGTAAATGGCATATTGGCAAGTTTACTCTTCTCCTCAGATGCTTTTAATATAGATTTTTGGGTCATTTTACTGAACTTTAGTTTTTTGGATTTTACATGCTCTCTACTATGACATTGGGCATCGGCCTTGGCAGACGATGTTGATGGCATTTCATCGTCTTGGCCTTGACTAGTGGCAGCAGCTTCAGCACGAGGTGGAAGTGGATCTTGATCTTTCCCTATTTTACCCACCACATTTTTGTTCTCCATTTTTTAATTTGTGGAATTATATGCCAGTAATATATCAATAGCAATGGCCTACTGTACTGTACTATATGTGTACTGCTGGTCACCAAAATGCTGCACTGTCCTACTATATACTGCTCACAATAATGCAGCACAGAGATAGTATACTTGACACAGAGCTGCAAGATACAGCAATGGCCTACTGTACTGTACTATATGTATACTGGTGGTCACCAAAATGCTGCACTGTCCTACTATATACTGCTCACAATAATGCAGCACAGAGATAGTATACTTGACACAGAGCTGCAAGATACATCAATGGCCTACTGTACTGTACTATATGTATACTGCTGGTCACCAAAATGCTGCACTGTTCTACTATACACTGCTCACAATAATGCAGCACAGAGATAGTATACTTGACACAGAGCTGCAAGATAAAGCAATGGCCTACTGTAGTGTACTATGGGGGTAATTCCTAGTTGATCGCAGCAGGAATTTTGTTAGCAGTTGGGCAAAACCATGTGCACTGCAGGGGAGGCAGATATAACATGTGCAGAAAGAGTAAGATTTCGGTGGGTTATTTTATTTCTGTGCAGGGTAAATACTGGCTGCTTTATTTTAACACTCAAACTAGATTGCAGATTGAACACACCACACCAAATCTAACTCTTTCTGCACATGTTAATTCTGCCTCCCCTGCAGTGCACATGGTTTTGCCCAATTGCTAACAAACTTGCTGCTGCGATCAACTCAGAATTACCCCCTATATGTATACTGCTGGTCACCAAAATGCTGCACTGTCCTACTATACACTGCTCACAATAATGCAGCACAGAGATAGTATACTTGACACAGAGCTGCAAGATACAGCAATGGCCTACTGTACTGTACTATATGTATACTGCTGGTCACCAAAATGTTGCACTGTCCTACTATATAATGCTCACGATAATGCAGCACAGAGATAGTATACTTGACACAGAGCTGCAAGATACAGCAATGGCCCACTGTACTGTACTATATGTATACTGCTAGTCACCAAAATGCTGCACTGTCCTACTACATACTGCTCACAATAATGCAGCACAGAGATAGTATACTTGACACAGAGCTGCAAGATACAGCAATGGCCTACTGTACTGTACTCTATGTATACTGCTGGTCACCAAAATGCTGCAATGTTCTACTATATACTGCTCACAATAATGCAGCACGGAGATAGTATACTTGACAAAGAGCTGCAAGATACAGCAATGGCCTACTGTACTGTACTATATGTATACTGCTGGTCACCAAATTGCTGCACTGTCCTACTATATACTGCTCACAGTAATGCAGCACAGATATGGATAGTATACTTGACACAGAGCTGCAAGATACAGCAATGGCCTACTGTACTGTACTATATGTACACTGCTGGTCACCAAAATGCTGCACTGTCCTACTATATACTGCTCACAATAATGCAGCACAGAGATAGTATACTTTACACAGAGCTGCAAGATACGACGTTGATGGCATTTCATCGTCTCGGCCATGACTAGTGGCAGCAGCTTCAGCACAAGGTGGAAGTGGATCTTGATCTTTCCCTATTTTACCCACCACATTTTTGTTCTCCATTTTTTAATGTGTGGAATTATATGCCAGTAATATATCAATAGCAATGGCCTACTGTACTGTACTATACGTATACTGCTGGTCACCAAAATGCTGCACTGTCCTACTATATACTGTACTATAATTATATACTGGTGGTCCCCAGTCCCCACAATGCAGCACACTGAGCACAGATATGCAGCGTTTTCAGGCAGATAACGTAGATATTTTCAGCACACTGAGCACAGATATTTGCGGCACACTGAGCACAGATATTTGCAGCACACTGAGCACAGATACGGAGCTTTTCAGGGAGAGAACGCAGCCATGTCCTCTCCGTTCAATCTCCAATGCACGAGTGAAAATGGCGACGACGCGCGGCTCTTTATATAGAATACGAATCTCGCGAGACTCCGACAGCGGGATGATGACGTTCGGCCGCGTTGGGGTTTACCGAGCAAGGCGGGAAGATCCGAGGCTGCCTCGGAACCGTGTAAAATAGGTGAAGTTCGGGGGGGGGGGGGGTTCGGATCTCGGAGAACAGAACCCGCTCATCTCTACTTTTTACACATTACGGCAGACAGCGTCCCCTTTTTACACATTACAGCAGCCAGTCCCCCTTTTACACATTAGGTAGACAAGAGAGAGAGAGAGAGAGAATAGATGATACCATCTCTCCGCTGGCTCAGGCAGTCAGGCTCCTCGGTGCTGGCAGCTCCGGAGACAGTGGAGAAGGAGGAGGAGGGAGGGGGACTCGGGAGCCGCAGCAGCGCTATGTAATTGGTGGCGGCGCTGCTGCAGCTGTCCCTCTCCTTCCGCATTGGCTGGCCATCGCCGCTGTGAATGCTGGGATGAGGAAAGCGCATCCCAGCATACACAGCGGCGGCCAGCCAATGCAGAAGGAGAGGGACAGCTGCATCAGCGCCGCCACCAATTACATAGCGCTGCTGCGGCTCCCAAGTCCCCCTCACACCTCCTCCTTTTCCCCTGCCCTACCTCCGTCCAGAGCTGCTGCTTCGCTACCCTGCTGCTTCTCTCCTGTCAGACGGTTTGTAATGAATCAGTTTGACTCATTGCAATGCTGTTTATGACTTTGCGGGCAGTTGCACCATCAGGGTGACTGCGTGACTCCTTCATTATGGTGTTGTTTTTTTTACAGGGTAAAGGTATCTTTTTATAGCTATAAATCAAAGTTTTTATGCGGGATCAAGTGGCTCAGTGGGTGGGGTGTTTGGTTGGGATGCAGCAGGTTGTGGGTTTGAGTCCTGGGTCTGGCAGTATATTGAAATGTGTTATTTAATGAGGGGTATTGTGGCTTAATAGCGGCAAGCTCTCGGGTTGAGTGCATGAATGTGATATACAGTAAAGAGGATTTGTGTCCAAATCCATTTTCTTGCATGGTTCTATAAATTTGTGTGTATATGTCATGCCACTTCCAAGCGAGGCATGCGCCTTATGTCCCTACTGGAAAAATAAGGTGGGGCGGGGCATCAATTCTCTGTCCGGCACATGGCACCAAAAAGTCTAGTTACGACTCTGCAATCAGCACGAATTGCACATGTGCCCTGCTGAAGCCAAGCATGCAGTATGTTGCAGAACGCACGACCATGTGTTAGAGATGAGCGTTTTTTTTAAACCAAACACACTCGAACAAAGGGGATCCAAACAGAACCGAGTCCTGGCTCTGATCATTTTTGGGGACCCAAGTGGATCAGATGCCAGGTCAGGTCTTCCCTAGTTTGGAACTCAGATTTAAAAAACAAATCTCGGGTTTTGGATTGCATGTATGTCCCTCGTTTGTGATTTTACGTGCTATTTCAGTCAGGAGAGTATATGATGATGTGGGCAAAATTGACTGGAAATAACTGGAAAATAACGTTATTGGTGTTAGTAATACTATTAGATCAAAAACAGGTCCAAGTTACATGATTTCAGCTCTTTTTATTCATTTTTAAAGAAACCCAGATCCAAAACCAATCAAATTCAACACAATTGAGGGTGGTTTTGCAAAACCAAAACATGGTGATTGATTTAGAACCAAAACCAAAACACAGCTGTCTGATCACATCTCTAGTAGAGATGAGCGGGATCGGTTCCCTGAGAACTGAACCCTACCGGACTTCACTACCCGAGCCCTTATCCGAACCCGGCTCGGGTTTTCACGCCTGATTCGGAAACCAGAACGAGGCAAAACGTCATCATCCCGCTGTCGGATTCTCACGGATTTGGGATTCCATATAAGAACCGACGTGTCGCCACAATTTTCACTCTGGAATTGGAGAGTGTAGCGAGAGGACGTGTCTCCGACCTCAGTGTCTGTGCGGAAGGGAAAGTGGGGTGGCGATTCCAGTGCTATCTTGTGCTGCTCATTCCAGTGTAGTGTCTTGTGCTGCATCAGTCAGTCCTCTGCTGCCATATATCCAGTGCTGCGGTATAAGTCCAGTGGTGCTGTGTTGTGCTGTATCAGTCCAGTGGTGGTGTCTTGTGCTGCATCAGTCCAGTCACAGTGGTGGTGTCTGCTGCTGCCATTTGTCCAGTGCTGCTGTATAAGTCCAGTCCAGTGAAGTGTTGTGCTGCATCAGTCCTGTGGTGGTGTCCCTGTGCTGCCATATATGTCCAGTGGTACTGCCATATAAGTCCAGTGGTACTGCCATATATGTCCAGTGAAACTGCTGTATAAGTACTGTGATACTGCCATATAAATCCAGTCCAGTGGTACTGCTGTATATGTCAATGGTACTGCCGTATAAATCCAGTCCAGTGATACTGCCATATTAGTCCACTGATACTGCCGTATAAATCCAGTGATACTGCCGTATAAGTCCAGTGGTACTGGTGTATAAGTCCAGTCCAGTGATACTGCCGTATAAGTCCAGTGGTATTGGTGTATAAATCTAGTGGTACTGGTGTATAAATCAAGTCCAGTGATACTGCTGTATATGTCCAGTGGTACTGCCATATAATTCCAGTGATACTGCCGTATATGTCCAGTGGTACTGCCATAGAAATCCAGTGGTACTGGCATATAAATCCAGTCCAGTGATACTGCCGTATATGTCCAGTGATACTGCTGTATAAATCCAGTGATACTGCCGTATATGTCCAGTGGTACTGCCATATAATTCCAGTGATACTGCCATATAAATCCAGTGATACTGCTGCATATGTCCAGTGGTACTGCCATATAATTCCATTGATACTGCCATATAAATCCAGTGGTACTGGCATATAAATCCAGTCAAGTGATACTGATTTATAAATCCAGTGATACTGCTGTATATGTCCAGTGGTACTGCCGTAAAAATCCAGTGGTACTGGCGTATAAATCCAGTCCAGTGATACTGCCATATAAATCCAGTGATACTGCTGTATAAATCCAGTGATACCGCCGTATATGTCCAGTGGTACTGCCATATTATTCCAGTGATACTGCCGTATATGTTCAGTGGTACTGCGTATAAGTCCAGTCCAGTGGTGCTGCCATAGAAGTTCAGTGGTGTTGTCCTGTGCTGTATATTATTTACTCCAAATAAAGGGGTTATTAATATTTAATCCAAATAATTTTTACAGGGTTTTCCCTGTGTAGTGTAGAGGTACGCTCTCCTTTGCTGCATTGTGTTATATAACTCCAGAAAAATAATGGAGAACAAAAATTTGGAGGATAAAATAGGGAAAGATCAAGAACCACTTCCTCCCATTGCTGCAGCTGCTGTTGTTGCTGCTGGGAGTCGATCGTCATCCCAGAGAGGAAGTCGGAAGACCACTTGTACAACTTCAACTATGCAAAAGACTGTCCAACAGTCCTTTGCGAGGAAGATGAAATATGACAGCAGTCATCCTGTTGCAAAGTGGATAACTGAGGCCTTGACAGCTATGTTGGTGTTAGACGTGTATCCGGTATCCGCCATTAGTGCAGTGGGACTGCAGTGCCAACCCTAGATGGGCCAGGTGTTTGTGCCGCACACTTGTGTCGCTAAGTTTACCATACTGCAACCTGATTGCACCTCTTTTACTTCTGTGCATGATGTGCTGTTTGGGGACTAGTTTTTTTTAAGTGCCATCCTGTCTGCCACTACAGTGCCACTCCTAGATGGGCCAGGTGTTTGTGCCACACACTTGTGTTGCTAACCTTAGTCATACAGCTACCTCATTGCACCTCTTTTACTTCTTTGCATGATGTGCTGTTTGGGGACTAGTTTTTTTTAAGTGCCATCCTGTCTGCCACTGCAGTGCCACTCCTAGATTGGCGAGGTGTTTGTGCCGCACACTTGTGTCGCTTAGCTTACTCATACAGCTACCTCATTTCAACTCTTTTACTTCTTTGCACGATGTGCTGTTTGGGTTTTTTTTTAAGTGCCATCCTGTCTGCCACTGCAGTGCCACTCCTAGATGAGCCAGGTGTTTGTGCCACACACCTGTGTTGCTAACCTTAGTCATACAGCTACCTCATTGCAACTCTTTTGCTTCTTTGCATGATGTGCTGCTTGGGGACTATTTTTTTTAAGTGCCATCCTGTCTGCCAATGCAGTGCCACTCCTAGATGGGCCAGGTGTTTGTGCCGCACACTTGTGTCGCTTAGCTTACTCATACAGCTACCTCATTTCAACTCTTTTACTTCTTTGCACGATGTGCTGTTTGGGGACTAGTTTTTTAAGTGCCATCCTGTCTGCCACTGCAGTGCCACTCCTAGATAGGCGAGGTGTTTGTGCCTCACACTTGTGTCGCTTAGCTTACTCATACAGCTACCTCATTGCAACTCTTTTGCTTCTTTGCATGATGTGCTGCTTGGGGACTATTTTTTTTAAGTGCCATCCTGTCTGCCAATGCAGTGCCACTCCTAGATGGGCCAGGTGTTTGTGCCGCACACTTGTGTCTTTTAGCTTAGTCATACAGCTACCTCATTGCACCTCTTTTACTTCTTTGCATCATGTACTGTTTGGGGCCTATTTTTTAAATCTGCCATCCTGTATGACGCTGCAGTGCCACTCCTAGATGGGCCAGGTGTTTGTGCCTCACACTTGTATCGCTTAGCTTAGTCATACAGCCACCTCGGTGCAACCTTTTGGCCTAAAAACAATATTGTGTAGTGGTCAGAATAGACTGGAAATGAGTGGAATGAATGTAATTCAGGTTAATAATACCATAGGATCAAAATTACCCCCAAATTCTGTGATTTTAGCTGTTTTTATGTTTTTTTCATAAGTCATCCAGAGCCAAAACCAAAACACAAAACACGAAAAAGTGCCCTCCGCACATGTCTAATCTCTACTATGTGTTTATCCATTTATCTTGCTTGCAAAATATACATTCCCTATGAGGCTTTAATTTGACTTAAACCACATACACTGTACAAAAAGATAACATATACATCTATCAGTATAAGAGGTGCATTCACAATCAGCCAGTCAGGAGTGTCTTTGCTAGTGTTGCAACATCATCATCATCATCATCATCATCATCATCATCATCATCAATTTTTATTCTGTATCTATTCACAAATTGCACATATATGCCCTTATGTACTTGAAACATAGGGGGTAATTCTGAGTTGATCACAGCAGGATCTTTGTTAGCAGTTGGGCAAAACCATGTGCACTGCAGTGGAGGCAGATATAATGTGCAGAGAGAGTGAGATTTGGCTGTGGTGTGTTCAATCTGCAATCTAAATTGCAGTGTAAAATAAAGCAGCCAGTATTTACCCTGCACAGAAACAAAATAACCCACCCAAATCTAACTCTCTCTGCACATGTTATATCTGCCTCCCCTGCAGTGCACATGGTTTTGCCCAACTGCTAACAAAAATCCTGCTGCGATCAACTCAGAATTACCCCCATAATACAGAGTTTTCATCATACATCTTAAACATATTAATATTATTTTTAGATTAAGTTTATATTCACCATAAGGCTTCCGTGTCACGCTAGGCGTAAGTTGGGGTTCCGACAACCGAGTTTTGGCTGAAGGGACAGCTACCTGTGAGGAGAGTAAATGAGGTGGCTGAATGTAATTCCTCCTCATGGAGTGGAAGCCAAACTAAGTGTTAACGTTGGCCGGAGGGCGTAAAGAAAAGGAGGACTTCATAGGAAGATAACTGTAGTTTTAATGAATAATCAGGCTGTACACGAATATTGGAGCAATTGAAGAAACTGGAAGAATTAGAGTCTGTGTTACATGACTTGAAGAGTGAAGCTGAAGAACTCCGGTAAAGAAGAACTGAAGGCTGTGTTTTATGGTTAAAAGACGAGGCTGAAGAACTTGGACTTTGAAGAAATGAAGACTGTGGTTTGTAATTGAAAGATGAGGCAGAAGAACTTGGACTTTGAAGAAATGAGGACTGTGGTTTGTGATTGAAAGACGAGGCTGAAGAACTTTGACTTTGAAGAAATGAAGACTGTGGTTTGTGATTGAAAGATGAGGCTGAAGAACTTGGACTTTGAAGAAATGAAGACGTCTGCAGGAACCGCCGTTAGCACCTGGAGCTCCTCTACGACCTGGGACCCCGTGAGCGCTTCCACGAGTGGCAACGGACTTAGACAGCAGCGTTTAGGTAACCGATGGATGAGAGAAACCAGGACCAGGGTACCAGAAGTAACCTGGGAGCACAGAGCTGGAGAACCTTTCACAAGGAGGTAACATGAAGCACTGGCACTCTCCCTCTGAGCCAGCCCCCTTTTGTAAGGGGAGAAAATGCAGGATTGGCTGGACACAGATTGGGAACTTCATTGGTAATACTCTGGTCTCCAACATGGCTGCCCCAGGTACAGGAGACATACTTAGCTGTTAGCATACAGCTTTAGCCAGCTTCTGTCTCTGACACACTATACTGTGTCACCACTAGATGACCTTACCGCAGCGATCCCCGCCGCAGTGCCCGACTCTCCAGACCCTCAGCCCCCGGCAGCCGCACATCCGTCCAGAAGGACCTGCCGCCGCAGCCGCACCAACCAGCGGGATGGTAACCCGCGGGAGCACCCGCCGGAGGTAAGGCTTAGGAGCCTGACATTCCGTAGTGGTATGCATAGGAGATAACCACTAAAAAACTAAGGATTAGACAGTTACAGACTGGTCTTCAAATTGATAGTGTAGCATAGTCACATAAACAAAACATGTCAATTAAATAATTACATTAAGGGAACAATAGGAAAGAGGGCCCTGCTCATAGCAGCTTACTGTTATGATCCTGATGCTCAGGACAGGGGAAATCTTATGTAGTGAGTCCTGAGCACCAAGACGGAATGCTGGGATTGGGAAATGGGAAGGAAATAGCCCCTAGCACCCTACCTCCGTTGTCTTACCCGTGTTATCAATTCACGCCTGAACGACTATGGTTTCTTGGGCCCATGGCAGCCGCGTTTGAAGGGCGGATTAGGTCTGCCCAACTCCGATGCCCCCTCAGGTCTTAAAGAGAGACAAGGCGTGAACTGAGACAGGGTAATAACAAGGGGACCTCTAACTGAAACAACCACGCTAGGGGCTATAAACTACCTAAAAACTAAACGTATGTGCGGCACGCCACCAAAGGAAGAGAACTACAAAGAAACCACTGTCCACTCCACTACACGGCACCGCCGAGTTCCGGGGAGGACAGTGAAAGCGGAAACCTCCGCAAATGCACCAATTCACAGTAAAGTAAACAATAAGTGGCATAGGCCGCAACACGCGGCAGAAGCCGCTACTCACGAAACCGGGCGAGAACCCCAGATGACAAACAGGTTCGCAAGGACTAGAAGGATTCCCAGGACCGGCTTCGGACCTCCAAAGTACCAAAGGGCAGGGAGCAAGATCCACCAAACACTGCTGACAGGAACAGAGTTCTGCAAGGCAGGAACAGCATACAAGAAGCTATCACCGGCGGGGCTGCAGTGTGCTGGCTCACATAAAAAGGCCCTGCTGGCCAATAACAGGAGGGCCAGCAGGACCAGCCCCCAGACCCTAATTACTAGTTGCCGTGCAGCTGCCCTGCTGCACGAGCAACCTAATTAACTATTCTTAGCAACGGGGAACGCGATCCACCTGTGGCGTCCCTGTTGCTATGCACCCAGCGGCCCTGCACGCACGGCGTCCTGCGTTGCCAGGGACCCGGCGGCTATCGTGCACACGGCGTCCTGGCGTTGCTAGGCGCCGTGCGGGGGACAGGGAAGGAGAGAGGCGCGGCGGCCGTGACCGCTGCTCAGTCAGGGCACGGCCGAAGACGAGCCGCGCCTAACAGTACCCCCCCCCCTTGAGGAGGGGTTAAATAACCCCTAGAGCCAGGTTTCTGAGGAAACTCCTGAAAGAAAATCCTATTCAGCTTGGGAGCATGTAAATCTTTATCCAACACCCAAGATCTTTCTTCAGGGCCATAACCTTTTCAGTGGACCAAAAAATAGAGCCTACCCCGAGAAAGCTTAGAATCTAAAACCTTCTCCACCAAAAACTCTTGTTGCCCCTGAACATCCACCGGAGATCTACCCTGGGAAGTCCTCCGAGGAAATCTCCTGGAAGAAAAATACTGTTTCAAAAGAGAACAGTGATAAGTATTGCCAATTTTGAGAGATCTCGGCAACCGTAGCCGAAAAGCAACTGGGTTGACCTTCTTAATGATAAGGAATGGTCCAATAAATTTGGGTCCCAGTCTAGCCGAAGGTTGTCGGAGCTTGATGTTGCGAGTTGACAACCATACCTTATCTCCCACCTTAAAAGTGCAAGGACGTCGGAGCCTATCAGAAAATTTATTTTCTCGGAAGGCAGCTTTTCTCAAGGCAAGGTGCACCTTTCTCCAAATTGTTCTGAGATGGGAGGTTAAGGTCAACGAGGAGACTGGAGAATGAGGAAAAAAAGAGTTGGCTCTAGGATGAAAGCCAAAGACTGAAAAGAATGGGGACTCCTTGGTGGAAGAATGACAAGAGTTATTATAAGCAAATTCGGCTAACGGAAGAAATTCAGACCAATCATTCTGGAGTTTGGCCGAATACAACCGTAAATACTGTTTTAATGACTGGTTAACTCGTTTGGTTTGTCCGTTAGATTGTGGATGGTACCCAGATGTTAAAGAGAGTTTCATATTTAATGAGGCACAAAAACGTTTCTAGAAACGAGCAATGAATTGCGGACCCCGATCAGAGACAATATCCCTGGGCAACCCATGGATACTGAACACATGACGGAGAAACAAGACTGCCAACCCTTGAGCAGAGGGTAATCGGGGAAGAGCAATGAAATGAGCCATCTTACTAAAACGATCTACTACCACCCAAATGACTCGAAATCCGGCTGAAAGAGGAAGGTCCACCACGAAATCCATGGATATATGTGACCATGCCCTGAGAGGAACGGCTAAAGGTACGAGTTGCCCGATCGGCAATGAACGAGGAACCTTATGCCGTGCACAAACCTGACAGGAATGGACAAATTCCCTTACATCTTTAGAAAGACTAGGCCACCACACCGAGCGAGACACTAACTCCAAGGTCTTAGTGATACCTGGATGACCAGAGACGTTGTTGTCATGAAACTCAGCTAAAACAGTGCCTCTCAGAAATTCAGGGACAAAGAGACGATCAGTAGGAGTCGGTTTAGGAGCCTGCTGTTGAAGCTGGACTAACTGAGTAAATAAATCCTGTGTGAGGCCTGCCCGGATGACAGATGATGGAACTATGGGGGTAGTAGCAGGATGGTTATTGTGAACCGGAAGAAAACAACGTGACAGGGCATCAGCTTTAGTATTTTTGGAACCGGGCCTGAAAGTGATAATAAACCTGAAACGAGTAAAAAACAATGCCCAACGTTCCTGCCGAGCATTAAGCCGTTTAGCTGACTCAATATATTGCAGGTTCTTATGGTCAGTAAACATTGTAATAGTATGCCTAGCTCCCTCCAGCCAATGCCTCCACTCCTCGAAAGCCCATTTAACTGCCAGCAATTCTCGATTACCAACGTCATAGTTGGATTCTGCGGAGGAGAATTTCCTGGACATGAAGGCACAAGGGTGTAATTCCTGAGACTCCGGATCTTCCTGAGATAGGATAGCCCCCACTCCAACCTCTGAGGCATCTACCTCGACTATAAAGGGGAGCTCCGAGTTAGGGTGCCTGAGAACAGGAGCCGAGACAAAGGCCTGCTTTAAGGCCCGAAAGGCAGACTCGGCTGCAGGCGACCAATTGGAAGGGTCCGCTCCTTTTTTAGTCAATGCTACTATAGGAGCGACCAAATCAGAAAAGGTATGAATGAACCGCCTATAATAGTTTGCAAACCCTAAAAAGCGCTGAATTGCTTTTAAATTTGTGGGCTGCGCCCAATTAAGGATGGAAAAAAACAAAACAAAGAAGTGTTGGAAAGTAGACTCTTTTTTGGGAGCACTCTAATTCAGAGGGTGGAAATATGATTTATCAATACTGGTAAAATCATTTTTATTAGGTTATTCATTAAAAATTTTTGGAGTATCTGCGTGAAAAATTATAAGCTTAGCGAAAATATAGAACACATTACACATGGTACGTGATATCCATATCACAATGTATCAATTGCCGGAAATTAATGGCTGTGATTACAAAGTTCATTAATCATTACACATTCGAACTCATGTGATATATGACCATCATTTGTTCAGCAAGTATCCATCATGGATTACAATAAATGCTGAGAATTAAATCATAGGTCATATGACAGTCAGGTACCCAATAGTATATATGTATAGATGGGTGACACTGTATAGGGGAGTCAATTTCTTGCAGTACCAGGGTGTTCAGAGGTGGTCTCCCATCCTAGTACTAACCCGGCCTTTCACTGCTTAGCTTCCAAGGTCAGAAGAGATTGGGCATCTCCAGTGAAGTATGACCGCAAATATTGTACTCTCCCTTTAGGATCACCAAAATGCGTGCAGCCACTTGGTTGGATTACCCTCTAGCTAGGCAGTCACAATTATGATATAGACATATTTGACAGCCTATTTTGTAACGGAAAAGTTACCAAGTATCCACAATTTAGGCTTGCCTTTTCACTGATGCGAACCGATTTTTTAAGATTCCAAATGCCCAATATTTTGGGTGTGGATGACACTATAGGGGAGTCAATTTGTTGCAGTACCTGGGTGTTCAAAAGTGGTCACCCATCCTTTTTCTAACCCGGCCTTTCACTGCTTAGCTTCCAAGGTCAGAAGAGATTGGGCATTTCCAGTGAGGTATGACCGCAAATATTGTACTCACCCTCCTGAATCATCCAAGTTTATAAGTAGTGATTGCCAAGGGTAGCAAATTATATATACATGTGGTACAATAAAGGATTAAGTAAGATAATATGTAGCCACCTGGCTTAATCACCTTGTAACATATCAACCACGAAAAACAATATACTCATGAGTGAGGGCCTGTTATGTGGGTAAAATTCCTGAACACCACACAATGTCCACAATTAGGACTTGCCTATCACTCCTGAAAATACCCAAAGAGCACCAGAACGGCCGGACAAAGATTAGTAACCATATAAGTGCAGGATAGAATTATGCTGCACAGAAATAAATTTTCTAAATAGTCAATTTATAGTACACCCTTAAGCACTAAACCAGACAATAGATTAGAGGTGCCTGATGCTTGTAACCTCTAATAAATACCTGCATATATTGTGAGAAAGCAGGCTAGAAAAAGGTGCTTGTAGATGATTTGCACATATGTTGATTTGCTTGAGCCTATTAAATTCAAAATTAAGAGCATTTGCTGAGATTTGCCATTGTTGAATTTCAACAGAAAAAACACATTCAGTGCTTCCTATAAAATTGATATCAGCTTGCTGTTAATGTTTGTAGCCATGTGGGTATTGCTTGAGCCTAATAAGTTCAAACTTCAGAGCATTTGCTGAGATTAGCCATTATTGAATTTCCAAAGAAAAAACAGTCAGTGATACCTATAGAAATGATATCAGCTTGCAAATAGTGTTTATAACCAATGTGGATTAGTCCCAATTGTATACCTTGATGCTGAGGAAAAAATCCTTGTGGTATTATTAGTATGGACAGTTTATCCTGTATTGCTCTTTACCATGGTATAAATGTGGCAATACAGCTGGAAAATATAAAGTCACTTGTATGGCTACTATGGCTCAAAGACAGGAAGGAAGAAAGAGAAGAGAAGAATAAAGAAGGAAAAAAACTTTTTGGCTGACAAGCTGATTATTAGTATGTGCAGTTCGCAATGAAGGGAGTGCAGGGTATACGATATCAGCTCCGATTGTTATGAGACCCGCCCGCTGCCGTGCCCGTGCTCCAGAGACTTCAGGGGCTGCTGCGGCGTGTGGTCAAGGTCTCCCCGTTCAGATAACGGAGCTTGCGGCCGTTGCCTGGTGACCGTCCTCAGGATTCCGGCTAGTGCGGTCACGTGTGCGCATCACGTGATCGCAGTACTTCCTCCTGACGTACGTTTCGCATAGAATGCTTGATCACAGGACGTGCGGTATCAGCTGGAAGTTGCAGTTTTTAAACAAGAGTGCTAATGATTGATTAAACCTGATAATTGTTTAACACTGGGTCAACATAGATTGGATCATTTAATTGCAAGGTTGAGGATAATGGGTGTTTCTGTAGGACAACAATTAAGGAAGTGTGGATAATATATAAAACATTATGATATATATTATGCAGGAGATGATTTAGTAAGAGCTGTATCTTGATGCCATGGTTATATACCAATTGGATTATTGATGGGCTAAATTCATAAATTGATTGAGATAGCCTTCGTTACATGTAATAAATTAATATTATACTATGCTACATATAGATTATATAAATTACCAATTCAATGTGTGTATATTATTATTTGTGAAGGCTCTGTGATTTAGCACTAGATTGTGTAGAGATTATTTATTATGAACATATTAGGAGAGGGGGATAATTTATGAAGTGTTGGAGTAAATTATGGTAAATTAAAATGAATTAATAGGAATATAAATTAAGATGGGCATTATCTTAGATATGTTGTATACATTAGACAAATTGTGAAGGCTCTGTGATTAACTCTGGATTAGGTAGAAATTATTATCATACTGATTATGAACATATTAAGACAGATGAATAATTAGAGGTGTGTGAGAGTGAATTATAGTAGTTTATAGTAATTAATAATGAATTATTAAAAAGTGAATTATAATGGACATTGTATTCAATATAGTGTATGTAAATTTAATGATTTATTAGGAATGAAGTGATGCTAATAAATAATAATATGTGTGGTATGAATTAAGAGGGAGTGTCTGTAATGTAGGGGTGCATATGGGAGAGTGAAATATTTGTGGCTATAGTGTTGTGAGATAAATTGTATAATACGAGGGCAATTAACATTTTATAAAAATAATGACATGAAGAGCCCATAATTAACTTTAGTGATGGTAAGTGGAAAATGTGCATATTATTTGAACTTTATAATGCATATATTGATATGGACTGGTGATGTAATAGGATGTGCAAATGATGTGTTTGGATTAATGCGATTACTGTGAATGAACCATGATAAATATGGTACTGATTGCCAGGAATCATGGTAAGCTTCAGTTCAGGAATACTCCATAATTTATATTCTCATTCATTCCTGCTGGATATATGGATCCGAGCTTAAAAATCCACTCACTTTCTTTTCTAAGCAGACTTTCGGTAAGATTACCCCCTCGGATCCCGAGTCTTATCCTCTCCAAGCCAAAGACTTTTAATTCTTCCCACCTGCTTTCATGATACGTATAGAAATGACGGGCGACAGATGTCAGTTGTTTCATCTTGGCTTTGTCTGAAGCGGCATTACGAATGGATCCTATATGTTCTAAAATACGCTGTTTGAAAGGACGCGGAGTCATGCCTATATACTTTTGATTGCAGCTGCATCTAAGGCAGTAGATGACCCCTTCAGTTAGACAGTTCATATAGTCCACAATCTGTATCTTTTCCCCGTATTTATCCTCTATTTCCTTTGTGGGATCAATGTGTTTGCAGACTTTGCATCTTCCACAGGGATATGTGCCTGTAACTACAGGTTGTTTTTTGGGACATTTTTGAAAATGACTCCGTACGAATCTATCCCTCAGATTTTTTGATCTACGCCAGCTCATGGCAACTTTGGGGCCCAGATTTTTAGACAGGGTCGGGTCTGCGTGTAGAATATGCCAGTGTTTTTGTATTGCCTCTTGGACCTTTCTCCATTCTTGACAAAAGTTTCCAACAAAACGAATAGTTTTGTCGGTGTTTTTGTTTTTGGGATCTTTTTTAAAGATAATGTCCTCTCTTTTAATGGATCTGACTGTTTTTATGGCTTTTTTGATTGAGGTTTTACTGTATCCTCTTTCACACAGTCTGTTAGTCAGATCCGTACTTTGCACTATAAATTCTTTATCGTCTGAGCAGTTTCTGCGAAGACGGAGAAACTCACCCTTTAGTATATTCTCTATAGTGGGAGGGAAATGCGAGCTGGTCTGGTGTAGCAGTGTGTTTGTTGCTGTACTCTTACGGTATAGATTTGTTGCAATCATTCCTTCTGGTTTTTATAAATCAACAGGTCTAGAAAGGGGAGTTCTGATTGACTTATAGTGTGCGTGAGATGGATATTGAGATTGTTATTGTTAAGTTGTTCAATGAATTGATAGGCAAGTCCTAATTGTGGACATTGTGTGGTGTTCAGGAATTTTACCCACATAACAGGCCCTCACTCATGAGTATATTGTTTTTCGTGGTTGATATGTTACAAGGTGATTAAGCCATGTGGCTACATATTATCTTACTTAATCCTTTATTGTACCACATGTATATATAATTTGCTACCCTTGGCAATCACTACTTATAAACTTGGATGATTCAGGAGGGTGAGTACAATATTTGCGGTCATACCTCACTGGAAATGCCCAATCTCTTCTCACCTTGGAAGCTAAGCAGTGAAAGGCCGGGTTAGTAAAAGGATGGGTGACCACTTTTGAACACCCAGGTACTGCAACAATTTGACTCCCCTATAGTGTCATCCACACCCAAAATATTGGGCTTTTGGAATCTTAAAAAATCGGTTCGCATCAGTGAAAAGGCAAGCCTAAATTGTGGATACTTGGTAACTTTTCCGTTACAAAATAGGCTGTCAAATATGTCTATATCATAATTGTGACTGCCTAGCTAGAGGGTAATCCAACCAAGTGGCTGCACGCATTTTGGTGATCCTAAAGGGAGAGTACAATATTTGCGGTCGTACATCACTGGAGATGCCCAATCTCTTCTGACCTTGGAAGCTAAGCAGTGAAAGGCCGGGTTAGTACTAGGATGGGAGACCACCTCTGAACACCCTGGTACTGCAAGAAATTGACTCCCCTATACAGTGTCACCCATCTATACATATATACTATTGGGTACCTGACTGTCATATGACCTATGATTTCATTCTCAGCATTTATTGTAATCCATGATGGAAACTTGCTGAACAAATGATGGTCATATATCACATGAGTTCGAATGTGTAATGATTAATGAACTTTGTAATCACAGCCATTAATTTCCGGCAATTGATACATTGTGATATGGATATCACGTACCATGTGTAATGTGTTCTATATTTTCGCTAAGCTTATAATTTTTCACGCAGATACTCCAAAAAATTTTAATGAATAACCTAATAAAAATGATTTTACCAGTATTGATAAATCATATTTCCACCCTCTGAATTAGAGTGCTCCCAAAAAAGAGTCTACTTTCCAACACTTCTTTGTTTTGGTTTTTTCCATCCTTGATTGGGCGCAGCCCACAAATTTAAAAGCAATTCAGCGCTTTTTAGGGTTTGCAAACTATTATAGGCGGTTCATTCATACCTTTTCTGATTTGGTCGCTCCTATAGTAGCATTGACTAAAAAAGGAGTGGACCCTTCCAATTGGTCGCCTGCAGCCGAGTCTGCCTTTCGGGCCTTAAAGCAGGCCTTTGTCTCGGCTCCTGTTCTCAGGCACCCTAACTCGGAGCTCCCCTTTATAGTCGAGGTAGATGCCTCAGAGGTTGGAGTGGGGGCTATCCTATCTCAGGAAGATCCGGAGTCTCAGGAATAACACCCTTGTGCCTTCATGTCCAGGAAATTCTCCTCCGCAGAATCCAACTATGACGTTGGTAATCGAGAATTGCTGGCAGTTAAATGGGCTTTCGAGTCTTTAGAGTCTACTTTCCAACACTTCTTTGTTTTGGTTTTTTCTGTCTGCTTAAAATTGACTCTTGGGAGCACCACTGAAAGCAACGATTAATTGGGACTAGGATTAACTATCCATACCCCTTGTTGCTATATCTAGAAGCAATTCGGGATAATTCAGTTTATTCAGAGGCTACTGATCATTATAATTAAAGACTTGTGCGGTTCCCAAAACACCCTTCTCCCCAATTAAGGATGGCCTGGAGTTTTTTCGGTTCCATGAAAAATCCCTGGGGAGAAATAATATACCCCAAGAAGGACACTTCCGTGATGTGAAAATCACATTTCTCTAGTTTTGCGTATAAATGATTCTCCCGTAGTTTTTGAAGAACCAGACGCACATGGGTAATATGTTGTTCCATAGACTCAGAATAAATAAAAATGTCGTCTAAATAAACGACAACGAACTTTCCAAGAAAGTCACGAAGAACATCATTGATGAGGTCTTGAAATACCGCAGGAGCATTTGACAGCCCAAAGGGCATCACCAGGTATTCATAATGACCCGACTGTGTGCTGAAAGCCGTCTTCCACTCATCCCCAGATCTTATTCGGATGAGATTGTAAGCTCCTCTAAAATCGATTTTTGAGAAGATAACGGCAGAGCGTAACTGATCAAAAAGTACTGAAATCAAAGGCAAAGGGTAGGTGTTTTTAACAGAAATTTTATTCAGAGCCCGAAAATCAATACATGGTCTGAGCGACCCATCTTTTTTCTCAACAAAAAAGAATCCTGCACTCAAAGGAGATTTCGAAGGCCTAATGAAGCCTTTTTTCAGGCTTTCCTCGATATAATTATCCATAGCCGTGGTTTCTGGCCCGGAGAGGGCATATAATCTCCCTTTAGGCAAAGTGGCCCTGGGAACTAAATCTATAGCGCAGTCACAGGGCCGATGGGGAGGCAGAACGTCCGCATTTCCCTTGGAGAACACATCAGCAAAATCCTGATATTCCAGAGGAATAAGTTCTGGGGTAAGTGCCGCAACCCGGACAGGATGGGAAATACACTCCTTAACACAAAAAGGACCCCATTGGGAAATCTCCCCAGACCGCCAATCTATGATGGGATTATGAAAGGCAAGCCAGGGGTGACCCAAAACTACTGGAACTGCCGGACAATGTGTAAGGTGAAATTCTATTTCTTCTGAATGTAGGGCCCCCACTGTCAGCAATACTGGAGGTGTGCGGTGAGTAATAACCCCATTGGAAAGCGGACCCCCATCCAAGCCGTGCATGGTGATACGTCTATCTAAGGGTATCAGTGGAATGCCTAAAGCCTTTGCCCAAGCTAAATCCATAAAATTTCCTGCAGCTCCACTGTCGACGAAGGCAGACACCAACGAACTGAGGCTGCCAAAGGAAATCTTTACCGGAACTAATAGAGAATTATTAGAGGAGATTAACTGCAGACCCAAGTGAACCCCCTCACAATTCACTTGGTCAGAGCGTTTCCCGGCTTGTTCGGGCAGTTACGTGCGATATGTCCCTTACCACCACAATACAAACAAAGACCAGAACTTAACCTTCTGGTTCTTTCCTCTGGGGACAGCCGGGAGAGACCCATTTGCATGGGCTCCTCGACGTCCTCAGGAAAAGTATATACACATGGATTAGGCCTAAAAGTTGTTCCTCTTTCAGCCCTCCGCTCTCGGAGACGACGATCAATTTTAATAGCGAGCTCCATGAGTTTGTCTAGAGTCTCAGGAGCGGGGTACTGAAGGAGACTGTCTTTAATCACTTCCGACAGACCGAGGCGAAACTGACTGCGCATGGCCGGGTCATTCCAGCCACAGTCGTTCGACCAACGGCGAAATTCGGTACAATACACCTCTGCTGGATTTTTGCCTTGCTTAAGGGCACGTAGGTGACTCTCAGCTGATGCTTCTCTATCTGGGTCGTCATATAAGAGGCCTAAGGATTTAAAAAAGGCGTCTACTGATAACAAAGCAGCATCATCCGCTCTTAGCCCAAACGCCCAGGTCTGTGGATCACCCTGAAGTAGAGACATCACAATCCCGACCCACTGAGACTCAGTACCAGAGGAACGGGGCCTTAAACGAAAATAAAGCTTACAAGCTTCCTTAAAATTAAAAAAATCTTTTCGGTTACCCGAAAAACGGTCAGGTAAATGCATCTTTGGTTCTGGAACCATACTCGGGGAGGCTCGCAAAAGATCTTCCTGCGATCTCACCCGAAGAGTAAGGTCCTGAACCATCTGAGTTAATTCCTGTATTTGGTTAACCAAAAGCTGACTGGGGTTTGGCTCTAAACCTGCCGGATTCATGAGGCCGAATTTCTAGGCCCACCAATACAACGGAAAAAATTAACCCCCCTTTTTTTTTTTTTTTTGTGGGCCGGTGATAATGTTACGATCCTGATGCTCAGGACAGGGGAGATCTTATGTAGTGAGTCCTGAGCACCAAGACGGAATGCTGGGATTGGGAAATTGGAAGGAAATAGCCCCTAGCACCCTACCTCCGTTGTCTTGCCCGTGTTATCAATTCACGCCTGAACGACTATGGTTTCTGGGGCCCATGGCTGCCGCGTTTGAAGGGCGGATTAGGTCTGCCCAACTCCGATGCCCCCTCAGGTCTTAAAGAGAGACAAGGCGTGAACTGAGACAGGGTAATAACAAGGGGACCTCTAACTGAAACAACCACGCTAGGGGCTATAACCTACCTAAAAACTAAATGTATGTGCGGCACGCCGCCAAAGGAAAAGAACTACAAAGAAACCACTGTCCACTCCACTACACGGCACCGCCGAGTTCCGGGGAGGACAGTGAAAGCGGAAACCTCCGCAAATGCACCAATTCACAGTAAAGTAAACACTAAGCGGCATAGGCCGCAACACGCGGCAGAAGCCGCTACTCACGAAACCGGTCGAGAACCCCAGATGACAAACAGGTTCGCAAGGACTAGAAGGATTCCTAGGACCGGCTTCGGACCTCCAAAGTACCAAAGGGCAGGGAGCAAGATCCACCAAACACGGCTGACAGGAACAGAGTTCTGCAAGGCAGGAACAGCATACAAGAAGCTATCACCGGCGGGGCTGCAGTGTGCTGGCTCACATAAAAAGGCCCTGCTGGCCAATAACAGGAGGGCCAGCAGGACCAGCCCCCAGACCCTAATTACTAGTTGCCGTGCAGCTGCCCTGCTGCACGAGCAACCTAATTAACTATTCTTAGCAATGGGGAACGCGGTCCACCTGTGGCGTCCCCGTTGCTATGCACCCGGCGGCCCTGCACGCACGGCGTCCTGCGTTGCCTGGGACCCGGCGGCTATCGTGCGCACGGCGTCCTGGCATTGCTAGGCGCTGTGCGGGGGACAGGGAAGGAGAGAGGCACGGCGGCCGTGACCGCTGCTCAGTCAGGGCACGGCCGAAGACCGCCGCGCCTAACACTTACATTCTAGGGATATATAGTAGTCAGTGCAAACAAAATATTTTTTTATACATATTTTAATTCTGCCTCATCTTTTGCATGCTCCTGATCATCTCCATAAAACAGCTTACATTCTCCACAAAAGACCTATGAATCATCATAAATATCCAAGGACTTACCTTTAACTTGTACTACTCTACGCGGACATCTCATCATAACCAATGGATTGCATTCCTGCGCTAAGATACACACTAGATTGAATCCTCTGCAACTCTCCACTGAGAAGTCCTTCAGTTTGGAATCTGCTGTACTCTGCATTGGACATCCCAGACATGGTACTGTGGACTACAACCTATATTTGGCTCCATCCAGCCCCTCATTTAGTCATCATCCACCTCTCTTCTCTGAGCAACAAATAACTCTGACTTCTTGCATTTTTCAACTAATATCAGTATATTCAGGCTCTGAATGGCTTAAGGGTCACCATTTCAAATAGCAGGATCCCAGCCATTCCCCAGGACAAAGGATATCACTACCACCACAAGAAATCTACTTCAAAGGCCCCTCACACTGAGACTTTTCACACCTACACAGTAGGAATTGGATTCTAACACCTTCCACAAGCCTGCTCTGTTCCAGAATAATTTACTAAAACAGCAAAAGAAAAGTAAAGTTATTTTATTTATCACTTATTTCAAATATACACATTGGATTATTGGAGCAGCAATAGGTTATAGCAATAACTCTGTTCATGTACCTATTATAATTTTTGCATTCACATAAAAATAAAAAAATAAATATATATATATATATATATATATATATATATACAGCTTTCTCTCCCTCTCTCATCATCATATGCAGCTCATACTTATAGTAATCTGTCATTGATGACCCAATGTATGCGTATTCCTCCAGCTTCATTCTTTCACTCCGCCCACCACGTTCCGCAGTTCCTATCACACCATCACAGGCTTCTATCCTCCAATCCCTTGGCATTTTAAAAAGAAAACACAGGCGCATTCGTGGGAAGCGAGCAGGCTGGAAACTTCTTTTCCCCGGTAACCACCTAACTCTTTTGCCGACCTGCTCACCCCCAGCTTCAATGAACAATCAAACAGAAGTGATACCCAAAAGACGGCCCTGTGCTTGGAAGAACAGAACTGTCAATTCTCGCTTGGTAACCCCATACCCAGAGCTCCTGCACTTAACATAAAGAAAACTGAAGGCACACTGGTATGCCCAATCAGGTCAGTCCTTTGTAATGCCAGATCTATAAGAAACAAGACTACAACAATTGCTGACCTTATTGAATCTGCAGATCTAACCTGTATTACAGAGACCTGGCTAGATGAAAATGCAGCACCTATATTGGAGGCTGCAGTCCCAACAAACTACTCTGTCATCCACAACCCAAGACTGGACCGCAGGGGTGGTGGGGGGGCTATCTGCTTCAAAAAAGACCTTAAACTTAGGGTCCATCCTATTGAAATTACTTGCTCATTCGAGTGCATTGCTGCCCAGAGTTCGACAGGATTAGATTTCAGAGTACTTCTCATTTACCGGCCCCCTGGAGATGGAAAGATATTTCTACAAGAAATTGCAGACACTGTTGCTGGCCTGGTTCTGGAACATCAAAGATGGCTCATCCTCGGGGATTTCAATGCATGGGTGGATAATGGGGTGGTTTTCAGTATGCCGGCGGTCGGGCTCCCGGCGACCAGTATACCGGCGCCGGGAGCCCGAAAGCTGGCATACCGACACTTATTCTCCCTCGTGGGGGTCCACGACCCCCCTGGAGGGAGAATAAAATAGTGTGTCGCCCGTAGCGTGGCGAGCGCAGCGAGCCCGCAAGGGGCTCATTTGCGCTCGCCACACTGTCGGTAAGCCGGCGTTCGGGCTCCCGGCGCCGTTATGCTGGTCGCCGGGAGCCCGACCGCCGGAATATCGTAGTGAACCCAGATAATGAGCTCTCTCGCCTTGGCCAAGACCTCCTGTGCACAATGAATGGTCTGGGCTTCACACAGGTCATTCCTTCTGCCACACATAAAAGTGGTCACACTCTTGATCTTGTCTTTCAGATTGGATTAGAAGTCACTGACCTAAAAATAAACCCAGTCATTTGGTCAGACCACCACGCCCTTTGGTTCTCAGTTGCAACCCCTCAAATAAAATCTCTGCCCGTGGAGTTGACCAGGTATCGTCCAAGGAGGGGTATGACTCCCCAGGCTCTAACAGCAAATCTGGATCTCTCTGCTGTACTGGGTGCCTGTGAAGATCCCTGTTCCCTAGTCCGTTATTATAATAGGGATGTTATGGCTGCAATTGATATTATTGCCTCTGTGCATATAAGACCTCGTAAACCACAACGTTGAGCTCCCTGGTTCGACAACAGTGTTAGTGAGCTCAAGAAAAGGGGGCGTAGACTGGAAAGACAATGGAGGAAGACTAACCTAGTGAATGACAAAATAAAACTAATAAAGCATAATGAAGAATATCAATCGACAATCACCTGTAAGAAATCACAGTTTCTGTCAAATGAGATCATGGCAGCAAACAATTGGCCAGCTCAACTTTTCCGCACAGTGGAGATGCTTTGCAAGCCAGCATGCCTGCAGACTGATGAAACCCTCTCCCAGGCAAGATGCAACGAGTTTGCAAACTTCTTTGCAGATAAAATATCCACCATTCAGGCTGGAATCTCCACAGTGCCATCAAAGGAGTGTCAAACTACAATGCCTGCCAATATAAGCCACCTGCCTTCATGGACCAGCTTTCACCCAGTGGATGTAAAGGACATTGCTGAAATTGCTCAGATTTTGCGTCACACCACCTGTGATCTGGACCCTGCCTCAACCAAGCTTCTAATAGGTTGTATGGATATAATTGGTCCTGTCTTTGCAAAAATTGTTCAATGCTCTTTGCAGTCAGGCATATTTCCTGGACCCCTAAAGGAAGCAATTGTTAGACCTCTTCTTAAAAAACCTAATTTAGATCCCGACTGCATGACCAACTATAGACCAGTATCAAACCTTCCTTTTCTAGGAAAGGTTATTAAGAAAGTGGTTGCAAATCAACTGGAAACCCACCTGACAACCCATGATATCTATGATCCATTCCAATCAGAATTCAGGAGAAAACATAGCACTGAATCAGCCCTGGTGTGTGTGTTAAATGATCTTCTGACGGCAAGAGACAGAGGCGACTGTTCAATATTAATCCTTCTGGATCTCTCTGCAGAATTTGATACCGTGGACCATGGGCTTTTGATTGAGCGTCTGATACATTTTTGTGGACTGGAGGGCACAGTCCTAAATTGGTTCAAATCATTTCTCACAGGCAGGTCACAGAGAGTATCGTCTGGATTATACTCATCACCACCAGTGCCATTGCCATGTGGTGTCCCACAAGGTTCTATACTATCCCCCATGCTTTTTGCAGTATACATGCTCCCGCTGGGGGAAATAATCAGGTGCCATGGCCTGGTCTACCACTGCTATGCAGATGATACACAACTGTACTTGTCCTTTGCTCCGGGCACTGATAACCCATTAGCAACCCTAAATGGCTGTCTAGCTGAGCTCCAGGAGTGGATGAGCACCAGTTGGCTGCGACTGAATCCAGATAAAACAGAGGTCCTTATGATAGGACCGCAACATCAAAGGACAAGACTGCAGCATAGCCAACCAACTGGACTTACACTCAGGGATTCAGAATTACAAACCACTGATCGTGTGCAGAATCTTGGCGTTGCCCTGGATGGTGGCTTGACACTTAAACATCAGATATCAGCCACAATCAAATCCTCATTCTTTCACCTGAGGAACATAGCCAGAATCAAGCACTTAATTCCCTCAGATGATCTGCCAAAAGTCATCCACGCATTTGTATCATCTTGATTAGACTACTGTAATGCCCTCTACCTTGGTCTCCCAGCAAAAGAATTGGACCGCTTACAGCTGGTGCAAAACACAGCTGCCAGGCTGTTAACCAACCAGCCCCGTTCTAGCCACATAACACCCATCCTCTACTCCCTTCACTGGCTGCCTGTAAGATGGCGAATCATCTTCAAGATTGGCTTACTGAGTTTCAAAGCACTACATGACCAGGGCCCAAGGTACCTGAAGCAGCTACTGACCCCATACTGCCCCACTCGATTACTGCGATCTGTAGATGAAGGACTTTTAGCAGTACCTAAAATCTACTGTAATTCATCTGGGGGTCGAGCTTTTAGTCATGCGGCTCCGATTCTATGGAACTCACTTCCCCGCACAGTGCGAGAGGCCCCAACTATAGAATCCTTCAAAAGTAGAATCAAGACTTTCCTTTTTACTCAAGCATTCCCATAATTGTCCCTTTAGTATCTCCATGCTTCTGTATTTTATGAAAATCTGTTCTGTGCTTCATTATTTTCTGTACTATATTATGCTATGTATCTGTTAAGTGCATTGAGTCCTATTTGGAGAAAGAGCGATATATAAATAAAATTATTATTATTATTATTATTATTATTATTATTATATTCAGTCTTGGGATTGCAAATATATCACTCAAAATATAACTGTTAATAATGTTCACCTTTGACTCTACACATTGTTATTACTAAATACTTTCATGTACTGTACATCGATTTCTTAACTACTGTAAATCACTTTCTCTGAATCTTTCCCAAAGTAGCCCATTTCCTAACATCTGTATAAATGATATGAGAATATGTGGGGTGAGAGACCACAAGGTGAAAAACCAACTAATGCTTTCGCCTCTTGAAAATACAGACATATAGATCCGTCACATGTGTCCGGCTCATTGAATGATGGTGGAGTTCTGATATCTCTCATTCCTCAGACTCAGCTGTGTTCCCGTCTTTAATATCACTGTCTAGGTGCTACTGTGTACTATATACAATTCCCTGTCAATCATTTGGCTTCCTGAATACATTTCTCTTGAATCTTAGAATTTTATTGGTTCTGGCTACTCTATATTAATTGAATACGGATGATTGTCCAAGCTATTTTAGTTTGAAATTCTATGCAGAAGAGGTAGTTTCCAATCAGTGTCAATATATCAAGATTATTTATTTTGTATACTATGAAGAATCCCCATGAAACATCCTATATAAACTAGAGATGAGCGGGTTCGGTTTCTCTGAATCCGAACCCGCCCGAACTTCATGGTTTTTTTCACGGGTCCGAGCAGACTCGGATCCTCCCGCCTTGCTCGGTTAACCCGAGCGCGCCCGAACGTCATCATGACGCTGTCGGATTCTCGCGAGACTCGGATTCTATATAAGGAGCCGCGCATCGCCGCCATTTTCACACGTGCATTGAGATTGATAGGGAGAGGACGTGGCTGGCGTCCTCTCCATTTAGATTATAAGAGAGAGAGATTTACTGGAGCTTAGGACTAGGAGGAGTACTGTAGAAGTGTAGAGAGTGCAGAGAGTTTACTAGTGAGTGACCACCAGACAGTGCAGTTTATTTAATATATCCGTTCTCTGCCTGAAAAAAGCGATACACACAGTGACTCAGTCACATACCATATCTGTGTGCACTGCTCAGGCTCAGCCCAGTGTGCTGCATCATCTATATATATTATATATCTGTCTGACTGCTCAGCTCACACAGCTTATAATTGTGGGGGAGACTGGGGAGCACTGCAGTGCCAGTTATAGGTTATAGCAGGAGCCAGGAGTACATAATATTATATTAAAATTAAACAGTGCACACTTTTGCTGCAGGAGTGCCACTGCCAGTGTGACTGACCAGTGACCTGACCACACTGACCACCAGTATAGTTAGTAGTATACTTATATTGTGATTGCCTGAAAAAGTTAAACACTCGTCGTGTGACTTCACTTGTGTGTTGTTTTTTTTTTTAATCTATAAAAATAAAACTCATTCTGCTGACAGACAGTGTCCAGCAGGTCCGTCATTATATAATATATAATATATACCTGTCCGGCTGCAGTAGTGATATATATATATTTTTTATATCATTTATCATCCAGTCGCAGCAGACACAGTACGGTAGTTCACGGCTGTGGCTACCTCTGTGTCTGCACTCGGCAGGCAGTCCGTCCATAATTGTATACCACCTAACGGTGGTTTTTTTTTCTTCTTTATACATACATACTACTACGACATCTCTTTATCAACCAGTCTATATTAGCAGCAGACACAGTACAGTACGGTAGTTCACGGCTGTGGCTACCTCTGTGTCTGCACTCGGCAGGCAGTCCGTCCATAATTGTATACCACCTAACCGTGGTTTTTTTTCTTTCTTCTTTATACATACATAGTTACATAGACATCTCTTTATCAACCAGTCTATATTAGCAGCAGACACAGTACAGTACGGTAGTTCACGGCTGTGGCTACCTCTGTGTCTGCACTCGGCAGGCAGTCCGTCCATAATTGTATACCACCTAACCGTGGTTTTTTTTTCTTTCTTCTTTATACATACATAGTTACATAGACATCTCTTTATCAACCAGTCTATATTAGCAGCAGACACAGTACAGTATGGTAGTTCACGGCTGTGGCTACCTCTGTGTCTGCACTCGGCAGGCAGTCCGTCCATAATTGTATACCACCTAACCGTGGTTTTTTTTTCTTTCTTCTTTATGCATACATAGTTACATAGACATCTCTTTATCAACCAGTCTATATTAGCAGCAGACACAGTACAGTACGGTAGTTCACGGCTGTGGCTACCTCTGTGTCTGCACTCGGCAGGCAGTCCGTCCATAATTGTATACCACCTAACCGTGTTTTTTTTTTCTTTCTTCTTTATACATACATAGTTACATAGACATCTCTTTATCAACCAGTCTATATTAGCAGCAGACACAGTACAGTACGGTAGTTCACGGCTGTGGCTACCTCTGTGTCTGCACTCGGCAGGCAGTCCGTCCATAATTGTATACCACCTAACCGTGGTTTTTTTTTCTTTCTTCTTTATACATACATACTACTACGACATCTCTTTATCAACCAGTCTATATTATTAGCAGCAGACACAGTACAGTACGGTAGTTCACGGCTGTGGCTACCTCTGTGTCTGCACTCGGCAGGCAGTCCGTCCATAATTGTATACCACCTAACCGTGGTTTTTTTTTCTTTCTTCTTTATACATACATAGTTACATAGACATCTCTTTA
This sequence comes from Pseudophryne corroboree, assembly GCF_028390025.1. Classification (NCBI taxonomy): domain Eukaryota; kingdom Metazoa; phylum Chordata; class Amphibia; order Anura; family Myobatrachidae; genus Pseudophryne; species Pseudophryne corroboree. The sequence continues at coordinate 373,599,900 of NC_086452.1, forward strand.
TCAACCAGTCTATATTAGCAGCAGACACAGTACAGTACGGTAGTTCACGGCTGTGGCTACCTCTGTGTCTGCACTCGGCAGGCAGTCCATAATTGTATACTAGTATCCATCTCCATTGTTTACCAGAGGTGCCTTTTAGTTGTGCCTATTAAAATATGGAGAACAAAAATGTTGAGGTTCCAAAATTAGGGAAAGATCAAGATCCACTTCCACCTCGTGCTGAAGCTGCTGCCACTAGTCATGGCCGAGACGATGAAATGCCAGCAACGTCGTCTGCCAAGGCCGATGCCCAATGTCATAGTACAGAGCATGTCAAATCCAAAACACCAAATATCAGAAAAAAAAGGACTCCAAAACCTAAAATAAAATTGTCGGAGGAGAAGCGTAAACTTGCCAATATGCCATTTACGACACGGAGTGGCAAGGAACGGCTGAGGCCCTGGCCTATGTTCATGGCTAGTGGTTCAGCTTCACATGAGGATGGAAGCACTCAGCCTCTCGCTAGAAAAATGAAAAGACTCAAGCTGGCAAAAGCAGCACAGCAAAGAACTGTGCATTCTTCGAAATCCCAAATCCACAAGGAGAGTCCAATTGTGTCGGTTGCGATGCCTGACCTTCCCAACACTGGACGTGAAGAGCATGCGCCTTCCACCATTTGCACGCCCCCTGCAAGTGCTGGAAGGAGCACCCGCAGTCCAGTTCCTGATAGTCAGATTGAAGATGTCAGTGTTGAAGTACACCAGGATGAGGAGGATATGGGTGTTGCTGGCGCTGGGGAGGAAATTGACCAGGAGGATTCTGATGGTGAGGTGGTTTGTTTAAGTCAGGCACCCGGGGAGACACCTGTTGTCCGTGGGAGGAATATGGCCGTTGACATGCCAGGTGAAAATACCAAAAAAATCAGCTCTTCGGTGTGGAGGTATTTCAACAGAAATGCGGACAACAGGTGTCAAGCCGTGTGTTCCCTTTGTCAAGCTGTAATAAGTAGGGGTAAGGACGTTAACCACCTCGGAACATCCTCCCTTATACGTCACCTGCAGCGCATTCATAATAAGTCAGTGACAAGTTCAAAAACTTTGGGTGACAGCGGAAGCAGTCCACTGACCAGTAAATCCCTTCCTCTTGTAACCAAGCTCACGCAAACCACCCCACCAACTCCCTCAGTGTCAATTTCCTCCTTCCCCAGGAATGCCAATAGTCCTGCAGGCCATGTCACTGGCAATTCTGACGATTCCTCTCCTGCCTGGGATTCCTCCGATGCATCCTTGCGTGTAACGCCTACTGCTGCTGGCGCTGCTGTTGTTGCTGCTGGGAGTCGATGGTCATCCCAGAGGGGAAGTCGTAAGCCCACTTGTACTACTTCCAGTAAGCAATTGACTGTTCAACAGTCCTTTGCGAGGAAGATGAAATATCACAGCAGTCATCCTGCTGCAAAGCGGATAACTGAGGCCTTGACAACTATGTTGGTGTTAGACGTGCGTCCGGTATCCGCCGTTAGTTCACAGGGAACTAGACAATTTATTGAGGCAGTGTGCCCCCGTTACCAAATACCATCTAGGTTCCACTTCTCTAGGCAGGCGATACCGAGAATGTACACGGACGTCAGAAAAAGACTCACCAGTGTCCTAAAAAATGCAGTTGTACCCAATGTCCACTTAACCACGGACATGTGGACAAGTGGAGCAGGGCAGGGTCAGGACTATATGACTGTGACAGCCCACTGGGTAGATGTATGGACTCCCGCCGCAAGAACAGCAGCGGCGGCACCAGTAGCAGCATCTCGCAAACGCCAACTCTTTCCTAGGCAGGCTACGCTTTGTATCACCGCTTTCCAGAATACGCACACAGCTGAAAACCTCTTACGGCAACTGAGGAAGATCATCGCGGAATGGCTTACCCCAATTGGACTCTCCTGTGGATTTGTGGCATCGGACAACGCCAGCAATATTGTGTGTGCATTAAATATGGGCAAATTCCAGCACGTCCCATGTTTTGCACATACCTTGAATTTGGTGGTGCAGAATTTTTTAAAAAAACGACAGGGGCGTGCAAGAGATGCTGTCGGTGGCCAGAAGAATTGCGGGACACTTTCGGCGTACAGGCACCACGTACAGAAGACTGGAGCACCACCAAAAACTACTGAACCTGCCCTGCCATCATCTGAAGCAAGAAGTGGTAACGAGGTGGAATTCAACCCTCTATATGCTTCAGAGGTTGGAGGAGCAGCAAAAGGCCATTCAAGCCTATACAATTGAGCACGATATAGTAGGTGGAATGCACCTGTCTCAAGCGCAGTGGAGAATGATTTCAACGTTGTGCAAGGTTCTGATGCCCTTTGAACTTGCCACACGTGAAGTCAGTTCAGACACTGCCAGCCTGAGTCAGGTCATTCCCCTCATCAGGCTTTTGCAGAAGAAGCTGGAGACATTGAAGGAGGAGCTAACACGGAGCGATTCCGCTAGGCATGTGGGACTTGTGGATGGAGCCCTTAATTCGCTTAACAAGGATTCACGGGTGGTCAATCTGTTGAAATCAGAGCACTACATTTTGGCCACCGTGCTCGATCCTAGATTTAAAGCCTACCTTGGATCTCTCTTTCCGGCAGACACAAGTCTGCTGGGGTTGAAAGACCTGCTGGTGACAAAATTGTCAAGTCAAGCGGAACGCGACCTGTCAACATCTCCTCCTTCACATTCTCCCGCAACTGGGGGTGCGAGGAAAAGGCTCAGAATTCCGAGCCCACCCGCTGGCGGTGATGCAGGGCAGTCTGGAGCGACTGCTGATGCTGACATCTGGTCCGGACTGAAGGACCTGACAACGATTACGGACATGTCGTCTACTGTCACTGCATATGATTCTCTCAACATTGATAGAATGGTGGAGGATTATATGAGTGACCGCATCCAAGTAGGCACGTCACACAGTCCGTACTTATACTGGCAGGAAAAAGAGGCAATTTGGAGGCCCTTGCACAAACTGGCTTTATTCTACCTAAGTTGCCCTCCCACAAGTGTGTACTCCGAAAGAGTGTTTAGTGCCGCCGCTCACCTTGTCAGCAATCGGCGTACGAGGTTACATCCAGAAAATGTGGAGAAGATGATGTTCATTAAAATGAATTATAATCAATTCCTCCGCGGAGACATTGACCAGCAGCAATTGCCTCCACAAAGTACACAGGGAGCTGAGATGGTGGATTCCAGTGGGGACGAATTGATAATCTGTGAGGAGGGGGATGTACACGGTGATATATCGGAGGGTGATGATGAGGTGGACATCTTGCCTCTGTAGAGCCAGTTTGTGCAAGGAGAGATTAATTGCTTCTTTTTTGGGGGGGGTCCAAACCAACCCGTCATATCAGTCACAGTCGTGTGGCAGACCCTGTCACTGAAATGATGGGTTGGTTAAAGTGTGCATGTCCTGTTTTGTTTATACAACATAAGGGTGGGTGGGAGGGCCCAAGGACAATTCCATCTTGCACCTCTTTTTTCTTTTCTTTTTCTTTGCATCATGTGCTGATTGGGGAGGGTTTTTTGGAAGGGACATCCTGCGTGACACTGCAGTGCCACTCCTAAATGGGCCCGGTGTTTGTGTCGGCCACTAGGGTCGCTAATCTTACTCACACAGTCAGCTACCTCATTGCGCCTCTTTTTTTCTTTGCGTCATGTGCTGTTTGGGGAGGGTTTTTTGGAAGGGACATCCTGCGTGACACTGCAGTGCCACTCCTAGATGGGCCCGGTGTTTGTGTCGGCCACTAGGGTCGCTAATCTTACTCACACAGCTACCTCATTGCGCCTCTTTTTTTCTTTGCGTCATGTGCTGTTTGGGGAGGGTTTTTTGGAAGGGACATCCTGCGTGACACTGCAGTGCCACTCCTAGATGGGCCCGGTGTTTGTGTCGGCCACTAGGGTCGCTAATCTTACTCACACAGCTACCTCATTGCGCCTCTTTTTTTCTTTGCGTCATGTGCTGTTTGGGGAGGGTTTTTTGGAAGGGCCATCCTGCGTGACACTGCAGTGCCACTCCTAGATGGGCCCGGTGTTTGTGTCGGCCACTAGGGTCGCTAATCTTACTCACACAGCTACCTCATTGCGCCTCTTTTTTTCTTTGCGTCATGTGCTGTTTGGGGAGGGTTTTTTGGAAGGGACATCCTGCGTGACACTGCAGTGCCACTCCTAGATGGGCCCGGTGTTTGTGTCGGCCACTAGGGTCGCTTATCTTACTCACACAGCGACCTCGGTGCAAATTTTAGGACTAAAAATAATATTGTGAGGTGTGAGGTATTCAGAATAGACTGAAAATGAGTGTAAATTATGGTTTTTGAGGTTAATAATACTTTGGGATCAAAATGACCCCCAAATTCTATGATTTAAGCTGTTTTTTAGTGTTTTTTGAAAAAAACACCCGAATCCAAAACACACCCGAATCCGACAAAAAAAATTCGGTGAGGTTTTGCCAAAACGCGTTCGAACCCAAAACACGGCCGCGGAACCGAACCCAAAACCAAAACACAAAACCCGAAAAATTTCAGGCGCTCATCTCTAATATAAACTCAATAGATGCAAAAAAAATTGGATTCCCCACATTGCCTCCAGCATTCTGCTTACCATGCTACTCAGTGACTGTATATGGATGCACATGGCGATCATTTCTGTGTTATGACATAGGCCCTCATTTCGAGTTGATCGCTAGCTGCCGTTGTTCACTGCACAGCGATCATTTAAAAAAAAAGCAAAACTGTGCATGCGTATGCACCGCAATGCGCACGCGCGACGTACGGGTACAAACAGCATTGTGGTTTTGCACAGGTTCTAGCAACGCTTTCAGTCGTACTGGCGAACGCAGGGAGATTGACAGGAAATGGGAGTTTCTGGATGGCAACTGAACGTTTTCTGGGAGTGTTTGGAAAAATGCAGGCGTGGCTGGGCATTTGTTGGGTGGGTATCTGACGTCATTACCGTGTCATTCGTTGCAGCAATCATCGCACAGAATAAGTAACTACAGGGCTGGTCTTGTTCTGCACAAAATGTGTTTTCTGCTGCTCGGCTGCACAGGCATTCACACTCCTGCAAAGCGAAAATGTGACTATGCGTTTGCATGGCTGCTAAAAGTAGCTAGTGAGCAAGCAACTCGGAATGAGGGCCATTATCACTGAACAATGGCAATTATTTATTTTTCCCTTTTTGTTTCCATACTTTACGATTACTATGTTTCTATCCATACATGTAATCACGTGTCTTACTGTACCTTTTTTAACATTCTGATTTATAGCCATATCAGATATACAACCAGAACCCATTTCTTTAGGACAGTCCGAAATTTTGGCACCCAAAAGGGAAGTAGCCTTTCAGGAAAGAACTATGACATCCCTTGAGATGGGTGTCATGTAAGCAGATCTGTACATGGTTAAGGATATACTTGCCCACTTTCTCAGAACATATGGGAGACTCCCAAGCAGCACCCATGCCCCACATTCACTAATAACACCCCAGCAGCACCCACAACCCTGTTGGAAATATGTGTGTGTAAAGGCTTGAGGATGTAGCAGAGTTTCTATACTCACCAGTGGATGCTTTACAACAAGAACAGTCCAGTTACTTAACCAGTAAAGAGTTTTTCTTGAAGATAAAGCAGATATACTCACTGTTATACACACTGGTAGATAGAGCAAAGCTTCAGCAGAGCAGGGTGTTATACAGCTCCCCTGCCGGTGAGTGCACTGTATGCAGGTACTGTGTAACGGTGCAGGATGCTGGAACATCAGTTATATCACAGAAAAACATGGTTATCACTGGAGTTAAGTGATAGACTACTGTCCTCCACTATGGCATACTAACACAGTCTCATGATGGCTTCGCTCATGCTCAGTAATAGCCTTGTGGTATCTTGGTACAGAAACATTACCTTCCTAGTACCCTGAAAAGGAAACAGGGTTAGACACATAAGAAAACATCAATATATCATGTGACTTTGATCCATTCTTCTTGATCGACTAATCAGCAAGAGTCCCCTCACTGACTGCTGTCACTCTCACAATTCTAGATATCTGCTTCACTTGTGTCCTTTAAATCTTGCCCTCTGATTTTGACTTTGGCTTCTGGATATCTTGAGGCTCACTGAATGCAATATTTGTGAATTCTTCATCATACCGCTTAGATGGTTTGCTGATATTTGATCTTGCAGAACTTCGACGTTGGTAGCTTCTGGTTCAGATAAGTCTCCTGCTGTTGAAATGTCCAGTGATACATATTGTACTTGTTCTGCATTTCAACTTCCAGCTGTTTCTTTGAATACGATATCTCTAGATTTGAAAAGCACTTTTTGACAACACAATTGAAGTGTCTTTCCACATGGAGTTGTTGGAGGTAAACCTCCTTTAGCCTCAGCCTTCTCTGAGAGGACTCCAACAACAGCCTGTCTTTTGCATTCAGAACTACCTGTGAATAAAATATGTGCCGTGCAGCCAGCTGGAGAAATCAAATATTCACACACTCAGCCTGGTGTATTCAATCTGAGTTCTGTTTTTTTATTATTCCATACATATATATATATACTTGTTTGAAAAGGCACAGAGGAGTTTACAGTTTAACCTCAGAGTTGTGTCCTCTTCCTGATAACGCCTGCTTGTTTCCTTTTCTTTCTCCATTTCTCAGAAGCTTTGCCACAAGTTCTTCTTTTTGCTTCGTTTCTTGGAAATGGCTTTGCAACAAGTTCTTCTTTTTGTTTCCTTTCAGCCAACTGTAATTTTCCTTCTCCCAGGCATATTTAAACATCTCATATCTTAATACTAAAGTAAGCTTATAATCTATTGTATATAACAAAATGGAGTGACATTGGCTTTATTGCAGAATCATACTAATGCTTGCCCATCTACCTTCCTCATTTTCCCTCCTTTTGATTCTCAAAAAGACATCACACTATACCTCGCTACCCTACTTCGCCGAGCAGGCCAGGCGATGTCCTGGTCAAGTACGTCTGTCTCCCTGGGCCTATTGCCAGGGGAGGGTAATAACCATCCCGTACAGACAAAATAGTCACAAGGCATAGATGCATAAGAGTCCTTTTTACAGTCTTTTTTGATTGCTTCCATTTTTGTAGACGGGTGGTCTGTCATTACGTGATTCAATATCATCATATTCCTCCATTTCTCGAGCGTCACTTTCTGCTGTGGGAGCTGGTCTGGCTTTTTGTTTTTTTCTTTTTCTTTGCAGCTTGTGCTTAAGTTTTTTCGATGAACATGAAATACAACATAAAAGCAGCTTGATCAGTACATAGCATAATAAGCATATCCCAGCTACTTTGGCTATTAGTACCACAATTCCCATCAGCCATCCCCCTATACCTTTAAACCAGTTTGCTGGGTTTAACCAACCGAAATCCCACTTTCCCCACGTCCATGATGATTCCTCTACCTTTTTTACAAACTGCTGTTTTATGTCCTCTATCTCCTGCATTTTCCCTTCTATTACTGTCAGGGGGTTTGTACTATTCGTTAAATACGTGCAACATGTTTCTCCTGACACTGTCTGTAGAGTTGTACAATAGCCCCCAGTCTGAGCTGTAAGGTAGTCCAGAACCATCCTATGTTGCATTACCTCCTTCTGGATCTCTTGCATCTGTTTCCCTACATACAGGAAAGTAGATTCTACCTCAGCTGTGATATTGTCCACTAATTCACAGAGCTGGTTTATCGCCCAATAGTTTCTTCCTGATAGGCCCCCCCCAGCTGAAAAGAAGTTTGCTACTAGTAATCCACCAAACTCTGCATCACTTAGCTGCAGGGTGCCACCTACTTTTAAAATGGTAAGCTTTTCTTTGGTTTCTTTCCTTCTGTGTCTAACTAGACCCTTTGCTTTGTACTTGTGGGGATGTTGGAGTTAATTTCTTAATTCCTGGTGTGTTAATACACGTATACTAGGAAACATTCGTCCAATAGTGCAGCTTCCCACTCCCCCCCATGGTAGCCATTTGTAAGCATACTTTCCACAATACCAGTACCAGTTTTCCCCTAACATTTCTGGTATTCCTATCCACTGTTTGCGTAGTTCAGACATAATTCTAGTACAAGTTAAATTTTTACATGTTAAGGTTTGATTATTGGGCTGATCCTGTATTACTGCCCATGAGGGCGTGGACCCATTTCTTACCCATGCCCCCAGATGTATGAATTGGAGGGTCCCCTTATGGGTATATACTCTGACAGGGGGTACAGCTTCTCCTTCCTTCAGGTCTATAGTTCTAACATATTTTTCTTCTACTGATCGCTCTCCAAACCGCACATCCACATGTTGGCATTGTAAGTCACCTAACAGCATGTGTGTGGGATAAACCATTCCTCCTTTACCTATGTCCTGATACATCACTCTTCCTCTCCCTTTTTCCTTAATGGTTTGATTAACCGGAGAATCATATCCAACAGTGTACACATGGCGGCTTTCTCTTAATTGTACACAGAAATCAACCTTTCCCCACACCCTGGATATCAAAAATTGGGGAGGTCGTAAGATAAATGTTCTTCCTTATCCTTTGTTGAATTCCACCCAACCTTTATTAATTCTTCCATGGTGGCTGGGACAAACGTAAAGCCCATCCCCTTCCCTGTTTTTGGGGCATGGGAACAGACCCAACAGTCCTCTTTCCCAGCAACCGTTTTTGCTACCCTTGAGTGTAATTTCAATATTAAATTATCATTCCCTGTTTCAGGGCTTTTACACCATTCCTCACATCTTTCCTCGGGGGGGGGGGGGGGGGGGGGGGTGCCCACAGTACTCACAGATACAATTTAGTACCCAGGTTAACCGAGTACAATCTTCATTACTTTTTACTTCCTTTACTGCCCTCCTGCCTCTCTTATGCCTGGCTTCTAACAGCCATGCCCATTCATTACTCTTATGCAGGGAGGGCTTTGTCCAACATCCAGTCATACATGACCATTTCAAACTGTTTTCTGGGCAACTCTTCCAACATGTCTGCACCCTTGCAAAGTATTTTCCCCATGTACTATAATCGAATTTACATTGTTTTTGACATTTCATTATTTTTCTCATTGGTTCCTGCCCACACTCACACAAACATTTATCCCTGCCTTCCATTTTTGCACACGGTGGTATTGGCCACACTGCATGCCTTTTTCTAACAATTCGGGGGTATTTAGTCATGGTTACATGGTATTCTTCTGTATTTATCTCAGGGGCCGGGGTTGGAGCGGGGCCTTGACTTACAGATGTGTTTACCAAATGTACAGTAAATACAATTGTAACCACCAACATTGCAGATCCCAAAATAACCCCCCACATGGACCTATGAGGCGTAGGTCCAAGTATATTCATGGTTATTACTTTCCTGGGGGTTTAATGGTGATCTTGGTCTTTTTGCAGTGTGATGCATGCACCCACGCGTCTTGACCCTCGAGTTTCACCGAGGTGGGGGTCACTAGCAACACTTGGAAAGGACCATCATATCTGGGCTCAAGTGCTCCTCTCACATGTCTTTTTAAGTAGACCCTATCGCCAATCAGGATGCTGTGTGGTCCAAGATCAGCTCTTTCAGGTCCTGAGGATAAAACTTGAGAATGTATTTCAGTTAAATGTTTATTCAGCTGTTTTATATATCCTGTCATATTCCCATGTTTATGCGGCAGTTCCTGGGGCAAATAACATCCTGTCTTAGGTTTTGTCCCAAACAATATCTCATAAGGTGAGTACCCTGTCTCCTTGCCAGGTGTGGTTCTAACTGCAAACAATGCTAAAGGTAAACATTCTACCCACGCTTTCCCTGTTTCTTGCATGGCTTTCTGTATTTTAAGTTTTAGGGTCCCATTTAGGCGTTCAATTCGGCCACTGGCCTGAGGCCCATAAGGAGTGTGAAAGGCTTGTTGTACCCCTACATCTTCCATTATGTGCCTCATAACTTCTCCTGTAAAGTGTGAACCCCTATCTGACTCTATTACTTCTGGAACCCCAAATCTGCATACTATTTCTGCTATTATTTTCTTTGCAGTAGAGATGGCATTTGCTTTGGTCACTGGCCACGCCTCAGGCCATCTGCTAAAAATGTCAGTACATGTTAGGGCATATTCATATGTTCCATGCCTTGGCATGTGTATATAATCAATTTGAAGTCTCTGAAAAGGGAAATAAGCTTGTGGTGTCTGTCCAAGGCTTGTCCTTGTTCTTCTTCCTGGATTGTTCTCTGCACATATCCAGCATTGGTCTGTAAAGTTCTTTGCTGCCACATAAAATCCTGGTGCTATCCAATGGTCCTGTACTAGCCTAGTCATTTGTTCTTTTCCCTTGTGATCTGATCCATGGGATACATGTAGCATAGGTGGGTATAGTGCTTTTGGTAAGCACCATTTGTCTTCTTTCTTCCATAACCCTAAACAGGTTTCCTTTGCTCCCATCTTTTCCCATGCCTTGTGTTCTATTTTAGCTTGTTCTTGCAGCTTGATGAGTGTCTGTATGTTTACTTCATCTGCTTCTTCTTGGATATAAATTGCTGGTTCACGCTTGCTCTTCAGGGCTGCTTTCCTTGCTTCTGCATCTGCATATGCATTACCCTTGCTTTCTTCTGTTTCTTCCGGAGTATGTGCTTTGGTCTTTATAACAGCCATCTGTCTAGGCAGCTTCAATGCTCTTGTCAGTCTTTGTATTAGATACCCATTCTTGATAGGCTTACCTGCTGCTGTAAGGAAGTTTCTGTTCTTCCAGATGGACGCATAATCATGCGCCACTCCCCAAGCATAGCGTGAATCTGTGTATATATTGACAGTTTCATCTTCTGCTAGTTCCAATGCTCTGATAACTGCCATTAATTCTGCTTGCTGTGCAGACGTCCCAGGTGTCAGAGGTTCAGCTTCTATAACTTCATGGAGGGAAACAATTGCGTACCCAGCCACCCTGTATCCTTGAACATAATAACTAGAACCATCAGTGAAAAATAAAAATTTTGGATTATGTATTGGTTTGTCATCAATCTTCCAATCTGGCTGTATTTCTTCCTCCATGAGGGCTATACAGTCATGTTCTTGTTCTGGGTATGGTTCTGTTCTTTCCTCTGGCTTTACTTCTTCATCTTTCCCTCCTTTTTAACCGTCAGGTTCATCTTTAACAGGTAGTAAAGTTGCAGGGTTGAGAGTGGTACATCTCTTAATAGTAAGGTTGCTTGCTGATAGAAGGGCTACTTCATATTTTGTCAGCCTTGCTGTGCTGAGATGTCTTGTAGATGCCTGTTGCAGTATTTCTGTGACTGCATGTGGAACTTGTATGGTAAGTGGACGATCTAACACAACATCTGCACATTTGTCCTTTAGGATGGCTGCAGCTGCTACTGACCTTATGCAGGTTGGTGATCCTTGCATCACTCCATCCAGTGCTGCTGAGTAGTAAGCCACAGGACGCTGCTTGTGTCCATGCTCCTGCGTCAGGACTCCTGTAGCATGTCCTCTGTGTTCATGGCAGAACAAGGTAAAGGTCTTTGTATAGTCTGGGAGTCCCAGGGCTGGAGCTGAACATATGGCTTCCTTGATCTGTTTAACAGCCACCCACTATGCTTCTTGTTCTTCTTGAGAATCTGTAGCAGTCTTCTTGGTGGCATTATATAGTGGTTGCATGAGGGCTGAGGCTCCTGGTATCCAGTCTCTGACATAAGACACTAGCCCCAGGAAAGCCCTTTTCTGTGTTAAAGTCTGTGGATTTGGGGCATCCCGTATGACTTTTATTCTTTCTGTTGTAAGATGGCGCATTCCCTGGGAGATGCAGTGACCTAGGTATATTACCTTCTTTTGGGCAAACTGTAACTTGGCTTGTGTCACTCTACAGTCTTCATCTGCGAGAAACTTCAGCAATGATATTGTTTCTTCTTCACACTCCTGTTTAGTGGCAGTTGCTAGCAGCAGGTCATCTACATATTGCAGTAGTTGAGTGTCTGGATACCTGGGTCCCCATTTCTTCAAAACTGTTGCCATGGCTTCAGTAAATTCAGATGGGCTGGTTGCCCCTCCTTGAGGTAGTCTTGTCCAGCAGTATTGTTGTCCATCATGTGAAAATGCCAATAACAGCTGTGAGTCTTCTGTAATGGGAACTGAGAAAAATGCGTTTGCTAAGTCCAGTACCGAGAACCATCGGGCTTCTGGACTTATTGTGTTCAATAAAGTGTGTGGATTAGGTACCATTGGGGTTGGAATGATCAGTCTCTTGTAAATCTCTCTTAAATCATGTACCATCCTGTAGTTTGCTATTCCTTTATCTTCCGGAGTAGCCTTCTTTTTCACAGGGAACAGAGGTGTACTATAGGGAGACTTGCACTTCTTTATGATACCTAATTCCAGCATATCTTTAATCTGTACCCCTATGGCTGCTGTCTGTTCCTTGTTTAAGGGGTACTGTTTTATAGTTACTGGTACAGTTCCTGGTTTGATTGATAGCTTCACAGGTTGGACCTTCATGGTTCCCACATCTCTTTTTCCTTTTGCCCATACCTTGTCTGGAACTCCCCATCCTCGCCAGGTTTTAATTTGTTCTGGGGTTTCTTCTTCATCCTCTTCTGCGGTGGTTGCTAGAAATATCTGTACAGCGGCTTGCACTTGATCATAGTCTGTGGGTGATAGTGCTGTCTTGAATATCACCTTGTTCCCTCTGTACAGAATGCTTGCTTGTAGTTTCTGTAGCAAATCTGCTCCAAGCAAGTTGACTGGGCAGGTGGGAGATACTAGGAACTCTACTGGGATTTCATGTGGAAGTCCTTGTACTTGTATATTGAGGATCCTAGTTTTCCTCAGCTGGATCTTTTCTCCACTTAATCCCTTTGCTGTCACTGGTTTTCCTGTAATGAGGTGTGCTGGTACTTCTTCCTGTCTTATAACTGATTGGCTTGCCCCAGTATCAAGCAGGCAGGAAACATTTTCTCCCGTTGGCAGTTTGACTTTTATAAACCCATCTTCCATTCTGTTGGGGGGGTTCATCGGGAGTATCACTGGTACTGGGGTGCCGGGACTTCTGTCTGACTTATCCTTGGGGGCTTGATTGCCCCTTTTCTCTATCCAACTCTTATATGAGCGACAGTCTATTTTGAAATGTCCTGGTTTCTTGCACCAGAAGCATTTTCCCGATTCGGGCTTGATTATGGCTCTTCCTTCCCCTTCTAATTTTTTCTTTGAGCCTTCTTCTGTGACCAGGTAGACGGTTTTGGGTTTGGCTGCCTTTTTCTCCTTTTCTTCCTTTTCCAGATCTTCTAAGGCCTCTACCGTATCCAGAATTTGATCCATAGGTGTAGACCTATATGCAGGAGTACTAGTAATTAATTTCTGTTTTAGACTTGGTCTTAAACCTTCCAATACTCGATATCTGACCATCCTTTCTCCTGCTCCTGCTTCTGCTTCTGGGTCCAAACCTTCATTTCGGACCATATCCTTAATTTTACAGAGGTAACTTCTAAACGGTTGTTCTCCTTGTGGTCCAATGGCTTCTGGATACCTTTGATTTCTTAAATAACACCATCTCCTTAGGCGTGCCACAAATTGTGGTCCACTGGCTATAGTTTTCCTTTGTGCTTCTAGTACATCTTCTATCTGTTCATGATAATCAGTGGCTTGATGAGCTGCCATATCCTTAATCTGTCTTAGATCACCCTCTGCTAATTTATTTTTACATATTTGTTCCACATCTACCCATGCTGCGGAATGTAAATTACACATAGTCTCCATATATAACCCAAACCGTCCTGGCTGTTTGTAGGGATCTGGGCTATCTTTTATTATGGCTGTAACTTCCATTACTGAAAAAGGGGTATGTTGTTCTCTTGTAAGAAACTGTGGTCTAAAATTATTCTGTCCTCCTTGAACATATCCCTCCTCATTTGCTAATATAGCCTGTCCTCCTCTTGGATTGACATAGGCATAGGTACGTACTGGGTAACAAGCAGGAACATCTAAGTTTTCTGATTCATCTTCTTCCTCAATTTCATGCATCTGTAGAGTTCCATTTTCTGCTTCAGTGTAAAATACATTTCTTGTTCCCAGTCTCCCCTTTCTCAGTTTTCTTTTGTCTTTATGAGACAATGGGGATCCTGAATGCATTTCCCCTTGACCGGGCAGGTTGTACGGTTTCAGTCTATTTATCATTAATGGAGTTCTGTGGCCTGTTCCTATCTGGGGTGTACAGTTGGGACAGGTCATCCTCTCTGGTTCCAACAGAGATGCACATTGGGGACATTTAGTTAAATCGGGGTACTGATTCCATACTATAGGAGGTTGCCCTGGGGTTCCCAGATTTGCGGGGTAAGGGGGTGTATCTGTGACTAGTGTAGGTACTGGGACTGGTATTACAGGTGGAGGAGGGGGCGGATTGGGAATAACTGGCACATTATGGCCCTGGTTCGTTCCTGTAGTTGCTAAACAGACCATCATATGCTGGTCATCTTCCCTCTCTTTCTTCTTCCTTTCCTCCTCCTGCTCCCATTTCTCACTTGCGGTTAGCCAAATATAAACCTGATCCCCTTTTTTGCGTTTCTCTATCCATTCCCTATTACAGATTCTAAACTTTCTCCATTTGTCAGTGTTAAATTCCCCATCTGGAGGAAATCCTCCCCTTTTAAATACCTTGGCTATATCTTTAACTGCATGTGGTCCCACCTCCTGTTTAACTATTTCCACAGGGGTTAATTCACCCTTGCTATTAGAGGTTCCCATCCTGCCTTCTGCCAACTTATCAACACTTCTCTCTCCGATATGAGTTACACAACTTCAGTACTCTATGTTGATTATTGTAAAGATGGGTTTCCTGAACACTACAGGTTTACCTCTGTCCTACTGATTACATACACCTGTAATCATTCAGTTTTCTTATGGGTGGACTCACACTCTTCCGTTATCAAGGTATATCTCAATCTGGTGGGTCTGACAGAATAGGGACAAAAGAATCTTTCAGGTTCTGGTTCTTTCAGTATCTGGCGCAAGTCCTTCCCTTCCCTTAGATTAACAAAACCATGACATCCTGTTGTTAATATACCTTTCATATAACCCACAGTTTTACCATAAACCCCTTCTTGATGTCCCCTACACCTTTTAAAACCTGATATATCTTTTTCAGTGCGTGCAACAAATTTAATATTTACTGACCCATGAGGACCTTGCACAAACCACTTTAAACTGACAGTACAACACCCACAACCATATGAGCTTTCAAAATCAATACATTCTTCAATTTCAGACATATATTTACATTACTGTTCTGATACAAAAGAGGCAAGGCTTTTACTAGGAAGCGCTTGAGTTGAACAGAGAAAACTGACACTTCTGACACAGACGTTAAAACACGTAAAGTAACAATTGGCGAAAAATCGCAATCAATTTGTTACTTACCGCGGTTTAAACGGTTCCAACGTCTAGAGTCAGGTGACTTGTTGCTCCTCTATTCAACTTCTTGGCTTCCCGGGTTTCAGCACCATGAAAATGTTGGAGGTAAACCTCCTTTAGCCTCAGCCTTCTCTGAGAGGACTCCAACAACAGCCTGTCTTTTGCATTCAGAACTACCTGTGAATAAAATATGTGCCGTGCAGCCAGCTGGAGAAATCAAATATTCACACACTCAGCCTGGTGTATTCAATCTGAGTTCTGTTTTTTTATTATTCCATACATATATATATACTTGTTTGAAAAGGCACAGAGGAGTTTACAGTTTAACCTCAGAGTTGTGTCCTCTTCCTGATAACGCCTGCTTGTTTCCTTTTCTTTCTCCATTTCTCAGAAGCTTTGCCACAAGTTCTTCTTTTTGCTTCGTTTCTTGGAAATGGCTTTGCCACAAGTTCTTCTTTTTGTTTCCTTTCAGCCAACTGTAATTTTCCTTCTCCCAGGCATATTTAAACATCTCATATCTTAATACTAAAGTAAGCTTATAATCTATTGTATATAACAAAATGGAGTGACATTGGCTTTATTGCAGAATCATACTAATGCTTGCCCATCTACCTTCCTCAGAGTATCTTTCCACTTAAGTTTGTGCACCTGCACAGAAGTGGGAGCAGGAGCTGTGTGTAGAATTTCATCCCCAAACACACCTAAAGTGGAACATGCATTCCTCTAATTTAGTGAATTAAAAAAAAATATTATTTTGTTGATTTTTAAATGCATTTTTAATAAATCACTCAATAATGAAAGCTTGTTTGGCAAGAGATCCCATCATGATCCCAAATTAAAACTTCTGAGATTTATTAACAACAGTATGAACACTTTCAGAGGTTTTTTTTTTTCAAAAAATAAAAATTAGGCTTTTTGAGAAAATCCTAATTTTTATTTTGAAAAAAATAAAATGTAATTTTTCATTTTTATGGAAACATACTGCTGTGTTACAGTATACATCATACATATGAAAGCCCATAGAAAGAGGTTTATAATGAGACCTTGCCCAACTCTCTAGCTCAGTTACTGTACTGTAGGTAAGCTGCAAGTGCAATTTAAAAACTTTTTAATGGCAAATATGTCATGAAAATATTTAAAGGCATATACTGTAACTTCAAAACCAGTGTGCATATAAGCCTAAGATTTTAGTTTTCTTTACACCTATGACAGCATTTATTATACAAAATTCAATTACAATCTGAAATGACCAGTTTGAAACCTGTGTTGATTTGGTGTGGAATACCCCATTTCTCACATACGGGTTTCTCTGTTAGTCACTGATATTCCTGTGACCATCCCACTCTATACTGTAGCTTTTGAACACTTAGGTACCCAAGGTGATCAAATCTTCTGTGCCAGAGTTCATAGTTCATCAATACTCAACAGTGGTCTGTATCAAGTATGTACAATTGCTGACACCTTGTGCCTGTAGCTATAACCAGTGGTGGGATTCAGCCGGTTCGCACCGGTTCTTCAGAACCGATACCTAAAGATAGGTATGGTTCTTAGAACCGGTTTCTAATTGCGTGGGTGCTCCCGGGCCCGAGCACCCATGGACCGCGAGGAGCACCCATGGAACCCGCCGCTGCCCCAGTAGCGCTAGCCGCCGCTGCCCCCGCAGTAGATTGAGACACGCTGGGGGCTGCGGAAGTGCTTCTGTACCATAGCAATGTAAAAAAAAACAACCAAAAATGGCCACCGCCAAGGAGGAGACAGATGCTAGAGGTCACATTTGACCTCTAGCCCCTGTCTCCTCGGCGGCGGGCATTTTAAGAGGGTGTTCTTTTTACACTGCTGTGACTGCTATGGTACAGAAGCGCTTCCGCAGCCCCCAGCGCGTCTCAATCTACTGCGGGGGCTGCGGGGGCTAGCAGTAACCACTGAAGTCCGCACCCACCCTTCTCAACTTTACTGGGGCAGCGGCCAGGAGATACCTGGCAACACGCAGGAAACCCCTGACAACGCACAGGAGACCCCTAGCAACGCGCATAAAACCCCTGGCAACGCACAGGAGACCCCTAGCAACGTGCATGAAACCCCTGGCAACGCACAGGAGACCCCTAGCAATGCGCATGAAACCCCTGGCAATGAACAGGAGACCCCAGGCAATGTAAGTGGCATTATTGTGTGTGGGCATAAAATGGTGTCAGGACCATAACGCCCTAATGGGTGTTATTTGAGTATTAAATGCATGAATTATTAAACTACCTTTCGGTATACTTAAAATGGTCATTAAGACATAGAACCGGTTGTTAATTTATTTGAATCCCACCACTGGCTATAACTGTGCCTTTTCTGTTTCTCATAATGTACTTTCCTTTAGTGATGTGAACTCTGTAGCCTCTCTGTTCTAGGACACTTATGGCTATACATTTGTTTACTTTTCTGATGCTTAAAGCATGTCTTGGATCTCCGTAGTTTTTGTTCTTGTTCCAACTTTTAAGCGTGCTTTAATTGTTCCAACTTTTGTAGCTGTAAGTACTTTGTTGACAACCCC
Source organism: Pseudophryne corroboree (assembly GCF_028390025.1). Classification (NCBI taxonomy): domain Eukaryota; kingdom Metazoa; phylum Chordata; class Amphibia; order Anura; family Myobatrachidae; genus Pseudophryne; species Pseudophryne corroboree. The sequence continues at coordinate 373,617,788 of NC_086452.1, forward strand.
TTTAATTGTGATAGGGTCACATTTGGTTAACATGGGCAACAACTCCAAATTGCAGCCCAAATTTGATATACTTTAATCTTTAATGCAGCCATCTGTGGCACTCAGGGCTGACTCATCTTTACCCTTGCATTTCTTGCCTTGCATAAGATTCACATTTCTTTGCTTGCATTCAAATGATTTTTGACATATCTTGTGACAATTTTAGCACTTGAACTTGAATTTTCTGAATTTTTCATATTGTGCATGCAATGCAGTAGTCTCAGCATGTGACTCACAGGCAGGGCAGCTTTTTACCATTTCCTCAGTGGCTGCTAATGTCTGCAGCTGCTGGGTGGGGGTACTGCCTGGGTCTGACCAATCAGTATTGATCAGCAGTATGGCAAGCACTGGGGGGAGGGAACCAGGAAGAAGAGGAGCCAGGAGGTCTCTCTGATAAAGACAGCTGCAGGAACATTCTCAACCTGCTACCGCACAGTGGGCTTTCTGACTGGTAGCATCAGATTACACCATGTCAGGGAAAGCACAGGCGGGGGTGGTCTCATGTCATGCCAGACAAGTGGTTAATAAACCCCATTACCGGGTATGCATGCTTCTTACAAATATCATTGTGCAGTTTCTGTGCTCTAATCTGCTGCTATGCTTCTGCACTTCTGATTATGGTTACACCTCAGTAATCAGAGAAGTGATACACAATACTGTATGAGAAGATAGATCAGACAGGTGTGCTAATGCTTGCTATATGCTGTGTAAAGTACTGCAATAAAACAATACTTCACTCAGAAGTTTTTGTCTGTCTCTGTAGTGCTTTGTGTGTTTCTCAACATATGTAAAAATGATATGTTCATGACATATGGAGACACAAGCATAGGGAGAATGCAGTGCAATTTGTAACAAAATTTATTCTCTTTAAACAAGTGCAGTCAACATTAAAAATACAGAAAATGAAAAAACAAATTATATTTTATCCACCAATTAACCACATATTTGGAGGGTTTGATGCCCTGACCTATAGGAGACTGACCCGTGTTCCTGAAACATGTTGTTTGTAAGTATGTCATTTATTACCCTATCCCAGTGTATTGTATATTGTACTACACTGACCTTTTTGGATGGCAGAGTACCCCAGAGATGCTCTTGTGCTAGACTATCCACGCATGGCAGTCTTGGTTATATAGTGGTTATATATATTTTGTTCTATTTGCTTTTCCATTTTTCCTGCATCTGGTTATTCTTGTAAAAACTGCACATTTGATAGAAAGGAGGTAGAACCCTGAATAGGGAACCCAATCCTGGGATCTCGATCCGTGGAGACACAGGGGTTTATTCATGAAGCAGTGAAAAGTGTGGAGAAGTGAGCCAGTAAAGAAGTTGCCCATGGCAACCAATTAGCACTGAAGTTACATTTATAATTTGCATACTATAAAATTATACAGGGCAGCTGATTGGTTGCCATGGGCAACTTCTCCACTGGCTCACTTATCTACTCTTTCCACTGCTTCGTGAAGAGACCTCACAGTGAGATGTCTGAGAGATGAGGTCAGGGTCATTCTTCAGTGGATGGCTGGATCATGAATGTGTTTTATTTTTTGTCCTATGGGGGCAATGAATGTGGGTTTTATTTTTTTCTTGTGGCAGCAATAAATGTTTTATTTTTGTCCTGAGGGGACCAATGTGTGTGTATTTTTTTCTGTGGCGGCTAATGACTGTGTGTGTGTGTGTGTGTGTGTGTGTGTGTGTGTGTGTGTGTGTGTGTGTATGTGTGTGTGTGTTTTTCTGTGGGGCCTAATGAAGGTTTTTTTTTTTCCTGAGGTGGCCAATATGTGTGTATTTTTTCTTTTGTACAATTCTATCCCGGTAATCCCAGTATTGGGATTTTTTTCAATCCCGCATCCTGGGAATACAAAATTGTGAAAGGAATGACTTTCCATGCACTGAATGAGTGCTGGGTGATTTCCTGAAGCTGATTTAAGTTACTTTATGTTAGACTCATGTGTTGCAGCATTGTCGTTTGGCAGCTTTCTGGCTATCTCAGTCACTAAAATACATTTAGAAATGCATTTGACATCAACAAGATGACAATTTCCTGTTTTGACACAGGAAGCAGGAACCTGAGAGGAGCAGAATGGGAGTTAATAAATGGATCTTGAAAAGCTAAGACATGTTATGGAGCTATCAGCAAACATTTATGACTCCTATCTCCTCCACCATTCCTGCAAGTACGAGAGGGGTGAGAACAGGGATTTAAATTATCTTCAGATGCTTGTGTCCATTTGGATGAATACTTCTAATTCTGAAAACAGTGAGAAAGGTAATTGCTTATTACTGTGTTGTGGAAAACATTAAAGGGGTACAGTATCTGTATTTAGCCTTGTAGAAAGATAAAGTGGACAAAGATAAAATACCAACCAACCAGCTCCTAAGTGTCATTTTTCAATGACACTTAATAGCTGATTGGCACTTAGGAGTAGTGATGTGCACCAGAAATTTTTCGGGTTTTATGTTCTGGTTTTGGATTCGGTTCCGCGGCTGTGTTTTGGATTCGGACGCGTTTTGGCAAAACCTCCCTGAAAATGTTTTGTCGGATTCGGGTGTGTTTTGGATTCGGGTGTTTTTTTTACAAAAAACCCTCAAAAATAGCATAAATCATAGAATTTGGGGGTCATTTTGATCCCATAGTATTATTAACCTCAATAACCATAATTTACACTCATTTCCAGTCTATTCTGAACATCTCACACCTCACAATATTATTTTTAGTCCTAAAATTTGCACCGAGGTCACTGGATGACTAAGCTAAGCTACCCAAGTGGCCAACACAAACACCTGGCCCATCTATGAGTGGCACTGCAGTGTCAGACAGGATGGCACTTCAAAAAAATAGTCCCCAAACAGCACATGATGCAAAGAAAAAAAGAGGCGCAATGAGGTAGCTGTGTGACTAAGCTAAGCGACCCAAGTGGCCAACACAAACATCTGGCCCATCTAGGAGTGGCACTGCAGTGTCAGACAGGATGGCACTTCAAAAAATAGTCCCCAAACAGCATATGCTGCAAAGAAAAAAAGAGGCGCAATGAGGTAGCTGTGTGACTAAGCTAAGCGACCCAAGTGGCCAACACAAACATCTGGCCCATCAAGGAGTGGCACTGCAGTGTCAAACAGGATGGCAGATTAAAAAAATTGTCCCCAAACAGCACATGATGCAAAGAAAAAAAGAGGTGCAATAAGGTAGCTGTGTGACTAAGCTAAGCGAATCAAGTCGCCAACACAAACACCTGGCCCATCTAGGAGTGGCACTGCAGTGTCAGACAGGATGGCACTTCAAAAAATAGTCCCCAAACAGCACATGATGCAAAGAAAAATGAAAGAAAAAAGAGGTGCAAGATGGAATTGTCCTTGGGCCCTCCCACCCACCCTTATGTTGTATAAACAGGACATGCACACTTTAACAAACCCATAATTTCAGCGACAGGGTCTGCCACACGACTGGGAGTGAAATGACTGGTTGGTTTGGGCCTCCACCAAAAAAGGAGCAATCAATCTCTCCTTGCACAAACTGGCTCTACAGAGGCAAGATGTCCACCTCCTTCTCATCCTCCGATTCCTCACCCCTTTCACTGTGTACATCCCCCTCCTCACAGATTATTAATTCGTCCCCACTGGAATCCACCATCTCAGGTCCCTGTGTACTTTCTGGAGGCAATTGCTGGTGAATGTCTCCACGGAGGAATTGATTATAATTCATTTTGATGAACATCATCTTCTCCACATTTTCTGGAAGTAACCTCGTACGCCGATTGCTGACAAGGTGAGCGGCTGCACTAAACACTCTTTCGGAGTACACACTGGAGGGGGGGCAACTTAGGTAAAATAAAGCCAGTTTGTGCAAGGGCCTCCAAATTGCCTCTTTTTTCTGCCAGTATACGTACGGACTGTCTGACGTGCCTACTTGGATGCGGTCACTCATATAATCCTCCACCATTCTTTCAATGGTGACAGAATCATATGCAGTGACAGTAGACAACATGTCAGTAATCGTTGGCAGGTCCTTCAGTCCGGACCAGATGTCAGTACTCGCTCCAGACTGCCCTGCATCACTGCCAGCGGGTGGGCTCGGAATTCTTAGCCTTTTCCTCGCAGCCCCAGTTGCTGGAGAATGTGAAGGAGGAGCTGTTGACGGGTCACATTCCGCTTGACTTGACAATTTTCTCACCAGCAGGTCTTTGAACCTCTGCAGACTTGTGTCTGCCGGAAAGAGAGATACAACATAGGTTTTAAATCTAGGATCGAGCACGGTGGCCAAAATGTAGTGCTCTGATTTCAACAGATTGACCACCCGTGAATCCTGGTTAAGCGAATTAAGGGCTCCATCCACAAGTCCCACATGCCTAGCGGAATCGCTCTGTTTTAGCTCCTCCTTCAATGTCTCCAGCTTCTTCTGCAAAAGCCTGATGAGGGGAATGACCTGACTCAGGCTGGCAGTGTCTGAACTGATTTCACGTGTGGCAAGTTCAAACGGTTGCAGAACCTTGCACAACGTTGAAATCATTCTCCACTGCGCTTGAGTCAGGTGCATTCCCCCTCCTTTGCCTATATCGTAGGTAGCTGTATAGTCTTGAATGGCCTTTTGCTGCTCCTCCATCCTCTGAAGCATATAGAGGGTTAAATTCCACCTCGTTACCACCTCTTGCTTCAGATGATGGCAGGGCAGGTTCAGGAGTGTTTGCTGGTGCTCCAGTGTTCGGCACGCGGTGCTGAATGCCGAAAGTGGCCCACAATTCTTCGGGCCACCGACAGCATCTCTTGCACGCCCCTGTCGTTTTTTAAATAATTCTGCACCACCAAATTCAATGTATGTGCAAAACATGGGACGTGCTGGAATTTGCCCAGATGTAATGCACGCACAATATTGGTGGCGTTGTCCGATGTCACAAATCCCCAGGAGAGTCCAATTGGGGTAAGCCATTCTGCGATGATGTTCCTCAGTTTCCATAAGAGGTTGTCAGCTGTGTGCCTTTTATCGAAAGCGGTGATACAAAGCGTAGCCTGCCTAGGAACGAGTTGGCGTTTGCGAGATGCTGCTACTGGTGCCGCCACTGCTGTTCAAGCTGCGGGAGGCAATACATCTACCCAGTGGGCTGTTACAGTCATATAGTCATAACACGTTTCTCACCACCCAGTCTGCCAAGGCCTGAGTTATCCGCTTTGCAGCAGGATGACTGCTGTGATAATTCATCTTCCTCGCAAAGGACTGTTGGACAGTCAATTGCTTACTGGAAGTAGTACAAATGGTCTTCTGACTTCCCCTCTGGGATGACGATCGACTCCCAGCAGCAACAACAGCAGCGTCAGCAGCAGTAGGCGTTACACTCAAGGATGCATCGGAGGAATCCCAGGCAGGAGAGGACTCGTCAGACTTGACAGTGACATGGCCTGCAGGACTATTGGCTTTCCTGTCTAAGGAGGAAATTGACACTGAGGGAGTTGGTGGTGTGGTTTGCAGGTGCTTGGTTACAAGAGGAAGGGATTTAGTTAGCAGTGGACTGCTACCGCTGTCACCCAAAGTTTTTGAACTTGTCAATGACTTCTGATGAATGCGCTCCAGGTGACGTATAAGGGAGGATGTTCCTAGGTGGTTAACGTCCTTACCCCTACTTATTACAGCTTGACAAAGGCAACACACGGCTTGACACCAGTTGTCCGCATTTCTGTTGAAATAATTCCACACCGAAGAGGTGATTTTTTTTGTCTTTTGACCAGGCATGTCAATGGCCATATTCGTCCCATGGACAACAGGTGTCTCCCCGGGTGCCTGACTTAAACAAACCACCTCACCATCAGAATCCTCCTTGTCAATTTCCTCCCCAGCGCCAGCAACACCCATATCCTCATCCTGGTGTACTTCAACAGTGACATCTTCAATTTGACTATCAGGAACTGGACTGCCGGTGCTCTTTCCAGCACTTGCAGGGGGCGTGCAAATGGTGGAAGGCGCCACCTCTTCCCATCCAGTGTTGGGAAGGTCAGGCATCGCAACCAACACAATTGTACTCTCCTTGGGGATTTGTGATTTAGAAGAACGCACAGTTCTTTGCTGTGCTTTTGCCATCTTAAGTCTTTTAAGTTTTCTAGCAGGAGGATGAGTGCTTCCATCCTCATGTGAAGGTGACCCACTAGTCATGAGGAATATAGGAGAGGGCCTCAGCCGTTCCTTGCCACACCGTGTCATAAATGGCATATTGGCAAGTTTACGCTTCTCCTCAGACGATTTTAATTTTGATTTTTGGGTCATTTTACTGAACTTTTGATTTTTGGATTTTACATGCTCTCTACTATGACATTGGGCATTGGCCTTGGCAGACTACGTTGATGGCGTTTCATCGTCTCGGCCATGACTAGTGGCAGCAGCTTCAGCATGAGGTGGAAGTGGATCTTGATCTTTCCCTATTTTACCCTCCACATTTTTGTTCTCCATTTTTTAATGTGTGGAATTATATGCCAGTAATATATTTATCAATAGCAATGGCCTACTACTATATATACTGCGCACAAAAACTTAAATGCACCACAGGTATGGATGGATAGTATACTTGACGACACAGAGGTAGGTAGAGCAGTGGCCTACTGTACCGTACTGCTATATATTATATATACTGGTGGTCAGCAAACTGTGCAAAACTGAAATGCACCACAGGTATGGATGGATAGTATACTTGACGACACAGAGGTAGGTAGAGCAGTGGCCTACTGTACCGTACTGCTATATATTATATATACTGGTGGTCAGCAAACTGTGCAAAACTGAAATGCACCACAGGTATGGATGGATAGTATACTTGACGACACAGAGGTAGGTAGAGCAGTGGCCTACTGTACCGTACTGCTATATATTATATATACTGGTGGTCAGCAAACAGTGCAAAACTGAAATGCACCACAGGTATGGATGGATAGTATACTTGACGACACAGAGGTAGGTAGAGCAGTGGCCTACTGTACCGTACTGCTATATATTATATATACTGGTGGTCAGCAAATTGTGCAAAACTGAAATGCACCACAGGTATGGATGGATAGTATACTTGACGACACAGAGGTAGGTAGAGCAGTGGCCTACTGTACCGTACTGCTATATATTATATATACTGTTGGTCAGCAAACTGTGCAAAACTGAAATGCACCACAGGTATGGATGGATAGTATACTTGACGACACAGAGGTAGGTAGAGCAGTGGCCTACTGTACCGTACTGCTATATATTATATATACTGGTGGTCAGCAAACTGTGCAAAACTGAAATGCACCACAGGTATGGATGGATAGTATACTTGACGACACAGAGGTAGGTAGAGCAGTGGCCTACTGTACCGTACTGCTATATATTATATATACTGGTGGTCAGCAAACTGTGCAAAACTGAAATGCACCACAGGTATGGATGGATAGTATACTTGACGACACAGAGGTAGGTAGAGCAGTGGCCTACTGTACCGTACTGCTATATATTATATACTGGTGGTCAGCAAACTGTGCAAAACTGAAATGCACCACAGGTATGGATGGGATAGTATACTTGACGACACAGAGGTAGAGCAGTGGACTACTGTACCGTACTGCTATATATATCGTTATACTGGTGGTTAGCAAAATTCTGCACTGTCCTCCTACTATATACTACAATGCAGCACAGATATGGAGAGTTTTTCAGGCAGAGAACGTATAATACTGGTGGTCACTGGTCAGCAAAACTCTGCACTGTCCTCCTACTATATAATACTGCTGGTCCCCAGTCCCCACAATAAAGCAATTAGCACACTGAGCACAGATATTTGCAGCACACTGAGCACAGATATGGAGCGTTTTTCAGGCAGAGAACGTAGATATTTGCACTTGCAGCACACTGAGCACAGATATTTGCAGCACACTGAGCACAGATATTTGCAGCCCACTGAACATAGAAACTGAGAGGACTCCAGCCACGTCCTCTCACGATCATCTCCAATGCACGAGTGAAAAATGGCGGCGACGCGCGGCTCCTTATATAGAATACGAATCTCGCGAGAATCCGACCGCGGGATGATGACGTACAGGCGCGCTCGGGTTAACCGAGCAAGGCGGGAGGATTCGAGTTGCTCGGACCCGTGCATAAAAAGGTGAAGTTCGGGCGGGTTCGGATCCCGAGGATCCGAACCCGCTCATCACTACTTAGGAGCTGATTGGCTGGCACTTTTTCTCCATCCACTTTATCTCTCCCTAAAGGTGGGTACACACAGGAAAGATATATCTGCAGATCAATTGATCTGCAGATATATCTATGGACGGATCGGGCAGTGTGCTGTGAATACATACTGCCCGATCCGTCGGGGACTGAAGTCATGAACTGGGCGGGCGTGTACACACGCCCGCCCAGTTCAGCTGTCAATCACCGCCGGCCGCCGCAGCATGTGTACGGGCGGTCAGCCGACCGCCGTACACACACAGCAATGCGCCAATATATCGTTAGATATATTGGCCGTCGGCTGTGTTGCGGGGCCGTCGCGATACGTCTGAACGACGGAGTATGGTAGTAGTCAGTGAACTTTGGGGGTGATTCAGAGGTGATCGCTGCAATGGCAGCGATTGCACTCTGAAGGCTTTTGTGCTGTGCACCCATGCCTTTTTAGTTGAACGTCTATGACAGGGTTTAAGTACCCTGTGATTGCGGTGTGGGCCAATCTCAGAACAAGGCTGATTATTGTGCACACATCTTGTATGCTATTACCAATAACCAGATTGAGTTTACATAAGGGTGGCATATTGAATACTGCTTTTGTTTCATTTAGGAGGTACTATGGCAACATAAATTCACTAGATCCAGGGGCATCTCTAGAGAGGAGGGGACCCGTGTGCAGACTCTGTGTGTGGGCCCACTCCTCTCCCATAGCCGTCACGCCACTGCTAGCGCTCTCAGCGCTCTAGACTCTGACACAGTGCCAGAGTCTACAGCGCATGCGCAGGACTACGAAAAATGGCCACCGTGCCATTTTTTCCAGAGTCCTGCGCTTGCACTGTAGACTCTGGCACTGTGCCAGAGTCTCTTGTGGTTAGTGCGCTAGCAGCGGCGTGACAGCTATGGGAGAGGAGGGGGCCCACACATGGTCAGCGATGGACTCCGGAAAGGTAAGTATAGGAGAAATTGGTGCAGTGTGTGCGGTGTGGGCCCCCCCGGGACTCAGGGGCCCGTGTGCACCGCACACACTGCACCCATTATAGAAACGCCTATGACTAGATCACTAGAATTTCCCGCTGGGACCCTACCCACTAGGAAGTAGTTTTGAGAGTAACAGGTACCTCTGTACCAACATTAAGGTGATCCAGTGCCCTCTCAGCTAACCTCTGTTTGGCTTTCAGAACAATTAATATGCTGTGATGCACTGACAATGTTTTGGTTGACTATTAACCTAGTGCAAACAAATTTTCGCACACTCTAGAGATTGTTATAATGTGCATGATCTCTTCCTCCCTTGTATGAACCTGAGATTGAGAAGCTCTCATGTGTCACACGTGGGCATATATATGTGAATACTTTTGTGACTAGTGAGTTCTTTTCAGAATAAAACTGATTATCGTGCACACATCTTGAATGCTATTACCATTAGCCAGATTGAAATTACACAAAGGTGGCATAAAAATGTATACGCAGACACTATTCTCGTTTGTATTTAGGAGACACCATGGTCAGGGCTGGTTCTAGACCCTGTGGCGCCCAGGGCGAAAGTTTCCTTTGGCAACACCCCCCCCCCCCACCTGGTAAAAAAGGGCTAGTGCGTGCCTTAGGCGCGTGGCAAAAAAACTAGGGGCGTGGCTTCATGGGGAAGGGTCATCGTCAGTTATGCCCCCTGTAGCTGTGCCCTCAGTAGTTGTGCACCCAGTACTGTGCCCTCAGTAGTTTTACCCCCTGTAGCTGTGCCCTCAGTAGTTGTGCCTCCAGTACTGTGCCCCCTGTAGCTGTGCCCTCAGTAGTTGTGCCCAGTACTGTGCACTCAGTAGTTGTGCCCCCAGTACTGTGTCCCCAGTACTGTGCCCCATGTAGCTGTGCCCCAGTCTTGTACCCCCTGTGTAGCTGTGCTCTCAGTAGTTGTGCCCCCTGAAGCTGTGCCGCTTACAAAAATAAATTAATAAATTAATACTCACCATCCTTGCTCCTGCTTCCCGACCGCTGCTGCCCTCCGTCTCCGGCCGCCGGCACCGCTCCTCGGATCTATGGGAGAGGCATCATGACGTCTCTCCCATAGCACCTCATAGACACTAGAGGTCAATAATGACCTCTAGCATCTATGGCCGCTCCCACAATGCCGTGCGGTGTGCGATTATGTCATCGCGCACCGCACGGCACCAGTAGCGGATCTTGCCATGGCGGCGGCACCCTTGGGACGGCAGTGGCGTCCTCGGGGCAACGGCCCCCCGGGCAAAAGTCCTGCTTGCCTGTGGCAAGATCCGCTACTGACCATGATAACACAAATTTACTGTGATCACTAGAGTTTTACTCCGGGGCACCAATAGCTATTAATACCTTCTTGTCACATGGGGTAATTCAGACCTGATTGCTATTCAGTGCGCATGCAAGCTGCGTTCGCAATTGTGCAAACAGTATGCAAGCGTGCAAACAGACAGGAAAACACACCCATCACGCACGAGTGCACAAAAATGTGTAGCAGTGCACAAAAGGGGTGTTTACAATTTTGAATCGCACAGTAGCAATGCGTTCGTAAGGTTGCGAAGCGCATCGCTTTCAACAAGAAGCTTGTCATAGATGTTCGTTGCATTCACTAGCTTGCACATAATCTCACAATGATGTTTTTTTCCCCAACATATATAAAACAATCACCAGAAGGAATTGTAATGTGATTGATCAATTAAGTGACCCGGCTCCATAGCAGTGCATGCTAATATGGACGAGATTGTCCATATTGGCCTGCATGCATAAGCAACCCGGCACCAACGATTACCGAGTGCGGTGCCGCGTATCATTAATCGTTGGTGCCTACATACTGCACGATATGAACGAGTTCTCGTTCGTTAATGAATGAGCGTTCATATCGTGCAGTGAGATCTGCCAGTGTGTAGGGCCCATAAGTCTGTTATGACTAACTTTGCAAAACAATGAATGTTTTACTGTAATCTGTGGCCTGCCTCAGTGATAACATGCCTTAATAGCCAAACTGTGGCAGGGAATGCCGGGATGTGCATTCACACAGCAGCTGCAGGGGGACTGGTTGAAGACACATGTATATAATTAAAAAGAAGAAAAAATATTAGGTGAACTAAATAATAAGAATTTACTCACCGGTAATTCTATTTCTCGTAGTCCGTAGTGGATGCTGGGAACTCCGTAAGGACCATGGGGAATAGACGGGCTCCGCAGGAGACTGGGCACTCTAAAAGAAAGATTAGGTACTATCTGGTGTGCACTGGCTCCTCCCTCTATGCCCCTCCTCCAGACCTCAGTTAGGGAAACTGTGCCCGGAAGAGCTGACACAACAAGGAAAGGATTTGGAATCCAGGGTAAGACTCATACCAGCCACACCAATCACACTGTACAACTTGTGATAACCATACCCAGTTAACAGTCTGAACAACAACTGAGCCTCATTTAACGGATGGCTCATAACAATAACCCTTTAGTTAAGCAATAACTATATACATGTATTGCAGAGAGTCCGCACTTGGGACGGGCGCCCAGCATCCACTACGGACTACGAGAAATAGAATTACCGGTGAGTAAATTCTTATTTTCTCTGACGTCCTAGTGGATGCTGGGAACTCCGTAAGGACCATGGGGATTATACCAAAGCTCCCAAACGGGCGGAAGAGTGCGGATGACTCTGCAGCACCGCATGAGCAAACTCAAGGTCCTCCTCAGCCAGGGTATCAAACTTGTAGAACTTAGCAAACTTGTTTGACCCCGACCAAGCAGCAGCTCGGCAAAGCTGTAAAGCCGAGACCCCTCGGGCAGCCGCCCAAGAAGAGCCCACCTTCCTTGTGGAATGGGCTTTCACTGATTTTGGATGCGGCAATCCAGCCGCAGAGTGAACCCGCTGATTCGTGCTATAGATCCAGCGAGCTATAGTCTGCTTCGAAGCAGGAGTGCCAACCTTGTTGGCTGCATACAGAATAAACAGCGAGTCAGACTTTCTGACTCCCGCCGTTCTGGAAACATACATTTTCAAAGCCCGGACTACGTCCAGCAACTTGGAATCCTCCAAGTCCCTAGTAGCCGCAGGCACCACAATAGGCTGGTTCAAATGAAATGATGATACCACCCTAGGGAGAAATTGGGACGAGTCCTCAATTCTGCCCTGTCCATATGAATGATCAGATAAGGGCTTTTACATGACAAAACCGCATTTTCTGACACACGCCTAGCCGAAGCTAAGGCCAATAGCATGACCACTTTCCACGTGAGATATTTTAGCTCCACGGTCTTAAGTGGCTCAAACCAGTGGGATTTCACGAAATCCAACACAACGTTAAGATCCCAAGGTGCCACCGGTGGCACAAAAGGAGGCTGAATATGCAGCACCCCCGGAACAACGTCTGAACTTCAGGCAGTGAAGTCAGTTCATTTTGAGAGAAAATTGATAGGGCCGAAATCTTGACCTTTGTGGATCCTAATTTTAGGCCCATAGTCACTCCTGACTGTAGGAAGTGCAGGAATCGACCCCGCTGGAATTCCTCTGTAGGGCCTTCCCGGCCTCACACCAAGCAACCTATTTTCGCTATATACAATGAAAAAGTCTTGCTGTCACGCCTTTCCTAGCCTTTATCAGCGTAGGAATAACTGCATCCGGAATGCCCTTTTACGCTATGATCCGGCGTTCAACCGCCATGCCGTCAAATGCAGCCACGGTAAGTCTTGGAACAGACAGGGCCCCTGTTGCAACATGTCCTGTCTGAGAGGCAGAAGCCCTGAGTCCTCTGAGAGCATTTCTTGCAGCTCCGGGTACCAAGTCCTTCTTGGCCCATTCGGAGCAAAGAATATTGTTCTCACTCCTCCTTTTATTACAATTCTCAGCCCTTGGGTATGAGAAGAAGAGGAGGGAATACATAGACCGACTGGAACACCCACGGTGTTACTAGTGCGACCACAGCTATCACCTGAGGGTCCCATGACCCGGCTTAAAACCATTTTTAGCTTTTTATTGAGGTGGGACGCCAGCTAGTCCACCTGAGGCAGTTCCCATCAATTTGCAAACTGCGTGAAGACTTCCTGATGAAGTCCCCACTTTCCCGGGTGGAGGTCGTGCCTGCTGAGGAAGTCTGCTTCCCAGTTGTCCACTCCCGGAATGAACACTGCTGACAGTGCGCTTACTTGATTCTCCGCCCAGCGAAGAATTCTGGTGGCTTCTACCCTCGCCACCCTGCTCCTTGTGCCGCCTTGGCGGTTTACATGAACCCCTGCGGTCTGCCTGGATCAGAACCGGTTGGTCGCGAAGCAGGATCTCCGCTTGACTTAGGGCGTTGTATATGGCCCTTAGTTCTAGGATATTGATGTGAAGGCAAGTCTGTTGACTTGACCACAGACCTTGGAAATTTCTTCCCTGTGTAACTGCCCCCCACCCTCGGAGGCTTGCATCCGTGGTCACCAGGATCCAGTCCTGAATGCCGAATCTGCGGCCCTCGAGAAGGTGAGCACTCTGCAGCCACCACAGGAGAGACACCCTGGCCCTGGGAGATAGGGTGATTAACCGATGCATCTGAAGAGGTGATCCGGACCACTTGTCCAGTAAGTCCCATTGGAAGGTCCTCGCATGGAACCTGCCTAAGGAGATGGCCTCGTATGATGCCACCATCCTTCCCAGGACTCCAGTGCAGTGATGCACTGACACCTGTTTTGGTTTTAATAGATTCCTGACCAGTGTCATGAGCTCCTGAGGGAGATAAACCCTTTTCTGGTCTGTGTCTAGGATCGTGCCTAGGAGAGGCAGATGAGCTGTAGGAACCAACTGCGACTTTGGAATATATAGAATCCAGCCGTGTTGCCGTTACACTTCCAGAGAAAGTGATACGCTGTTCAGCAACTGCTCTCTTGATCTCGCTTGTATGAGGAGATCGTCCAAGTACGTGATAATAGTGACACCTTGCTTCCGCAGGAGCACAATCATATCCGCCATTACCTTGGTTATGACAATCCCGTACCGCAATTCTGAGGTATGCCTAATGAGGTGGATAAATGGGGACATGAAGGTATGCATCCCTTATGACCCGATTCATGATAAAGTCTCCCTCTTTTTAGGCTTGCCCTGACCGCTCTTAGCGATTCCATCTTGAACTGGAACCTTCTCAGGTATATGTTCAGGGATTTTTAATTCAATATGGGTCTGACCGAACCGTCTTTTTTCGGGATTACAACATGGTCAAATAATAACACCCTCTTGTTGAAGGAGGGGACCCTTGACCACCACCTGTTAAAGATACAATTTGTGAATTGCAGTTAACACTGGCTCCCCCTCTTGGGGGGAAGCCCGCAGGGCCGTCGGTGAGGGGGCATCTTCTCACAGTCCAGCTTGTATTCCTGAGACACAATATCTATTGCCCAGGGACCTAACAGGGAGTGAACCCACTTGTGGCTGAACTTACGAAGGCGTGTCCCCACCAGGCCTAGCTCCGCCTGTGGAGCCCCAGCGGCATAGGTGGATTTTTGTAGGGGCCGGGGAGGACTTCTGTTCCTGGGAACTAGCTGTGTTGATCCCGGCTCTGACAAGAAAGGCCGCACCTCAGACTTTCTTGTTTCTTTATTCGAAAGACTGCATTTAATAATGTCGTGCTTTCTTAGGCTGCGCAGGAATATAAGGCAAACTAGCAGAATTACCAGCTATAGCTGTGGAGACCAGGCCCGAGAACCCTTCTCCACACAATCCTCAGCCTTCCATATGCCTCTTAAGTCGGCATCATCTGTCCAATGCATATTCTACAGGACACGTCAAGTAGAGATCGACATAGCTTTGACTCTAGGACCCAGTATACTCATGTCTCTTTGGGCATGCTTTATAACTATATATCTATCACTTAAGACAGCATCTTTAATATATTTACTAGGGTCTCAATCTCTGCTGATAAGGTACCTGTCCACGCTGCCACAGCGCTATAAACCCATGCCGACACAATCGCCGGTCTGGGTAGTATACTAGAATGTGCACGCTATCTGCAGGATCCCTGAGAATAGCAAGTGCTACCGTCTGTGCAAACAGGACACCCTAGGGGAAGATTCTCAACACATCCTGGCCCTAGTGGGGAAAGGATACAGCCTGAGAATTTTCTTGTGGGAAGCTGCCGTCTCTTGTCTGGAGATTCCCGCTCTTTTTCCTCATGAGAGGAGGGAAATTTAACTCAACATTCTTCGCCTTAAACATGTGTACTCTCGTGTCAGGGACAGATGAGTCATCAGTGATATGCAAATCATCTTTTATTTCAATATCATATATTGAATACCTTCTAGCCATCTTGGCTGTAACTTTGCATTATCGTAGTCGACAGTGGAGTTAAACTCCGTGTCGATACCAGTGTTTGTTATTTTGGATAGTGAGCATTGTGAGACTCTGAAGGTCTCTGTGACATAGGGACAGACATGGGTAGATTTCCTGTCTGTTCCCTAACCATTTGTGCAATAAATTCACCTTAGCACTTACACATATCCAAACAGGTGTCGGCGTTGTCGACGGAGACACCCTCTCACATACATATCCGCTCTATCACCTCCTTAGAGGAGCCTTTTACCTCAGACATGTCGA
This sequence comes from Pseudophryne corroboree, assembly GCF_028390025.1. Taxonomy (NCBI): domain Eukaryota; kingdom Metazoa; phylum Chordata; class Amphibia; order Anura; family Myobatrachidae; genus Pseudophryne; species Pseudophryne corroboree. Next base: position 373,633,555 of record NC_086452.1, read on the forward strand.
CACACGCGTACCGACACACCACACACACACACAGGGGATGCTCTATTTGAAGACCGTTCCCCCACAAGGCCCTTTGGAGAGACATAGAGAGAGTATGCCAGCACACACCCCAGCGCTATATAACCCAGGGATTACACTACAACTCAGTGTTTACCCAGTAGCTGCTGTATATACAATTTTTGCGCCTAAATTTATGTGCCCCTCCCTCTCTTTTCACCCTTTGTGTACCAGGATACTGCAGGGGAGAGCCTGGGGAGCTTCCTTCCAGCGGAGCTGTGAAGAGAAAATGGCGCTGGTGTGCTGAGGAAGAAGGCCCCGCCCCCTCAGCGGCGGGCTTCTGTCCTGTTTCTGACTAAAAATGGCAGGGGTTTTACACATATACAGTCACAGACTGTATTATGTGTATTTTTATGCCAAAGGTATTTTTATTGCTGCCCAGGGCGCCCCCCCCCCCAGCGCCCTGCACCCTACAGTGACCGGAGTGTGTGGTGTGCTGTGGGAGCAATGGCGCACAGCTGCGGTGCTGTGCGCTACCTTAATGAAGACAGGAGTCTTCTGCCGCCGATTTCATCACTTCTCTTCTGTCTTCTGGCTCTGCAAGTGGGACGGCGGCGCGGCTCCGGGAACGGACGATCGAGGTCAGGCACTGTGTTCGAACCCTCTGGAGCTAATGGTGTCCAGTAGCCTAAGAAGCACAAGCTAGCTGCAAGCAGGTAGGTTTGCTTCTCTCCCCTCAGTCCCACGTAGCAGTGAGTCTGTTGCCAGCAGATCTCACTGAAAATAAAAAACCTAACAAATACTTTCTTTCTAGCAAGCTCAGGAGAGCCCACTAGGAGCACCCAGCTCTGGCCGGGCACAGATTCTAACTGAGGTCTGGAGGAGGGGCATAGAGGGAGGAGCCAGTGCACACCAGATAGTACCTAATCTTTCTTTTAGAGTGCCCAGTCTCCTGCGGAGCCCGTCTATTCCCCATGGTCCTTACGGAGTTCCCAGCATCCACTAGGACATCAGGGAAACATGCTTACTATCCTCTATATCCAGCAACTCATCCTCCTCTTGATCTGGGGCCATAGCTGCCCACTCTGCACCCTCATCCTCATCTTCTTCCAAAGAGGGGGTGGGAAGTTGGATGGGGGAAGGAGCTTGAAAGGGGGTGGGAGGTTACATGGGGGAAGCATGATCAGATTGAGTGGGGGATGGAGCATGAGGGGGGAGGGAGGTTCAGATGAGGCAGAAGTTTAAGGGGGAGGGAGGTTCAGAAGGGCTTGAAGTTTGATGGGGAGGGAGGTTCAGAGGGGGTTAAAGTTTGTGGGGGGAGGGAGTTTCAGAGGGGGTTGAAGTTTGAGGGGGGGTTGAGAGGGAATGGAAGATTGATGGGGGAGGGTGTAGAAGATTGAGGAGGGGAGGGTGGTTGAGAGAGGGTGGAAGATTGAGGGGGGAGGGAGTTTGATGGGGAGATCGATCTTAAGGGGTTGCGGGCCTTTGTTGAGGGGAGGGACTGCCACACTGCTGCCTCCCACTCCTTTGTGCTCTGCATAAGGAGAGAGGAACACAGTTATGTTATTTTTGAAACATTAACTTTTTGAAAAAATACAACCACATTAGCTACTCTATAATGCACAATTAAAAAATGTGTTTTTGTTAGTATTGTACCATTGTGTAAGCAATATAATAAATGTTAATCGGAAAGTACAAATGGATTATAAATACATTGTTTAATTGTGTAAACCATAGGTCTGCAAACTCGGTCCTCATTACCCCACACAGTGCATGTTTTGCGGGTAACCCAGCAGGTGCACAGGTGTATTAATTACTCACAGATACATTTTAATTGGTCCGCAGGTGGAGTTAATTATTTCACTTGTGATTCTGTGAGGAGACCTGCAAAATATGCACTGTGTGGGGTAATGAGGGCCGAGTTTGCAGACCTATGGTGTAAACAAAATAATTGTATTTACACATACATTAGCACTATCTACAGCCTAAACAACATACACACATTTATGAATCAAAAGGAGATTTATGGTAAGACTTACCATTGCTAAATCTCTTTCTGTGATGTACACTGGATTCCACAGGGAATAACATTGGGGTGTAGAGTTGGATCTTGATCCGAGTCACCAACAGGCTATAGCTTTGACTGTTCCCAGGATGCACTGCACTGCCTCCTCTATATCCCCGCCTTCAGGTACTGGAGCTCAGTTTTGTTAACCAGTCCAATTCAGTAGCAGGTAAAAGAGATGACAGTAGTTAGTAGCAACAGATAACCACATTCTCACAACAGGAGAAGGTACCAGCAGCTAATGCATACAAACCCAAAGAAGCTATGTGCGTCAGGGTGGGCGCCCTGTGGAATCCAGCGTACCTCGCAGAAAGAGATTTAACAATGGTAAGTCTTACCATAAATCTCGTTTTCTGCAGTGGGGTACACTGGTATTCCACAGGGAATAACATAGGGGATGTCCTAAAGTAGTTCCTCATGGGAGGGAACACACTATAGCACGAACAAGAACCCGTCCTGGGAAGCGGAAGTATCAAAGGCATAGAACCTGATAAATGTGTTCACTGAGGACCACGTAGCCGCCTTGCACAATTGTTCTAGGGACGCGCCACGGTGGGCCGCCCAAAAAGGTCCAACAGACCGAGTAGAATGGGCCTTGATAGTAGCAGGATCTGGAAGTCCAGCCTGTACATAAGCTTGTGCAATCACCATTCTAATCAATGTGGCCAAGGTCTGCTTATTCGCAGGCCAGCCACGTTTGGGAAAACCAAAAAGGACAAAGAGAGAATCAGATCTCCTAAGAGAGGCGGTTCTCTCCACATATATACGGAGAGCCCTTAACACATCCAAAGACCATTCTTTGGAGGACAAACCAGGAGAGATGAAGGCCGGAACCACAATCTCCTGGTTAAGGTGGAAAGACGACACCACCTTAGGCAGATAACCAGGGCGAGTTCTAAGTACCGCACGTTCATGGTGAAAAATCAGAAAGGGTGACCGACAGGATAAGGCACCAAAGTCTGAAACCCTTCTAGCAGAGGCAATAGCCAGCAAAAATAAGACCTTAAGTGTAAGCCATTTAAGTTCCACAGACTCAAGAGGTTCAACCAGAGACTCTTGTAGGGCATCCAGAACAACCGACAAATACCAAGGAGCCACAGGAGGAACATAGGGAGGTTGTATCCGTAAAACACCCTGATTGAAAGTATGAACATCAGACAGAGTCGCAATTTTTCTCTGAAACCATACTGACAAGGTTGAAATATGAACCTTGAGGAAGGCCAGACGAAGGCCTAAGTCCAGGCCCTGTTGCAGAAAAGCCAAAAGTTTGGCAGTATTGAACTTTTATGCATCATAATTCTTAGCCGCACACCAGGTGAAGTAAGAATTCCAGACCCTATAATAAATCCGAGCCAAAGCTGGTTTACAGGCTTTCAACATAGTTTGAATGACCGCCTCAGACAATACTTTAGCTCTCAGAACTGAAGCTTCAATAGCCATGCCGTCAAAACCAGTCGATCAAGATCCTGGTAGACACAAGGGCCCTGAACGACGAGGTCTGGGCGTTGTGGAAGTAGAAGAGGACGCTCTATCGAGTGACCCTGCAGGTCTTAGAACCAATGCCGTCTGGGCCACGCTGGAGCTATTAGAAGTAGTAATCCTCCTTCTTGCTTGAACTTCCTTATTACCCTGGGCAAGAGTGACACTGGAGGGAACACATGTGGTAGCTGAAAGTTCTATGGAATTGCCAGTGCATCCACGAACGCTGCTTGAGGATCCCTTGTCCTTGCTCCGAAGACCGGAACCTTGTGATTGTGTTGAGACGCCATCAGGTCTACATCTTGTAGGCCCCACTTGTCCACTAGGAGTTGAACGACTTCTGGATGAAGGCTCCACTCCTCGGCGTGTACATCCTGATGACTGAGGAAGTCTGTTTCCCAGTTGAGGACCCCCGGAATGAACACTGACAATATGGCTGGCAGATGGCGTTCCGCCCATAGAAGAATCTTTGACACTTCCATCATCGCCATGCGGCTTCGAGTGCCGCCTTGATGATTTATGTATGCCACCGTGGTGGCATTGTCTGACTGTACTTGAACAGCACTGTTCTGTACCAGAGGCAGGGCCAGTTTCAGAGCATTGAACACTGCCCGCAACTCCAGAATGTTTATCGGAAGGATAAATTCCTCCCTGGTCCACCGACCCTGAAGAGAGTGTTGCTCCAACACCACACCCCAACCCCGCAGACTGGCATCCGTCGTTAGGAGGACCCAGTTGGAGATTCATAAGGGACAGCCCCTGCTCAATCGTTGGTCCTGGAGCCACCAGCTCAGAGACAGATGAACTTCCGGGGTCAAGGAAATCATGTGAGACCTGATCCGATGAGGCAGCCATCCCACTTGGAAAGGATTAACTGCTGCAGAGGGCGAGAATTAAATTGAGCGTACTCTACCATGTTGAAAGCCGACACCATGACGCCTAATATTTGCATCGCCGAGTGTATCGACACACAAGGGCGTGAGAGGAAGCATCATTTCCTGTCCTGAAGTTTCAGGACCTTCTCTGGAGACAAGAGCAACCGTTGGTTGTGTGTGTCCAGCAACGCCCCTCAGGTGCACCATGCTCTGCGCGGGAACCAGCGAGGATTTCTTCCAGTTGATGAGCCACCCGTGGGCTTGCAGGAGTTGGACCGTCAGCTCCAGATGATGGAGGAGAACCTCTGGGGAGTTTGCCAGGATCAACAAGTTGTCCAGATACGGCATGATCCTGATACCCTGACGGCGGAGTAGGGCCGTCATGACCGCCATGACCTTGGTGAAGATTTGCGGAGCCGTGGTCAGTCCAAAAGACAAGGCCTGGAATTGATAATGTAGGTTGCCAATAGCAAACCGCAGATATTGCTGATGCGGCATGGCAATAGGTATATGTAGGTAAGCATCCTGTATGTCCAGGGATATAGTCCTTAGGCTCCAAGACCATAACAATAGAGCGAAGAGTTTCCATAAGGAATTTGGATACCTTCACAAATTTGTTCAAAGACTTGAGGTTGAGAATGGGCCGTGAGGTTCCATTCAGTTTCGGAACAGCCATGAATAGTACCCCCTGCCTTTCTGAACCAGAAGCACTGGCACTATCACTCCTGTGTCCAGGAGGGATTGTATCACCAAATGTAGAGTTTTTGCGTTCAACGGATCTGAAGAGATATTTGTCGAGCAAAATTGGCGAGGGGGACGTTTCTTGAAAGAGATGGCGTATCCGTGAGTGACGACTTACCTCATCCAGGCATCTGAAGTGGTCTGTAACCATACCTGGGTGAACTGCAGAAGTCGGCCTCCCACCCTGGAAGCAGACTGACGGGTAGCCCAGCAACATTTAGGTTTGGGCATAAAGGTTTTGGAAGTGCGTGCCTGTTTTGGGTACGCCTGACCCTTTGCTTTACTTGGAGGTCGAAAGGAACGAAAGGTGGTACTTTTAGCCTTCAGAGCCGAAGGATTAGTACTCGGTAGACATGCAGTTTTAGCAGATGCTAAGTCAGCAACAATCTTGTTCAGATCTTCCCCAAAAAGGATGTTTCCCTTAAAAGGGATCACCTCCAAGATCTTTTTAGAGTCGAGATCCACAGACCAGGACCGCAACCACAGAATTCGGTGAGCCAGAATGGACGTAGTAGACGCTTTGGCTGCCAGCACACCGGCATCAGAGGCCGCCTCCTGAATGTAATGAGAGGCTGTGGTAATATATGAAAGACACTGTCTGGCATTATCAGAAAAATTAGAAGGTAGCTCCGCTTCAACTTCTTGAACCCAGGCTTCAATAGCTTTTGCAGCCCAAGAAGCTGCTATAGTAGGTCTATGCACAGCACCCGTAAGAGTGTAAATAGACTTCAAGCAACCATCAACATGCTTATCCGTCGGTACCTTCAGAGAGGTGACGGTAGTGACAGGCAGGGTAGAAGACACCACCAGATGTGCAAAATGTGAGTCCACCGAAGGTGGTGTTTCCCAATTTTTACTTAACTCTGCAGCGAGGGGATAATGAGCTAGCATATTTTTAGACAGGGAGAATTTATTTCCTGGAGACTCCCAGGATTCCTGACATATGTCAACTAAATGGTCAGAATGTTGCAAAACTAATTTAATAACCTTCTGACATTTGAACTTATCAGGTTTCTTAGATGTATCTGGAGGTTTAGTTCCATCATCGATCTGAAGAATCAGTTTGATAGCCTCCAAGAGGTCAGGAACGTCCACCTATGTTGTAGATTCCCCATCAGAAGCATCTGCATCAGTGTCTGGCCTGCTTAGATGACCCTTTGGTCCTAGGGGGTTGAGGGTCAGGCTTTTGTTTAACCAAAGACTGATTTAACTGCTGTAACTGAGTCGACAGAGGATTTACAACAGGGACAATATGTGATTGTACAGGCACAGGAGGTCCCACAGGGGGTGCAAGTCTCATTACTAGTGTAGTCAGTAAATTAGAAAGAGCAGCCCAAGTTGGGTCTTGGTGTGCCACCAGTGCTGCAGGCTGACCGAGGGGTACAGAACCTCCAATACCTGGACCCTCAGCTGGAATATTTTCCTCAGATAAATCCACGGCATCAGCACTGCATGACACAGGATCAACCACATCTCTCCCGCCCTGTTCCGCAGACATTATTGGAGAATGTAGCTCTAGGGTGATCTCCACGCCTGTAAAATGGTAAGAAAACGCTCCGCTCATCAGTACCATGAGTTCCGTGAGTACTGAGTTCTCTATCTGGAAAGTGAGACTTGCTAACGAGCTGCACTTGTGTTGCTTAACCTTCTGTGTGAATGCTAAATTCAGCAAGTCTCTTCATGCTGTCCAATGCTTCTGTACCAGGATCCACAAGTCCAGTGGTTACCAGATACAACTCCCTGTGCTCTCAGCCATTACTGTCTATCTCTGCAAACTTCCCTCCAAAACCAGTTATGGACTTCGCCATGACAGTTCCTGGTCAGCTGACCTTGCTGGGCCCAATATGGAATCACTTTCTCCTCATGTGACTCCCACATCCAGTCAGCAGTGAGCAAGAGGCATAAGTTCCAAATCCCAGCACTGGCAAGCTGTCAGTGGTTTGTTGTCTATCAGTCTGTAGTGAGCTCCTGCATCTATGCCTTGCTGGTTGCTTTCGCACCCGCCAAGTAGCTCTTAGCCTGTGCAGCTTAGCTGTGCTAGCATGTGGCTACCCACCACGATCTGGGTCACAGCAGCAGCATGTGACATCTCGCAGCCACCTTGGCCCGCCCCTGCAATGGTGCGGACACACCTGAGTTTTCTGGACTGCACCCCACCAATGGCATTCTAATGCCATTGGCATGCCCCCTCCCACCCCACGACCACCTCTGACTATCAATCAGGCAGGGGCAATCGCTCCAGCGAGATGCTTTAAACATTGTACTGAGACTTACTGGGAGTGCACACAAAAGCCTTCAGAGTGCGATCGCCTCTGAATCACCCCCAAAGTTCATTGACTACTACCATACATCACTGCATATGTCCGATCTCATCTGATCTTGGAAGCTAAACAGTGTTGTGCTGGGTTAGTACTTGGAAGGGAGACCTCCAAGGAATACCCAGTATTGTAGATCCCTATGAACTAATATGGATGCGTGACTTCGATACAACATGAACAGCAGTATCACCATCTTCTCTTCCTTCATATCTTTCAAGCTTTTAATTTTAACCTATGCGGTCTTGTAATAACGTCACGTGAATACCAGATAACCAGTGGAACATTATGTTAATTGACACAACACACTGCCTTAGAGCTCTGAGAAATATATAGTATTCTCAAAAACTGGTCCCTAGATCTTCCTGACTGACCTATTGTGGTCCTATTAATACTACAGATGTGCACCGGAAATTTTTCGGGTTTTGTGTTTTGGTTTTGGATTCGGTTCCGCGGCCGTGTTTTGGATTCGGACGCGTTTTGGCAAAACCTCCCTGAATTTTTTTGGGCGGATTCGGGTGTGTTTTGGATTCGGTGTTTCTTTTCAAAACCCCCTCAAAAACAGCTTAAATTATAGAATGTGGGGGTAATTTTGATCCTATAGTACTATTAACCTCAATAACCATAATTTCCACTCATTTCCAGTCTATTCTGAACACCTCACAATATTATTTTTAGGCCTAAAATTTGCACCAAGGTCGCTGGATGACTTAGCTAAGTGACCCAAGTGGCCGGCACAAACACCTGGCCCATCTAGGAGTGGCACTGCAGTGTCAGACAGGATGGCACTTAAAAAAATTGGCCCCAAACAGCAAATAATGCAAAGAAAAGAGAAAAAGAGGTGCACTGTGGTCGCTGGATGGCTAAGCTAAGTGACACAAACACCTCAATATCACAGGAATTATTCGTTCTAATCAATGGTATTATTGGTCCAAATCACTGGAAGAAAATGACAAAATCACTGGAATTATTCATTCTAATCAATGGTATTAATGGTCCAAATCACTGGAAAATGACAAAATCACTGGAATTATTCGTTCTAATCAATGGTATTATTGGTCCAAATCACTGGAAGAAAATGACAAAATCACTGGAATTATTTGGCAAGATCACTGTAATTAATAATTATAAATCACTGATATTAATTGGTAAAATCTCGCTATCGCCTGCCTAGTGAAGTGGAATCTAGATGGCATTTTGTACCGGGGACACAATAACTTCATCAATTGTCTAAATCCCACTGCACTAATGGCGGAAACGGGCACACGTCTAACAGCGCACTGATTATACTGAGAACTGATTATACTGATCACTGATGATACTACGGAGAACTGAAACTGAGCAGCGAGAACAGCACTGGACTATTGTACTGTAGTATACTGGTCACCACAATGCAGCACTGACACTGAGCACAGATATTAAGCACTGATCAGGATACTAGAAGTGACACAGCTGCAAGATACAGCAATGGCCTACTGTACTGTACTACTATATACTGGTGGTCACCACAATGCTGCACTGTACAACTATATACTGGTCACAACAATGCAGCAGATATTGAGCACTGATCAGGATACTAGAACTGAGTCTGACACTGAGCTGCAAGATACAGCAATGGCCTACTGTACTGTACTATATGTATACTGCTGGTCACCAAAATGCTGCACTGTCCTGCTATATACTGCTCACAACAATGCAGCACAGATATGGAATGGATACTTGCAGTGACACAGAGCTGCAAGATACAGCAATGGCCTACTGTACTGTACTACTATAATTAAATACTGGTGGTCCCCACAATGCAGCACACTGAGCACAGATATTACCAGGTGTATCTCACACATCGCTCAGTACAGATTATAGGATGTATAATTACCAGGTGTATAACACACGTCGCACAGTACAGTATACAGGGTGTATAATTAATTACCAGGTGTATCACACACATCGCACAGTACAGTATATAGGGTGTATAATCCCCAGGTGTATCTCACACATCACACAGTACAGTATATAGGGTGTATAATCCCCAGGTGTATCTCACACATCGCTCAGTACAGTATACAGGGTGTATAATCACCAGGTGTATCACAAACATTGTACAGTACAGTATACAGGGTGTATAATCCCCAGGTGTATCTCACACATCACAGATTACAGGATGTATAAAATCACCAGGTGTATAACACACATCGCACAGTACAGTATACATACTGGTCACAACAATGCAGCAGATATTGAGCACTGATCAGGATACTAGAAGTGACACATAGCTGCAAGATACAGTTATGGCCTACTGTACTGTACTATATGTATACTGCTGGTCACCAAAATGCTGCACTGTCCTACTATATACTGCTCACAATAATGCAGCACAGATATGGATAGTATACTTGACACAGAGCTGCAAGATACAGCAATGGCCTACTGTACTGTACTACTATAATTATATAATGGTGGTCCACACAATTCAGCAAACTGAGCACAGATATTTGCAGCACACTGAGCACAGATATGGAGCATTTTCAGGCAGAGAACGTAGATATTTTCAGCACACTGAGCACAGATATTTGCAGCACACTGAGCACAGATACGGAGCTTTTCAGGGAGAGAACGCAGCCATGTCCTCTCGTTCAATCTCCAATGCACGAGTGAAAATGGCGACGATGCGTGGCTCTTTATATAGGATATGAATCTCGCGAGAATCCGACAGTGGAATGATGACGTTTGTGCGCGTTCGGGTTAACCGAGCAAGGCGGGAAGATCCGAGGCTGCCTCGGAACAGTGTAAAATAGGTGAAGTTCGGGGTGGTTCGGATCTCAACGAACCGAACCCGCTCATCTCTAATTAATACAGATTTTCTGTACTTGTCTGTGTGAAATAGATGCAATACTGACTGTGTCTGCATCTTTTCAGCTCACTCTAAACTTAGATGGACCAGAACATATGTTGTTTTTAACGTTTGTCATGAAGGTTGATTGTTAGAATGTTTTCCAGTTGACAGGATATGGACTCATTTTAGTAATTAATAATAAAAGTTACATTTTATAATTTTTCTAATACTGAATGGTATTTACCAAATGTATGTGAGTGAGCCCACACAAGAGTCTACTTCTTCTTTGCTATGTTTGTTAACATACTCACCTCTGACTCAGGGCACACCAACAAGTGGAGATAATAAGGAACTAATTCTTGCCTTTACATTTGCCCCAATCTTGGTTCTCAGATTATCATTAAAATAATTTTAGTACTGCGGAATCACAAACCTTTTCCTGCAGATTTAGTAACTGATAAACATACTGTAGTTACATAGTTAGTGAGGTTGAAAAGAGGCAAAATGCCCATCGGGTTCAACCTGTATTCTGTGTTAAGCTGTGCATATTATAATGCACATGCTAACGTAACTGTTTAGTATCAATTGACAACTATGGTTCTTACCAATCCCAGATATATAATGTCACAATGTTAAGAGCTATAGCCCTGGATACTTTTTTCAGTAAGAAATTTGTCCAATTCTTTTTTAAATTCATTTACAGAGTCCGCCATTATTACCTGTTCCGGCAGGGAGTTCCAAATCTTTATTGCCCTTACCGTGAAGAACCCTTTCCTACTTTGTTTATGGAATTTTATCTCCTCTAGCCTCAGCGAGTGCCCACGTTTCTTATTCAGAGTTCTTTTAATAAGCAAATCCCCTGCTAACTCCTTATAGTGACCCTTTACATATTTGAAGATATTAATAATGTCTCCTCTTAGACACCTCTTTTCTAGTGTATAATTATTTAACCTAGTAAGCCTTTCCTCGTACCCCGGAGACTCTAACCCTTTAATCAATTTAGTAGCTCGCCTTTGAACTCTTTCTAGCTCCCCTATATCTTTTTTATAATATGGTGCCACAAATTGAACACAATATTCCAGGTGGGGACGCACCAAAGATTTGTACAGTGGCAGGATTACATCCTCGTCCCTCGTCTCAATGCCCCATTTTATGCAAGCAAGCACTTTAGTTGCCTTCTTTGCTGCATTTTGACATTGTGCACTGTTATCTATGAGCACCCCAAATCTTTTTCCACCACAGTTACCCCTATATATCCCCCATTTAGAGTGTAGGATGCAAATGTGTTTTTTAACCCAAAATGCATTACTTTGCATTTCTCTATATTGAACTTCATTCTCCATTTAGACGCCCAGGTTTCAAGGTAATTAATTCAGAAAATTACGTGGATTCTCTACAAAATGACTTATTTAAAATAAGTCATTTTGTAGAGAATCCACATAATTTTCTGAATTAATTACCTTACACAGTTTAGCATCATCTGCAAAGATTGACACTGTGATTTCTAGGCCTATTCCTAGATCATTGATAAATATACTGAACAGTAGCGAGCCAAGTATGAACCCTTGCGGTATTCTGCTGACTACTGGTGCCCAGCTAGAGAACATCCCATTGACCACTACACGTTGTACTCTGTTATCCAGCCAATTACTTATCCATTTACAAATAATATATCCTAGGCCAAGTTCCCTTAATTTGATGATCAGTCTCCTGTAAGACACTGTATCAAAGGCTTTTGCAAAATCTAAATAGACCACATCCACTGCTTTTACCTGGTCAAGCTTCTTGCTCACTTCCTCGTCGAAGCTAATTAAGTTAGTTTGACATGATATGCCCCTCACAAACCCATGCTGTCTTTTGCTAATAATTTTAGTAGTATGCAGATAATTCTCTATGCTATCCCTCAAAATTCCTTCCAATATTTTACCCACTATAGAGGTTAAACTAACTGGTCTATAGTTACCAGGATTATCTTTAGTTCCCTTTTGAAATAAGGGCACTACCTCAGCTATGCGCCAATCCTTTGGTACCATGCCTGATCTAACAGAACTAAAGAAATTCAAGTATAGGGGTTTTGCTAGCTGTGACCTAAGCTCCATAATAACCCTCAGATGAATGCTATCTGGGCCTGGTGAGTTTTTAATCTTTATTTTGCTTAGTCTCTCCAGGACTATTTCCTCACTTAAAAGCGTATCAAGCCAAGAGTCATTATCTTCACTATCGTTATGCTCTATTCTCACCGTCTGATCCTCCCTGGTGAATACTGAGGAAAATAAATTGTTTAGTATTTCCGCTTTTATTTTGTCACCGTTTATCAAAGCTCCCAGTTCATTTTTTAATGGGCCTATGCTCTCATGTTTATGTACTTCGAATTTTTTTTAGGGTTGGTTTTACTCTCTACAGCAATTTGCTTTTCGTTTACAATTTTAGCTGCTCTTATTACTTTTTTTGCATCTTTTGTTGTATTCCTTATAATACAGGAATGACTCCTCCCCACCATTGGATTTAAATGTTTTGAAAGCACGCCTCTTTTTAGCCATTGCTACTTTGACCTCCTTGTTAAGCCACATTGGTTTGTGTTTAGTACTCCTGCATTTACTGCTCATGGTAATGAATTTGTGAATATTGCTATCAAGCAACCCTTTTAAAACATCCCACATTTCCGTTGTGCCTTTACTTTGAAACAAAACTTCCCAGTCAATGTCGTTTAGTGCCCATGTTAGCATATTGAAGTTAGCTTTAGTAAAGTTAAATATTTTGGTTGATCCCTTATAGGTATGTTTCTTGAAACTGATGTCGAATGTGATCATATAGTGATCACAGTTTTCCAAGGTCTCCCCAACACTATTGTTTGATATAATGTCCACATTATTGGTAAAAACTAGGTCCAGAATAGTTTTACCTCTAGTTGGGTCCTCTAATAATTGAGTCAAGTATTGATTCTTTAATGTATTTAAGAATCTGCTGCTCCTAGTTTTTATACATGAATCGTTACTCCAATTTATATCAGGATAGTTAAAATCCCCTAACACTAGGATGTCCACCATTCCTGCAGCATTTTCAATTTGCTGTAAGGGTTGTTCCTCCTCATGTATGCTAATATCTGGTTGCTTGTAGCATGTGCCAATGACTAGTTTCTTTGCATCAGTGCCCCCACTAGTGATCTCAACCCATAGCGACTCTACGTTATCCCCAGTCCCCTCATAAATTACATCTATTAAGTTTGATTCAAGAGATGGTTTAACAAAGAGACATACCCCTCCTCCCCTTATGGTAGACCTGTCCCTCCTGAAAAGAGAATGTAAACACTGGTTTACGTACAGGACTAAAAGCAACACTTTATAAAGACATTCCATGCACTTTAAATGAAGCCACTGCGGCTGCTATACTTAATCCACAACCTATGTACTTATTACACCATTAGCATACAGAGTCCCGTACCGTGTACGGACTTTGCGTACACACGCCGTGCTGACTGTACAAAGTACACACAGCGCACACACACCCAAAGATACAACGTGAACCCTTAACAGCTATGCATGTGATAGTAACACTTTAAACCTTAGCAGGGAAAGGAAGACACGACACCAGATTGTATTTAACTGCTGGGTTCTGACACCACAGCATATTATTACTGAAAGGGGGTTACAATCACAAAGCAATACAATACAAGAGAATAATGGCTACAGTCAATGGTACATACTTGTTTGGATTTCGCCGCGCTACCCAGTCTGGTCCTCGGTCATCTAGATAGATAACTTTGAGAGTCTTGTGTGACCAGGCCTGCAGCTGGCTCCTTTTATACAATCTTCCAAAACTTAACACAATGGATACTGTAATCTCTTTGTCCATTGGACACAGGGATTGTCATTTACAGTACAGGAGAGGTCATAGGTTGGTTTGAATAGGTGGGCGATGTCTGTTCAAGATGCACTTGTGGGTGGTCTCCTCTGGGTTCCCACCGCATACCTAATGTACAGTAAATACAGTTTATATCTATATTCTGCTCCTGCACATAACTATTCGCAGGAACGTGCGATCTTCTGCAAACCAACACCGGAATATTACCCTTAAAATACCCTACAGCTGGATACCAAACACCACCTTATAACCTTGTTCTGTCCCCTCCTATCCTGTAAAGGTGAATCCCTTTGTTCTGATACCATTTAAACTGTTGTAACTTGCTGGTGTGATGCAGGGGGACTATGTGCACATTGTGCACTATTTGATTAAATAAGTAATGTGTTTTGATAGCTTTTCCATGCATTCACAAACTCTACCGTAAATACTCATACCACGCGCTAATGCGCAGGACCGCGGGAGCGACCATATGCAAATTGCGGATATGCGCACGTCAGAACAAGTGCACGCTGGAAGGCCATCTGTGTGTAGTTTGTACGTGATGTGTGTACTGCAATATTTTTCGACTTTCACAGTAACCAAAAACTGCCACTACCTAATCAATAAACAGAAAAATATCTATACAATATCTACAGAAGCTTGGATGGTCAGGGGAGAGTTGTAGGTGGGAAATGTATGACCTAGTGGGATAGTAAAAGCATATATTTATGAATCCATGTCTGAGGGACATGTATCATCGTGCCATATATGTTCGATATAAGCTTCGAGGTATTGCGAAGTATACATTAAATCCTTCTCATCCCGTATTAAGGGTCTGTAAATGGGCCAATAAACACTACCGAGCTCTTTTCGGCTTCTTGTTCCAACAAATGGGGTGCACATTTAGTTGATGATACATGGAGGGGGAAACACATGTGAGTGCTAGTATATGTGGATATCACCTGTCGACTATGTGTGCCATTAGCTGGAGGTTGCAGAGATGAAGATAAGACACATATATAAAAATACATTCACATAAACATTTTGGGTAGGGCTGATGTCTTTTCCGGATGGATGTATCTGGGCAGAGGGGGAGACAAAATAAAAAATGGGTGAAAGAAACAGGCCATGAAATTCATTTGCAATCCTTATCATAACACTGTCTCTATGGATGGGTCATAAATTAAATCTGCTGCTATAACAGCGCCCTCTCTCCTTAGACTCATCAAATTTGTGCCGTGCTTGCGCCGCATTAGAATTTGAACACACCTAAATATCGAACCAATAATTATGATGACTCCCAGGATTCAAAGGAGAAACTCCCCACACTCATAATGACATTCTGAGCACACTCTCCTAAACCTGAGAACCATTTGCATGGGTTCAACCATGAGATCCAGCCGGTCAGTTCATTACTCACAGTCGCTAAGGTAAGGTTGTGCTTCCTCCTGAACTCCCACTTCAACTGCAAGATATCGTCCATCTTTTGATCGATAATATCCGTTGGGTCGTCAGTGCTGTTTGTAATATAAGTACAGCACTTCACACCATATTGAGTTGCCAGAGTAACACAGTACCCACCTGTCACAGCTGTGACATAATTAAGGACCATCCTGTGCTGAATCAGTTCCTTCTTATAAGCTTGTAACTCCCTTCCCATATACCTGAAGGTGTCGTCATACATCTCAGTGATATTATCTATCAAGTTCACTAGCGCATGGATATACTTATAATTTATAGTTCCTCTGGCAGTACGGGTAATGTCTAATGCGAGAAGGAACTGAATCCCGGTGGATTCGTGGATCAAATCAGAGGCTGCGTGCTCTGCCCTATCTATGAGGTGTCTCTTGATGATGTGTTCGTAGTGAGTATGAGTATAAGGAGCCTGAGCACTGCGGTGAACGTCTTTCATTTTATCATGGGTTATGGTCATGACCTCTGGTAGTACTCTCCCAATATAACCCAATCCCTCTGAGCTCGGGGCAAGCCACTTGTACGCCTTCCTCCCACATATGAAATAGGCATCATCTGGGAGAACATAGGGGACAAAATATAACATCACCATATTACAAATTTTCCAAGTAAAGAAACCAATCCCTAGTTCTCCCATCTGCTCAGTACACGTATCGGGCTGGATGATATGAGCACAATACCCTGGATACTTTTCCAACCCACATGGTCTTGCTTCCACGAGTATACCTATACCGAAAATACCTCCCACTGTTGGCTATTTGGCGTACAAGTTCAGAGTCTATGGGTATCCTATCAACTCTGTATGAAAAGGTCATTGTCTGGATATTCCACGTCACTTCCCAATTTCCCGGTTTTTGGTAATTGGAAATATTAAAACACAATAAGGACCTGTCTACATGATACTTGGTGGAGCTTCAAACTAGGGGGCCTAGAGATATTGAATTTCTTGTCCACCAGTCTCCCACCCCGTAATTCGAGTACCTCATCTATTGCTAAAGGGTATGGTACTAACCCTGACTTACTCTGACCTTGTGGTACTTGTGAGCACACCCAGCATTCTGTCTGGTTTAAGACCTTACCCACTAGTGAGTGGTAATCACTCAACGGATGGCGGTCCATGTCGATATTAAGGTTGGACTGGCATCTCTGGATGCACCCATCCTCTACTATGTTCTCACAATTCCTACAAATACAATATTCATCAGACAATAACCCTCACAGTGCCTCCGAGCTCCCTGACTACCAGAGCGCTTACTGATGCCAGCCTTTACTAAAGTGATGTGCTGCTCCTGAGATCCTACAAATTCATACTCGCCATCATAACCCATTCCAGATCTCTGCTCGACCTCTCTGGGACCCTCACCAAAACAAACTGTCCTGATCAAAACCAGAATTACCAACAGAACCCGAAACGCAGTCTCTTGTGATCGATCCATTTCGTTAGGGGAAAGGAGGAAAATAAGAAGGAGAAAAGAAAGGAAAATGCAGGGGGAGGTGAAAAAAGAAAATGGTGCGACAACCGTTCTAAATCTTGTTACTCTCTGTGCTCAGATGCCCTTCAACAGTTCTGCCTCTCAACTTTCCCAGAACAAACACTCCAGTGATACGAGATTCTCTACACTCTGCTCTTTGTCAAGAGTTCTCTCCGGGTCAGCGACCTTCTTGCAGTGGAACGAATGGACCCAAGTCTCTCTTTCGGCGACCTTCAATGCTGTCGTGCTGGTTAACAAGACTTGGTATGGTCCTTCCCACCTGTCTATGAGGCAACCTGAGCGTAAGAATTTTAGAATCATCACATAATCCCCAGACTCAATGTCATGACAATTACTGTTCGGTAGGTCAGGGATCACCAGCTTTAAATTTCTTTGTTGATTTCTCAGCTGCTGGCTCATCCCAACCAAATATTTCACAGTCACTTCATTATTACATTTCAAATCATCCTGGGGGTCTATCATTACATGAGGTTGTCGAACAAAAAGAATTTCAAAGGGTGATAAGTTAGGGGGAGACCTGGGAGTGGTTCTGATGCTGTACAACACTGGTGGCAAAGCTTCTGGCCACGACAATCCAGTCTCAGCCATTAATTTGCTCAGCTTGTTCTTAATAGTGCTGCTCACTCTCTCTACATTTGCACTTGCCTGTGGACGGTACGGAGTATGCAGCTTGCTATTAATTCCCATCAGTTTGCACATGAGCTGAAAGACTTCACCTGTAAAATGGGTACCCCTGTCACTTTCAATTATTCTAGGGATACCATATCTACACACAAATTCCTGCACAATTTTCTTTGCAGTGAACGTAGCAGTATTTTTGGCAGCAGGGAACGCTTCTACCCAGTTGGAAAATACATCAATACAAATTAACACATGTTTCAAATTCCTACAGAGTGGTAACTGTATGAAGTCGATTTGTATTACCTGAAAAGGTCCGTCTGATGGAGGGATATGGGATGGCTCTGTTGGTATTGTCTTTCTAATGTTCTTCCTCAAGCAAGTAAAGCATGTCATTGCTCTCTTACCTGCATGAGAAGAGAATCCTGGCGCACACCAGTAGGCTCTTACCAATTTGCACATACCTTCTTTGCCCAGATGAGTCAGACCGTGTGCCGCCTCAGCTAGGCTTGGAAGATATGCTTTGGGGGCCACCGGCTTACCTTGTCCACCTGTACACAGTCCTGAGGACTCCTGGCCATACCCCTTTGCCCTCCAGACTGCCTTTTCCTGTAGGGAACACAAATTTTGCATTTCAATTAATTGTTGTGTGTTGATCGTGTTAAATGTCATCAGTGATGTGATGTTCGTTTGTATGGGGGTGCTTGCTGCTGATTTAACAGCTTCATCTGCCCGGCTGTTACCAAGTGAAATTGGGTCTTGGTTGTAAGTGTGTGCTTTGCACTTGATAACAGCCACTCTGTCTGGTTCCTGTATTGCTGTCAAAAGCCTTTTGATGTGGGACGCATGCGCTATAGGTGTGCTAGCTGCCATCATGAAATTTCTGAGGCGCCATAGGGCCCCGAAATCATGCACTACTCCAAAGGCGTACCTAGAATCTGTGTATATATTAGCTGACTTACCCTTGGCCAATTCACACGCTCTGGTTAGGGTGACCAGCTCAGCAACTTGTGCTGAGTGCAGTGGGCCCAGGGGTTCAGCTTCTATAATACCTTCGTCATCTACAACTGCATATCCAGTGCACAAGTCTCCCGATTCTGTCTGTCTGTGGCAACTACTGTCAGTGTAGAAGGTAAAGTCTACTCTTTCCAGTGGGTTGTCACTGATGTTATGTCTCGCTGTGAAAGTCTGATTCAGGTATTCCATACAATCATGCGTATCAGTGTCTGCACTAAATCCTCCTTCACCAACATTCTCATCCTCCACCCTTTGTGCCTGTCCAGGCACACTTGGCAAGTAAATTGCAGGATTTAGTGAGCTGCATCTCTTAATGGTGATGTTTACCGGGGCCATCAGTGATAATTCCCACTTTGTAAACCGAGCAGATGAGACATGTCTGGTTTGGGCTGAGTTCAGTAAGGCTGATACTGCATGAGGTGTATGAATGGTCAGGTCATGTCCTAACACTACGTCCTCACTTTTACTTACCAGCAAAGCTATTGCTGCAAAACTTCGCAAGCAAGTGGGGAGAGACCGCGCTACAGTGTCCAACTGGGCACTGTAGTAAGCTACCGGTCTGCTGGCATCACCATGTCTCTGCGTTAAAACGCCTGCCGCGCACCCTGCACTTTCTGTACCGTACAATTCAAAGGGCTTCTCATAATCTGGCATATCTAATGCAGGTGCCTGTGATAGGCACTGTTTGAGTCTCTCAAATGCCTTTTCGGACTCATCTGTGTGCGAGATCCGTTCTGGTTTGTTGAAGAGACCATTTCTTGCAAAGATAAAGCCAGTATAGAGAACCCTGGAATCAATTTTCGACAGTACCCACACATTCCAAGGAAAGTGCGGATCTGTTGCTGCGTTTGTGGCAGAGTCATGTCGCGAATCGCCTGTATTCTATCAGCAGTGAGGTGTCTAAGTCCTTGAGTCAAGCAATGTCCCAAATATTTGACCCTGGTCCGGCACAACTGCAACTTATCCTTTGAAACCTTGTGTCCCGTTTGGGAAAGATGAAACAGAAGCTGTTTCGTGTCTTTCAAGGATGATTCGAGTGAGTCAGAACACAACAATAAGTCATCAACATACTGTATTAGTACTGATCCACTCTCAGGTTGAAAGGATTGTAAACAGTCATGCAAAGCCTGGGAGAAAATACTTGGGCTGTCAATGAACCTTGGGGGAGACGAGTCCAGGTGTACTGTACTCCCCTGTATGTAAAGGCAAAAAGGTACTGGCTGTCAGGGTGCAGAGGGACAGAAAAGAAGGCAGAACAGAGGTCAATGACAGTGAAGAATTTTGCAGTAGAGGTAATTTGCATGAGGATGACAGCTGGATTGGGCACTACGAGAAATTGTCTCTCAACTATCTTGTTTATCCCCCTTAGATCCTGCACTAGCCTGTAACCCCTCCCCCCACTCTTTTTCACAGGGAATATGGGACTATTGGCAGTGCTGGACGTCCTGACTAGGATGCCCTGCTCTAGCAGCCGCTCTATGACAGGGTACACTCCTAACTCTACCTCTGGCTTCAGAGGATACTGAGGGATTTGTGGAGCTATCCTGCCATCTTTTACTTGTACTACTACTGGAGCTACATTCGCCATCAATCCAGTGTCTTGTCCATCTTTGGTCAAAAGGGAACCCGGTATTTGTGAGATCATTTCCTCTACCTTTGATGGACACTCGTCTATAACAGTAGAATGCGACATTAGCCTTTGAGGGGTGTCAAATATATCTTGCACTTCTTGAGCGTGGTTCTCAGGTATATCCAAGAAGACACCCTCAGGAGTACAATATGTGACACACCGCATTTTACACAATAAGTCTCTGCCGAGTAGAATAGTTGGAGCTGATGCAGCCAGCAGAAAAGAATGTTTGGTTTGCAAGGGCCCTATCGTAATCTCTGCAGGTCTACTCAAAGGGTATTGTTGCACCGTTCCTGTTAATCCCATTGCTCGAATCATTTTTCCCGTGGTCTTTATACCTGATGTGGTATTCAACACTGACCTGGCCGCCCCTGTATCTACAAGAAATTGTAATGGTACACCAGCTACATCAAGCGTGGCTTCAGGTTCACTACCAAGGCTAGCAATCAATTTCACTGGCTGCAGACTACAGGTGTGGCCCAACCCCTATTGTGTATGGGTATCCTCTCGCAGCGCATTGGCAGCTACAATATGTGAGGGGGGTAGCTGAGAATTTTCGGAGGTCTGACAATCTCTCCTTGGTGGGTACCTCCTTGTTTCCCCTCTATGTCGCTCATAATCTCTTCTATATGGTCCCTGATCCCAATTATGTGAGTTGTAGTGTGGTTCATATTCTGGTCTAGGGGGTCGGTATATGTTATGTGTACCTTTATTCCTACAGTCCCTTGCAAAATGTCCTTCCTTTTTACAATAGAAGCATATTATTGACTGTGACTTCCCATCAGGGGTCTGGGGTTTTGGCTGATGTGGTTTTGTTGTAAGAGCATTTATACATACTGTCATCAGCTTATCCCCCTGAGACTCCCTGTGATTACTGATGTTCCGGTCATGCTTGATAGCGGATTCTCTCAGTGCAGCCACCGAGATACCTCTCCAGTTAGGTAGAGAGGTTTGTACCCTTGTTCTTAATGCCTCCTTAACCCATCCATTAATACAGTAACAGCTACCTCCCTGTGATGCACATTATCTTTGATGTCCTCGATCCCAGTGTATCTAGACATTTCCTGCAGTGCCCGATGGAAATATTCGGATGCCGTTTCACCTTCCCTTTGTCTTATGGAGAAAATGTTATTCTATTTGACAACAGTAGGGAAATATACTCCTAATTGCAGATTGATTTGCCGTACATTCTCCTGATTGTATTCATCAGTGAGAGGTACTTCTGCATCTAACTTACTGTCTGCTATAAATTTCGTGATGTCAATATTTGAAGGTAAACACACTCGTAGCACTGTTCGACAATCTTTATTTGTAGGCTCATGGGCGTTACCTAACTCTTTAATGAATTCTGGCATCCGACTAGATCTTTCCTGGGATCGGGAAATTCAGACATAATTGACCTTAACTCTGCCCGGGACCAGGGACAATGCATGGCAATGTTCCTGATGGGAGTTACTCCCTGATTGTCAGTTTTCCTGTTGGGGACTGCAATTACCCTGACAGGATTTAATTCAATTACATCCTTCTGGTTTGATTCTACAATGTGGGGAGCTATAGTTTCTGCATAGTGTATGGTACCATACTTACCTGTGGACACGACCTCACTTATCCCTCCGCTAGTGGGCCTTGCTACTACTCTTGATGGTTGGGCCTTGCCCACTTGAGTATCTTGTATGGTGGCTGCTAGAGAGAGTGCCGATATCGTGCTGGGATCATCTTCCTGCTCACAATCCTGAGGAAAATTTAAAATGGGATACAGCTGGCAAGGGTTAGCATTAGTACATTTATCAATCACATTCCTATCTTGTACCAATTCACCATTGCTTGTAGCCACTTTCTCCCCAACAATATATGGTGGTGGTGGTGCGGTCACCATTGTTTTCCCGCTAGGTTTGGAACCTGCTGCATGAGCTAATTCCCTTTGCACATCCCCCTCTTGCTGCCATAATTTTAAACAATCTGTATGTCTAATTCTTTGTTTTCTGGATTTTATCAGACATATCCTTATCCTTAAGTTCTGCAGTACCTCCGGTTCAAAGCTGCCCACCTTAGGGAATGGTACCCTATCTTTGTCAGTCATACGTAACCATTCATTGCAAAAAGCCTCCGTGTGCGAACCATGCTTTTCACACATAATAAACCTTGCTGACCCTCTCGGTCGCAATTCCCCTCCCCTTAGAATGTAAGCTCTCACGAGTAGGGCCCTCTTCCCTCATGTGCTTATACTTTTCTTACTTTAATAATCCTCAACTGCCCAGATCCCGCAGTTTTTTGGCCACCTGGAACTTATCTCTATGTTTACTGGTGTAGTTATGCTTAGTTGCCCTGTACTTGTCCTATATTGTCTTCAACTGTAAGTCACTGCTTTCCTGTTTTGATTATGTGCATATGTACTCTGTAATTGGGCGCTGCGGAACCCTTGTGGCGCCTTATAAATAAAGGATAATAATAATAATAATTCTGACCTTCTCGGTCCCGAGTCTGACCTTCTCGGTCCCAACTCTTCTTCAGCCTGAACCCTAGCTACCAAACGCCCACTGCTTGTGCAATTGGATCCCATCACGGACTTTTTGCAAATAAACGCAATCCCCAATGCACACCGCAGATAGACGGTGAAAGACACCTAGCGATTTCAGTCGCTCCTTCTCCGCTGAGTACCACGACTCACTCCAATAGGGAACATCGCGTACCCAGTGAGGCCCTATTGGTTTCTATTTACTGGAAGTGTTAGGAGTGACTAACCTTTTCCAGTAAATATCTGCCGCTGGAGATTTTCCTGAGAGAGACCAGCGAAAACTCCCTATACACTTTTTATACACAAATCACGCTTGCGTATGCTCTATACAGCGCTAATGATACCGCGATTTTACGCAAAAGCTTGTAAAAGGGGTATCAAGTTGCGCTATGTATCGCACCCACAAACGCGTGGTCCAATCGCACAGCGTATAGGTACTTGTTACCTATCTGCCGTACAACCATGGGTCAATGTACAAACTGTGACCCTCAGCTCGGAGCGTAACAAAAAACCTTTATACTTCAATACTACACAATGCACAATTCCCTATTACGCTCCTCTGCAAATCTCCTCACGATTTGCGTATTAAACCTTATACTAACGTGAGTCAGCCGCCTCACGCCACCACAATACGGGATCCCGAATTCCCTGGGATCAATATCCACTCACTCCTACGTTCGCTCACTCAAATACACTTTGTTTTTTTCTTTACAGAAGATTTCAATTCATTCAGATAGGCAGCTTTACCCCAGAGGCAATACGGCTTAAACAAAAGTTTTAGTCTTATGGCAACAATGTGAGAGGGTATGCAAAGTATGGGTGTCTTTTGTGTACGCTATTTGGCGCCAAAAAATTTCACAGATTTTTAAATAGCTTTTTTCCTGTTGTTTTACGGGTTCTACCAGCTCCTCTGCAAACCATACAGAGCAGACGTCATTTAATTAGCACACAAGTAGGGTTTTCAGCGTATCCATCGACCAAGAAAAGGTTACGTAGGATACTTTCTTTCCGCCCTTTGCTGATAGATTAAGTCTGCTATGACCTGTTAGGCTGTGAGCATGTGGAAAATCGGATGAGCCCCCAATTGTAAATGCTGGTTTACGTACAGGACTAAAAGTAACACTTTAAAAAGACATTTCATACACTTTAAATGAAGCCACTGGGGCCGCTATACTTAATCCACAACCTACGTACTTATTACACCATTAGCGTACAGAGTCCCGTACCGTGTACGGACTTTGCGTACACACGCCGCGCTGACTGTACAAAGTACACACAGAGCGTATACACCCAAAGATACACCGTGAACCCTTAACAGCTATGCATGCGATAGTAATACACTTTAAACCTTAGCAGGGAAAGGAAGACACGACACCAGATTGTATTTAAACTGCTGGGTTCCGACACCACAGCATATTATTACTGAATGGGGGTTACAATCACAAAGCAATACAATACAAAAGAATAATGGCTACAGTCAATGGTACATACTTGTTTGGATTTCGCCGCGCTACCCAGTCAGGTCCTCGGTCATCTAGATAGATAACTTTGAGAGTCTTGTGTGACCAGGCCTGCAGCTGGCTCATTTTATACAATCTTCCAAAACTTAACACAATGGATACTGTAATCTCTTTGTCTATTGGACACAGGGATTGTCATTTACAGTACAGGAGAGGTCATAGGTTGGTTTGAATAGGTGGGCGATGTCTGTTCAAGATGCACTTGTGGGTGGTCTCCTCTGGGTTCCCGCCGCATACCTAATGTACAGTAAATACAGTTTATATCTATATTCTGCTCCTGCACATAACTATTCGCAGGAACGTGCGATCTTCTGCAAACCAACACCGGAATATTACCCTTAAAATACCCTACAGCTGGATACCAAACACCACCTTATAACCTTGTTCTGTCCCCTCCTATCCTGTAAAGGTGAATCCCTTTGTTCTGATACCATTTAAACTGTTGTAACTTGCTGGTGTGATGCAGGGGGACTATGTGTACATTGTGCACTATTTGGATTAAATATGTAATGTGTTTTGATAGCTTTTCCATGCATTCACACACTCTACCGTAAATACTCATACCACGCGCTAATGCACAGGACCGCGGGAGCTACCATACGGAAATTGCGGATATGCGCACGCACGACAGAACAAGTGCATGCAGGGAGGCCATCTGTGTGTAGTTTGTACGTGATGTGTGTACTGCAATATTTTTCGATTTTGACAAGAATATCCCTCCAAATACACAGCCCAGTCGTGAGAGTCGTCCCATAAATTTTCTGTAATACCTATAAAATCCTACTGATACTTTGATGCAAGCCATTCCAATTTCCCCATTTTACCTGATAGGCTTCTTGCGTTCGCAAGCATACATTTTAGCTTAGTATTTCCCCTGCCTGTTTGTTTTAATAGTATCTTATCTATGTGTACGAGTGTCTTTCTAGAATTACCCTTTCCAACTGTTATTCTCCTCCCTCCCTTTCTACCCCATCATAATTAATACAACCTTCCTCATTACTATCTCTATTTGACCTAACATAATTTTCTATAAAACATATTGTTGAGCCATAATCATCATTAAGTAATAAATTTGGAATATCGTGGGCAATAACTGTGTCAGTAAATCCTTTGCCAAAACCCATGCAAATACCTTTGCCCTTGCCGGCTGACCTTACGCCCCCCCTACTCCTCCCCCAAATTGATCACTACTTCCATCTTTACTGTTCTTACTGTTTGACTCGTAGTTTATAGCAAAACCCTCTCCCCAGGCTCCTAGTTTAAAAGCTCCTCCAACTCTCTAACCATCCTGCCCCCCAGCACCGTAGCCCCCTCCTCATTCAGGTGCAATCCATCTCGACAAAAAAGATGGCACCTGACTGAGAAGTCTGCCCACTGTTCCAAGAACACAAACGCCTCCTTCCTACACCAGTCTCTAAGCCACACATCTAATCTCCCTCTGCCTCCCTGGGCTAGCGTGTGGCACTGGTAATATTTCAGATATTACCCTAGATGTCCTTGCCCTAAGTTTCTTGCCTAATTCCCTATAGTCTGTCTTAAGAACATCCCATCCACCCCTAAATTTGTCATTGGTGCCAACATGCACCAAGACCACCAGGTCTTTACCAGCCCCTCCCAACAATCTATCTACCCGGTCCGCGATGTGCCGTACCCAAGCACCTGGAAGACAACAGACTGCACGGCGATCATGGTCCCGGTAGCAGATTGCCCTATTTGTCCTCCTGATAATAGAATCCCCTACCACCACAATCTGACTAGGTGCTTCACTACCCTTTTTCCCATCTGCACCAGAGGGACCACTCCTCTGGTTGCTAGAGGGAACAGTCTCCTCCGGTTCCATCATTTCCTCACTGTCCTCCCCAAAATCTTTGTCCATTCCGGCAAATTTGTTGGGGTTTGGCAGATCGGAGATGTCCTGTCTCCATCTCCCCCTCTTCTTCTTCCTTTTAACCATGACCCAGCTGTCTACCTGATCCTCCTCATCTACCAGTGTTCCCCCCTGCAACTCTTCCATCGTTCTATCTAAACTTTGCTCGAGATGATGAATATCCCTCAGTCACGTAACGGTTCGCTCTAGATCACTTGGACTGTTGTTCCATGTGCGCACACATCATGCACAACACGCACTGAGTGAGATCCCCAATGGTGGCCACACCCATTTTTACTAAGCGCTAACTCCCTGTTACCTTCAGAAAAAGCCAAAAGAGGGGGACAATATATAGGAATAACATAAAAGAGACAATAAAGGACAATAAATAAATAAACAAGGACAAATAAGGGATAAATTAAGTAAGGACAATATATAAGGGACAATAAAGTACAATAAACAAATAAAGGACAGATAGAGGATTAATTAAGTACAAATTAAGTACAATACAATACCCTAATGGACAAAGGGAGACAATCGATTCTACAACAAAAGGAAAGGTTAATGCTTATCTGCCCGCTGCTCTTCCGATCAGTGCTCAGGTGCTGTGGCTCAGGCAGTGGCTCAGTCTTCGGCTGAGACACATGCACACACACTCACTCACACTTTGATCAGCACCAGCAGTAGCACTCTCTCTCTCCTTGCTCAGCCCTCTGTACTCACAGACACACACTCTGCTCTCATAGCTCACGCACTCACACACACTCCTCTTGTGCTCCTGCACCTGGTCTCTGTGCACCGTACCGCTGAGCTGAGCCCCCTCCTGCTACTTCTGTGCCCCCGGCTCCTGACCCGCTCACCCACCGCACCGGCTTGCTCACTCCCCGCACCGGCTCACGACATCCATACCGCTAGAGCCGCACAGCCTCACAGCCACCGTGCACGGCCTCCACTACACCGTCACTTCCGGTTTCCGGCTTCCTCGACTCTCCGTCACAACAGTTCCGGACAGTCTCTGAAACTGCGTGTCTCTGGCATTGAATGTTATGCACATGGGCCATAATTCAGAGTTGATCGCAGCAGCAAATTTGTTAGCAGTTGGGCAAAAACCATGGGGGTCATTCCGAGTTGTTCGCTCGCAAGCTGCTTTTAGCAGCTTTGCACACGCTAAGCCGCCGCCTACTGGGAGTGAATCTTAGCTTATCAAAATTGCGAACGAAAGATTCGCAATATTGCGAAAAGACTTCTCTGTGCAGTTTCTGAGTAGCTCGAGACTTACTCTGCCAGTGCGATCAGTTCAGTGCTTGTCGTTCCTGGTTTGACGTCACAAACACTTCCAGCGTTCGCCCAGACACTCCTCCGTTTCTCCAGCCACTCCCGCGTTTTTCCCAGAAACGGTAGCGTTTTTTCACACACTCCCATAAAACGGCCAGTTTCCGCCCAGAAACACCCACTTCCTGTCAATCACATTACGATCACCAGAACGAAGAAAAAACATTGTAATGCCGTGAGTAAAATACCTAACTGCATAGCAAATTTACTTGGCGCAGTCGCACTGCGGACATTGCGCATGCGCATTAGCGACTATTCGCTCCATTGCGAGAAAAAAATAACGAGCGAACAACTCGGAATGACCCCCCATGTGCACTCTAGGGGAGGCAGATACTGTATAACATGTGCAGAGAGAGTTAGATTTGAGTGGGGTGTGTTTAAACTGAAATCTAAATTACAGTGTAAAAATAAAGCAGCCATTATTTACCCTGCACAGAAACAAAATAACCCACCCAATTCTAACTCTCTCTGCAAATGTTATATCTGCCCCCCCTGCAGTGCACATGGTTTTGCCCTACTGCTAACAAATTTGCTGCTGCGATCAACTCTGAATTAAGCCCATAATGTAGATTTGTTTACTCTAACTGATGATACAGTATGCTGTAGGCTGTAAAAGAACATACTGTAACTCACTTCTTTTAGTCACGCCCCATTACATACATACACAACTACTTTTTTTAAACAATATAGAGGCATATTCAATTAGCCACGAGGCTTACCGTGGGCTTGTGGCAGTGCCCATGGCTATTCAATTGCAGCCTTTGATAAGCCTGCAGATTTCTGTTTGTTCCCACCTGAGGTGCAAACTGAAATCTGCTATAAGTAGGGCTTTTTGTCCTTTCAGTGGCTGCTGTGAGCGTGTTAACCCATATCCAGAATCTATGGGTTTGGGTGCGTTAGCTTTCGGTTTACTGCGAAAGGAAGTGGGCTTAAAATTGAATAGCTCTGGGCCTTAAATCTCAAGGCTATCCTCCCACAGTAAGCTCTCTGGCTAATTGAATATTCACAATAGATTGCTGCTTTTCCATAGAGGAACTGCAAAAAAACTTCAGTTTTTTGGGTGGCTCATTTAACAGAACTGCATCTGATACTAAAGGTCCATGGTGCTGAACTCAAAATCTGAAGATGCAGTCAAATAGCAAAAGGAATTACAATATAATGATTTTCAAAGAGATGCACAAATATTTGTGTCTTGCTCTTTGCTATTGAGTGGCCATGTGATAAGAAATGGCACTGAGAAAACATTTTTAAAATAATCACACTGTTCTATTGTTTAATGATAAAAACAACTTATTGACACTGAACAGAATTTGGATTCATTATATAACCATCAGTCTAAGAGATGTTTTCACATCACTACCCCTTGGCACAAAGGTAACAGATGTTTATTTTATACTCTCTTTGAGCAGGCATCTTTCACTCTCTGCACAGTACACTGTAAGGGGCAATTCATTTAGTAGTGATGTGCCTGCTGAACATCCTGCAATCTGCTGCCTACATTTCTACCTGTTATGGTAGCACAACATCGCTACCATACCTATGCACCTGTGTGGGGTGCAAGAATAACCTAATAATGGTTCGTGTTACAATGAGCCCACCAGGTCCTGCGCATCAAAACTGAGCCACTAATTGAACTGCCCCCCTAATACTGAATACTGATGGGCCCCAAACAGGGTGAAACAGCTGTTTGCTTAGTTCTCAGGATAGATGTGCCTTGTAATTGCCATATGCTGGTGAAATGATTAGATTATGATGCAAATAAGATTGCTGCAGAACTGGATGCTGCAGTATAAATGTTTCCAGTGTGTTCTTTATAACGTTGCATTTCAAAAATATTTGCCTGAGGTTCTAAATGCTCAAAGTAAAATAATATTGAATGATGA